>NC_083569.1:103061146-103417812 GCF_027579695.1 Neoarius graeffei
TTTTTTTTTTTCCCCTGACACACAATTATTTTTGTTTAGTGGACTGAAAGCTACTGAATTGAAATCACAGACTTCCAATTTTATTAGTTTTTTTTCTTTAAATAGAAGAATTAATGAATTTAGAGCCACATGGCCTCTGCTATTTTTTCTTGCTTCACCAGGACACAATACAAGATACAAATCGTCATGCATCACATGGTGGGCTTTCCCTGTTCGCGCAAGACATTGTGGGACACAAATTTGAAACGGAAGAGGAAAATGGAGGATGCAAATGAAACGGGAAAGACTGACTACAGTAACGGAATGCGAGAAGAAAAGATGTTATGTTGCGAAGGAAAGGAAATGCTGGACCAAACTAATAAATATCGGTGGTCAGCGAGCACCTCGGTGCGATCAGCTGTTTGTTTAGCAAAAGAATGACGTAACTGTCAGTGCACAGTCAAGATAAACTTGTAGACGACAGTAATGCAACACTGGATGCTGCATGTGGGAAAACCCAACAGAAGTAAAAGAAGAAGAAGAAGAAGCAGGGCTCCAGAGAATGCGCACACCAGACTTCCTCTGTCTGTTCGACTGTGAGCAATTTCATGCACAATATTTGCTAGGGAATCCCTTCAAATTAAATAACTTCCCAGCCACAGAATGGCCTGGTTTTTTTTATTTATTTATTTTTACAGTAGATATTACAGAAATAAACATATCACAATGACCAAATTTCTGAAGGAAACTAAATTTCACCGATTTTATGAAATCTAAAGGCCATCTAGCTTTAATATAATACTGTGCATTGCAGGTGCACTCCTGTCAGAGCTGTTCTTCTGGAAAATTAATAAACATTTTCTGACCAATCAGAATCAAGAAATCAACAGTGCTTTGCTATATTTTAATGTCCAATCAGCTGCACATAAGAGTGTCATTAATAATAAGTGGTTTCATAAATGGCCATATCTGTGATGTCTCAGGAAAATATTTTGATGTAATTTGTCACAATATCAATTTTGCAACATCATATTTGACATTCTGATTTTTGTTGGGAAAAGGGGAATATGGTCCTTTATAAATGTATCTCATATGGTTCTGTTTCAATGTTAATACTTTTTCTCCTAGACACCTCTGTAATTACAGTCACAGCCTATGATGCAGACGAGCCAGGAACACCAAATTCAAAAATTGCATACAGGATTATTCAGCAGGAGCCGGCAAGCAAGTCAGTGTTCAAAATTGAGCGATCGTCTGGTGAAATCAAAGTCAAAATGAACACTCTGGACAGAGAGGTGAGCACCTCAGTCATAAAAAGCAGACATCACAATCACTATTGTGCAGTAAGTTCATCAACAGCCTTGTTGAAAGTGAGCAATTCCAGGAAGAGAACCCTGTCAAAGACATTAAATATTAGACAATATTTAGTTAGAGAAGATTAGAATCTGAGCTTCATACAATCTGAGTTTTATTATCCAAGGCTTTCTTATGCAGTGTCAGAATTATTGACATCCTTGGTAAAGATGGGTAAAAAAAAATGCCTCTGTGGTTAATTAGCTTAATCTCATACTGTGGGTGGTAAAAGAGAGCAACTGGACTTGTTTGAAGATTCTTGAAGAGGTTTCACCTCTCATCCGAAAGGCTTCTTCAGTTCTATCTGACTAATAGGGAGTATCAGGTATTTATCCTCTCATGGATGAAAAGCAATCCTAAGGTGTCGTTGAGCCATCCTGCTGGTGTGGGTCACTGGGGGCTGGGTGTGAACAGCCTCGAGAGTCGTTAGGGTGATCAATGGATTGCTGGTTCTCTCTGTCCTCCTGTGAGTCACTGAAAACAGCTGGGTTTTGGTGTGCATTCAGGCCCTGTCCACACGGCAACGGATTCAGGTGAATCCGATACAATTGTTTATCGTTTAGGCCTGGCGTCCACACGGCACCGGCGTTTTGGGTGCCCCAAAACGCAATCTTTTGAGAACGGGTCCCAGAGTGGAAAGATCTGGCAACATTGCCGTTGCGAAGTCGTCTGGATGAGTAGAACGGATTTGTTTATGATGACGTCACAACCACATGACTGTCAGTGCTTCACGCCGGGTAGAAGTGTAACGAACTCGATGCGAGTTGTCAACAAATCCTGTAACTTGGTTCATGAAACGCACTTACAAAATATTTTCACTGTGAATATTTATTGTGTAATGGTGCAAAGTGAGAGAGAGAGAGAGAGAGAGAGAGAGAGAGAGAGAAAATAGCCCTTAGGGCAGAGTCAATCCCGCCAGCAAAAATAGGGAAAAAAAGGAGCGATCTCACCTCTTCAGATGTTGGTTTAAGTCCTACAATACATTCCTCAAAAAGGGCGTAGAAAAACAAATTAATCCATCAACGTGTAGCATTCAATTTATTCCGGACCATTAAAGACTCCGCCTTCCGCGTAGAATCATACGTCATCCTCGCCGCCATATTGGATGGGTCAAAGCGGAGAATAAAGATGCCTCATTCATGTGCTGCGTTTAACTGTACCAACAGGTTTGCCGTCCAAACGAGATCACATGGGATTACCTTTCACAGGTGAGACTGGAAAAATACTTTTCATTGTATTAGGTCATTATAATGTAATTTTACGAACAGATTTTTCTGACTTTGTGGCTAATATGAAGTCTCGCGCATAATAGTTTATGCGCATGCATCCTTACTTCTTCTATTGATCTGGTGTCTCCGAAGGGACCGTCTTACAGCGCCCCTAGAGGTCTGGCATGTGTATTGCATCATTTTCAGCAAGCATTGCGTTGCCATATGGACCTGATATTTTACTGATCGTTGCCCATGTGGACGCGATATTTTTTTTAAATAACATCTCGTTGCCGTTGTCGTGTGGATGTAGCCTCAGTTGTCTGGGAAGTGTGCCAAGGACTGCATTGTAGGTGGCTGATAAATGATGTCTTAGACCCCCACCTCTGTTCAGTGATGGCCGTTCCAGGTTGACAAAAATGGCTTCTTTTTTAACTTTGACAGATTTTCTAATTATTGTGTTTACACTTAGCACTAAAAATACCCAATGTGCATTACTCAAATATGTCACACAACCACTGAAAATACTTTAGACAATCTTTAAACTATAGTAACTTTAAAATGATACAATCTGCTGGAGTAGTCTGTGCTCTCTCCTAAATGAGTTGTAATCCTTAATTTATGTTACCAGGGTGTTTTCATGGCATTCAAACTGGGGAATCCTGCCTCATGGCAATATGAGACATTCTCCTGAGCTACTGATATTTTTCTATTGCGTGCTCCTTTAATGCAAGACAGAATTCAAAACAATTTTTAAATTGTTAATATTTATGGGTCAAGACTATTTTCAACTTTTTCTTACACAGACACAAGAAATGTACAAACTGATAATCACAGGCACAGACATGGACGGACGCTATACTGATCCTCAAAACAAACCACGGACAGGAACAGGGACTGTGACCATCAACATACTTGATGTCAATGATAACATCCCCATATTAGAGGATGGCTCTGTGAGTGGGTTTTTTTCTCTGGATTTTTTTCTTATAATGAATAGCTAATGTTAATTGTCTCAGAATTATATAAATCTCTAATAAATTATTTAGTGCATATTGATCTTATTCAAATGGCTTGATGGTGATTGCTAGCTTGGTTAAAATATGTTGTTACATACATGGCATTTGAGTGAAAGTTTGATATGTTGCTATATAGCAGTGGCGGCTGCTGGTTTTTAAAACGGGGAAGCCCATTTTACGCATTCATCGTAAAACCTGTAGGCCGGATATCAAAGCATGGAAAGGTGTGCCCCATTAGCATAGTGAACTAGACAACCCTACCTAGTGGCAGAAAGTATTTTTGCTTGTACATTTCATGTTATAGTCTGGCTTGCCAGGCTAGTGCCTCATATCCTTAATCAAAAATATCAAACATCCAAAAATCACTGGCTATTCAACGAAGAGCCTTGAACATCATACCCTGATATGCAACACAGAGTCTTTAACACAACACCCAGCTGTGCAACACATCCTTGAACATCTTCTGCAACACAGTCTGGAAATTCATAACCAGGTAGGCTATGCAACACACAGAACCTTGAATATTATACCCAGGTATAACCTATAACACAGAGCCCACCATTCTCTTAACATTACTGAACAATATACACACTTCAGATTCATGAACATTATATGATGCACACTATTTATACACAAATTCTGCCCTCCGCTCCTTTTCCAGAAAATGGTCTGTGACCCTGTCATACTAGCTGGTTGTGCTTTCCAGAGACTTCACCAATTTCTGTTAGCAGCTAGCACTGCAGATCCCAATAAGGCTCAAGCTAGCCTACAACCAGATTGAACTACAAATGAAATAAATGAGTGAATTCGCGAATGATCAAACTGATAGAATGGATGAAAGTTAATGGAGCACAACGAGTAATATTTACATTTATTTACAGAGTAATGTACAGAGACATCAATGAGAAGAAACGTTTATATGAAAAGAAAGTCGGACAGCACTTTGGCACACGACTACACTTTCTCGACATCCGCTGGGGACTGACTGATCATACTTCCGTGTTCCTCGCCGACGCCGAAGTACAGAGCCCGCCCTCCTCATGTCTTTCAAACACTACCTCCAATAATCCTTCATCAGCCCGGCTTCTTGTCCCTCCCACTGTCTCGTTTAGTCCCAGAGAAGCCCGGCTTCCCTGGAAGTGACGATTTTGTCGATTTTAACCAATAACAACTAGCCGAAATTGGCTGTTCAGAGCCCTCTCATAGACTGCAATGGATACCCGGCTGCCAGCCATAAAGCCCATTGAAATAAGAAAGGTTACAGCCAGTGTTGCCAGATTGGGCGGTTTTAAGTGCATTTTGGCGGGTTTTGAACATATTTTGGCTGGAAAACGTCAGCAGTATCTGGCAACGCTGGTTACAGCCTGGCAGCAAAGGTGATTCTCGTAGCGAACTGCAAGTTCGTCAGACATCACTCAAATAAGTTACAGGATAGTTATGAACGTAAATACAATCTTGGGCATATATTATGTTATGCAAGTTATTGTTTTAATGAGAATTCAACGTCGTAGATGCCACAGTTTGGGGAGAGAATTTTAGGGGAAGCTCGGCTTCCCTTGTTGTCTCTGAGAAATCGCCCCTGCTATATAGTGTACGCTTGTGCCATAATGTTGAAATTCAGTGTATAGAAGGTGCTGCAAATATCTTGCATACAACTGTTTTTCCTCCTGTGGGACTGGGATACAAACAGCACCAATCAAACTCTGCAATCAGACTCTCAAAACAGAACACAAAACATCCAACTCATGGCTGAAAGCTTCTTCTCACCATGTGTGTGTGATGTTTGCAGTGCATTATTTAGTGCATATTGCAGTGGATTATTTAGTGCATATTGATCTTATTCAAATGGCTTGATGGTGATTGCTAGCTTGGTTAAAATATGCTGTTACATACATGGCATTTGAGTGAAAGTTTGATATGTTGCTATATAGTGTACGCTTGTGCCATAATGTTGAAATTCAGTGTATAGAAGGTGCTGCAAATTTCTTGCATACAACTTTTTTTCCTCGTGTGGGACTGGGTTGCAAATAGCACCAATCAAACTCTGCAATCAGACTCTCAAAACAGAACACAAAATATCTGACTCATGGCTGAATGCTTATTCTCACCATGTGTGTGTGATTTTTGCAGTATGAGGGGACTGTGGAGGAGAATAGAATGAATACGAAAGTGGAAATGGAAGTCCGAATTAAGGCCACAGACAAGGATAAGATTCACACGGAAAACTGGGAGGCTGTGTACACCATCATTTCTGGAAATGAGGCTGGTTACTTCGATATCAGCACGGACCCCAAAACTAACGAGGGCATCCTAACAGTCAAGAAGGTAAGATAGATAATTTACACAGGTGACACAGCAGATGAAAACATTGAACATCATGGAAAGCTTTATTTCACATGAAAGTCCAGCGTGAATCTGACTCTGGAAATAGTGGAGGTCTTTATTGTGTACATTCAAATAAATTAAATGTCTATTTATTAGTCTAAATAAATCGTCTAAAATATCACTGGCTGAAACTGAAAGTAATAATCACCTTTTTTGCACAAGCCAAATGTTTTGTGATTTCCACTACAATTGATGAACAGAGTATTGGTCAGGTTATCTTGGATGTTTTGCAGTCATGGAACCTCTTTAAAGATAATCAAAATACAATAAAATCTGTTGATAGACTTATTTATTGAACATGTTCCAAATATTAGGCTCATTATTTACAATGATGTGTTGCCTCTTTTTTCTATTTATCAAACTTACTTGCTTAATCCAGATAATTCAGCATTAAATATATTCAAATGACCCTTAAAAGAGGTTAATAACTAGAACAATTCAGTAATAAATATAAATAATTCAAGAATGGTGGGTTGAGAGTTCCACCACTGTCACTAAATTTCAAAAAACAAAGAAATTACAACTCCCTTGGCTCTTCCTCATGGACTCCATTTTAAAAACCATGGGTCTAGTCCTGGGGGCGGCATGGTAGTGCAGTGGTTAGCACTGTCACCTCACAGCAAGAAGGTTCTGGGTTCGAGCCCAGTGGCCGACGGGGGCCTTTCTGTGTGGAGTTTACATGTTCTCCCCGTGTCTGTGTGGGTTTCCTCCGGGTGCTTCAGTTTCCCCCACAGTCCAAAGACACACAGCAAATTCCTCAGTGTTGAATTAACACCCAGAGTGTTTATATAGGTCCAATTGGACCAGTGGCAGCTGGTAGTCCTTCAAACGGGAGGCTGGTCAGTTACGATATTTCCAGATTTAAAAGAAAAAACACATCAATTTTGCCCATACTCTTGCCTCTGATCTGGCTAATTGTTGGCAGGGTCACAAACTGTGAAATAACAGGTTCTTTTGGCCCATTAGCCTACTGTCCAATATACATGATGGTGGTGTTGGGGGGGTATATTTTAACATTTTACAGTATATTTTAAAATTGTGGCATGTTGTTCAAAAACTGATCATTATTGAAAGCAGCTCTTTGTCAGCAACCTCAGCAGTAACAGCAGAGTGTTCTGGAATAGGCACAAGCACTGACCTTGGGGAGCCAAACACAGAGCTGGGTGCCACACATTTCATTCAATGACACTTTCCCTATATTTTACTTATTTTGACTGAGAAATGTTTTATTGACAATTTTGATAACCCTTCACTTTTAATCCAGGTCTGTAGTGTGAAATGTTCTCGGCTGTGTTTTTGTTTAAAAATGTTTTCCAAATTGTAGCTGTGTTTAATTCATATCCAGAGAAATATATATTCCAATATAATATACTCAGCATAAACATTTTAAATAGATTCTATATTTTTGGTCCATCCATGACATATTACTAAAGTAGCCTATTTACTGTTGTTGATGTGGGTCACTTGCTGTTAGCCAATTCACTTTCTCGTACCAGGAGAGCTGAAAGGAACGAGTATTATTCCCTACCTTTTTCACCAAGTCAATTTGAGGCGTTGGTCTACCCTGCTCTTTAATTTTAATTTTTTCCTCGAAAGGAAGACTGGCAAATGGCTTCGCCAAAATTAAATCAGCAATGCTTGGCATCCGTGCGCAGCTTTCTTGCTAGCTGACTAGCCCCCTCAAGTTCAAGTTCAGTCACTCAAATATACAAAATTTCTGGAACTAAGATAGCAAACTTGACAACACTATATTTACACTTTATTTACAATGAAAATATATACAAACTAAAATAGCTGGTAGAAACCGTATGTAATGAATGAAATCGAAATGTAAGCTGATCTCTTACAATACACCACAGCACTTGCGAATCTGCATGGGACTGAACTGAAATTCACCGCTGCCTGTCTATAGTTGAAATGAGCTGTCAATCAAAGAAAATATCCAGCCGCTTTCACCAATCACCAGTCTCCTCGCGGAAACTGCCATGTTCCTCCCACTGTGAGGCTGGGAGTCCGTGGGGTGGGCATTTTCGCAGTATTTGTCCAATAACCGTCTTGCATTTTGAGATTGAAAAGCGCATAGCTCCCAAATGCCATTGAAGTCCACTGAGGCTGGGCTGCATCGCGCTGTCATGAGGGGGAAAAACTCATGCACACATTAGGCGAACTGGGGAAAGTTATAACGGAATGATTTTGCACTGTAGTTGGATTGAGCACATATATTTCTATGATTCTGGATCTGAAATGGCAATGTTATAAGGTCGGCTATAACATAAGCCTAGCGCAATTCATCCTACACGATGTTCGTCATTTTTAGAGGAGGCTGAGCCTCCCTCGTTGTCTTAGAGCAATCGCCCGTGAATTGGACCTATATAAACACTCTGGGTGTTAATTCAACACTGGGAATTTTGCTGTGCATGCAGGTTAGGTTAATTTGTGACTCTAAATTGACTGTAGGTGTGAGTGTGAATGTGAATCGTTGTTTGTCTCTATGTGTCAGCCCTGTGATGACCTGGCAATTTGTCCACGGTGTACCCCGCCTCTCGCCCACAGTCAGCTGGTATAGGCTCCAGCTTGCCCGCGGCCCTGCACAGGATAAGCGGTTACAGATAGTGGATGGATGGGTCTAGTCCTGTTCATGTTGTGATTTGGTATGAATTAGCCAAAACCTCAATATTTTTGTTGATTTGCAGTTGTTTTTGCATGCTCATGAAGGAAAATAAAATGTAATCTCTGCCTTCATGACAAATTTTAGCCTGCATTATTATCACTTCCTGTGATATTAATATTACCCAAAAACTGTATATTAGTAGCAAAATGGAAGAAGCAGACAACTGTGATGAAACTGTTTATGAGGGAGGATTTTTGATGTCTAAAAAATGATGCCAGTCCTCTTTTCCCCATCAATCTCATCATCCTTGTGCTTTTTTTTTTTTTATCCCTGGTGCTCATCGAACATACTTAGAAAATTCTGCATCACTACATTGAAAAATAAAGAATTTCATCATAATTTTTGGTTTTAGAATGTTGACTTTTTAGTCTAGGACCTTTTTAGTCTTGCACACGATTTAGGAGAGGATAACTCAACTGTTACAGGCTAATTTGACCCCAAGGAATAACTTGGGATGTGTGCCAAAATCGCTATCTGGGGCAAACAGCCTGAAAATGACCGATCCCCATACCCAAAAACCAATAAAATGAGGTATTGCACATACTTCTGTGGTGAGTGGTTCAAAAATTGATATTTTCAATATGGCTACCGGCAACCATCTTGGATTGGTAATTTTTGGCCTGTTCGCCCCAGATAGCGATTTTGGCACACATCCCAAGTTGTTCCTTGGGTTCAAATTACCCTATAACAGTTGAATTATCCTCTCCTAAATTATGTGCATACATTCTCACCAAGGTCCTCTACTATTTGCAATTTTGTGCAACACCTACACTTAAAACATTAATGATGTGTGGAAACATTATGTACAAAGGATAAGACCAGAGAAATATATCAAAATGTATATGCATATGAGTGATGTTGACCATATTTCATAAAAATAAAAATCCTTGAATTCTCACTACCTTTTTATTAGCATACTTTAAACTGTATACAAACTGTAACAGCCTGAATTATGACTAAACTTAAGAATCATACTGTCAACCAAAGCCTATAACATTTATTTACTTTCTACTCTTTCTCCATAAACCCTTATTTAAAAAAAATCCACTTTAATCTCATTGTACATGTTTATAGTGACAATAAAGGCATTCTATTCTATTCTCTTATTTTATTCTCTGATTTCTTTTTAATTATCTTTTAAAGGAGCTGAACTATGAAGAGTTGAAAGAGATCAATCTGGAAGTGGTGGTTGACAACAAGGCGCCTTATCACAAGTCGGTGGTGATTGGCGAGCGCAGAAAATACCGCATTAAGATCAGAGTGCTAAATGTGCCTGAAGCCCCTCAGTTCGTCCCCGCTGTCAAAATTGTCTCCATCTCTGAAGACAGTACCACCATTGACCTGAATAAGGTCATCACCATCTTCACAGCCAATGACACTGATACACAATCAACGGCCACTAACATCAGGTGAGAAATATGAACTAAAATTCCAGATGTGAAAGTGTTTCAGATATCAAAATGGAGATTTTTAAAAAAAAATCTAACATAAGCTAGCATAAGCATTGTGTTAAATATTAGTGTATACATTATTGATCTCCAATAGAACTGAAGTGAGTGTTTGAATTTATTGTTGAAAATTTAAAGACTTAATTTCCTTGTGGGAACAAGGTCGATTTATTTATGGACAGTGGTGGTTGAATGGTTAAAGGCTCTGAGTAACTAATCAGTATTTCTGTATTTTACATTACTGTCCTGTAATGTACTTTATGTGTGAGAAATAAAGTCCTCTTCGTCTTCTTCTTCTTCTTCTCTTTAACATGACATGTTTACATAGTCACTTGTCTCAATTCTGGGTTTGGCCAGAAAAATCGAGGCTATCAAAAAAATTCCAACTTATAAATTCCCACTCAGATGATTATGTGGGAGCTGACTTTCTCTTTATTAATGCTTCATTACTTATCAATAGATGTATGGCTAAGCCTGAATATCTATTTAGATATTATAGCATGTCAAATTTAGTTATTGCTGCACAAATTAATTACTTTATTAACCTTCAGAAAGCACTTTATCCTAGTCATGGTTGCAAAGGATCCAGAACCTGTCCTTGGATGGGATGGCAGTCCATTGCAAGGCACTATGCACACAAACATTCACACATTCATTCACAATTTAGAATAGCCAGTCCACCTCCAAGCATGTTTTTGGACCACCTTTATTAAAGCATTCATATGAAAGAAGGTAATGTTGGCCTGAACTGTGCACCATGGATTTAGTTCACTTTTAAAACTGTGGCTAAGGTGAATAGAATTCATTAATATTTTAACAGATGAGAGAAGAGAATTTGAAAACTTTGCATACTGGAGTGGTCTACATATTAAATAATTTATTAAAATAGCTTTTGGCAAGATATTTCTCTTATTCTTTCTGTTTTATCCTGAATCATATAAACCTAGTTTGTTCATTTTAAGTAGTGTTAATTCTTGCAGCCACCTCACGGAAGAAGTTTTGATATTGTGCAATTGTTCTCTTGCTGTAATTAACATTGGATTTTATACTGGATCTTTGTTTAAAGTTATGGCTAAAGGCTGAAATTGTTGTCAGGGCTAAACATTATCATTATTTTATTGCTGTAGGTATCTAAAAGGAAAAGATGTTGACAACTGGGTGAGCATTAATGAGAAAACAGCTGAGATCAAACTCAACAAATATCCAGACTACGAGTCCAAGTTCCTGATCAATGGGGTTTACTACATGACAATCTTAGGCATCACCAATGGTAAGTTAGCCAAGGATGGGAGCAGCCATGTGGCTGGTCTTTCAAGAATGTGCAATATACAACCCAGTGATACAGATGATAGGATTAGGCAACTGTGACGAGGTCAGGAATTACCTATGCTGTACAGAGGATAATAATTAATGACAGGGAGAGTTGCTTATTTTCATATGAGAACACATCCTTTAATGTTGTATTCCTTTTCATGCTTTTTATTCCTTTATATACATTTTAATCCCTTTATATACATTTTATATTGTGGAATGTCCACCAAAAAAAGTTACATAGTTCCTTTTATCACTTACATACTGTATGTTATAGCAGTGTAGGTGCAATAGGCTTATCAAATCAGTCTCATCAAACCAGTCTCATAAACTCATTAAACATTAATTCAAGCATCTAATAGTTTACACCTAAACTTAAAATGAATCAAATCAGTCTCATGTAAAAAGGGATCAGTCTCATAAAGTCATTAATCATTAATTCAAGTATCTAATAGTTTATAGCTAAACTATTAAAATCAATGGAATAACTTGGTGGTGATGTTGCTATAGTTTAATGAGTATTGTAGCTCTAATGTAATACATTTACTCTTGATCTATAACATTCATACAACCAAATGGGTGAAGGCAATGAGAATACTTTCCTTGGCAGAGGTTGGCACTTCAGTGAATATTGTAACAATAAACAGGACACAGTTTATTCCAAAGAGACCATTTATTGAAATAGCTGACAGGAATTAGCGAACTAATACTGGTCAGATATGGCAACAATAGCAGCCAAGGAATAATTCAATATAAATAGTGATACAATATATACAAATAAGAATCAGTAGTGTGTATGATAATTAAGGCACAAATGGTGATCAGAAGTAATAAGCTATAGCCAGTGTTACAGTGTAGGGGCGAGTGGATGTTAAAATGTGATAGGGAAACTACGTGTGTGTGTGTGTGTGTGTGTGTGTGTGTGTGTGTGTGTGTGTGTGTGTGTGTGTGTGTGTGAGAGAGAGAGAGGGAGAGAGAGAGAGAACAATGTTTAAGAGGGCACTGGTAAACAGATCCAAATCATGAGACAAAAGGCAGTATAAAAAAACAGGCAAAGGTCAGGCGAGGCACAAACAGAATATCAGAAGCAATTATTATTATTAGTAGAAGCAGTAGTAGTAGGTTACATTTATACAGCACCTTTCTCATACCCAAGGTCACTTTACTATTATAAGGGGGGGGGAGTCCACCAAAAAAAAGGGCAGGATATCATTCCAATGCAGTCCACAGTACAAATAAAATCAAAAAACAGAATCAGCAGAGCGATAACAAAAGGCTGGGTAAAGTCAAATGCAAGGAACTGTGCATATACATCGCAATAAACAGTGAGAGTTGAAGTCCTTAAATACTGAGTTGGGGTGATTGTGAACATAATGTGAGCACAATGTTCGCAACAAGATCAGATGAGCACAAATGGTCCTTCCATTCAAATATTGGGCATAAGTGAAGACTGGATTATATAATGGCAGAATGGTATGTCAAATGTGTTACAAAGAACTGCAGAGCATACCCTATGCAAAGCCAGCCTTTTGATTCAGACCACCAGATCGTAGTTTTGGATGCCCACTTCCTGAGAAAGAAAATGGTCAGAAAAATCTTTTATAAAAAGTGGGTCTCCAGTGCAGTACATCCAGATCTTCATCACCTAAGAGATGATGCTTCCATTCAAGATGCATAAAGTGCTGATCTTGATTATCTGCTAGCAACTGAGTTATCAGCATAAATGGTTAAAGAAATTGAAGAGTTAGTCACAAATGCCATACAATAGGCTTCTACAGAGACAATTGCTAAGCAAATTAAGGATGAAATCGGAAAACCATGGACAAGTAATGATTATCAAGCACTCTTAGTGCAATACCATGATGAAAAAGACCCAGTAAAAAAAGAAGACGGCCTATGAGGTCAGGAAACTTTGCACAAAATTAAAAAAAGAACCACCTATTTTGAATCTAAGGCAAATGAGCTGAATCTCATGCATGAACAATGCAATACCAAAGAGGAGTTCAGATTGATGAAGAAACACACGTCACTGTCACGTGTGACTAGGCCACTGATTCAGCCAAGGAAACTGGAAGAACATTTCTCAAAACACTTTTCTGGACGTCCCTATGATCCACAGCCTGAACTAGAGACCCTAAGAATTATCCACATCTGCTACCACCAGATGACCTACCTACTATTGAAATATCTACACCCAGTCATGGGGAAGTTGAAATGAGCATGAGGAGGCTATAAAATTGCAGATGTCAGGGCACCAATAAAGTATATTCAAAACAAATGAAATACTCAAGATCAGAAGTCTTGATAAAGTATATCATACTATCTGTAGGTATGATATGGTCCTGCCTGGAAGTCCCCACCAAGTAATCAAGAAAAAGAACAGCTTTATTTATCACACGTACATTTAAGCACAGTGAAATTCCTCTCTGCATTTAACCCATCTGAAGCAGTGAACACACATGTGCACACATGTGAACAATGAGCACACACACATACCCAGAGCAGTGGGCAGCTATGCTGTAGCACCCAGGGAGCAGTTGGGCGTTAGATGCCTTGCTCAAGGGCACTTCAGCCCAAGGTCACCCCAGGTTAACCTAACTGCATGTCTTTGAACTGTGGGGGAAACCAGAGCGCCCAGAGGAAATCCACACAGACACAGGAGAACATGCAAACTCCACACAGAAAGGTCCCTGCTTCTGCTGGGCTCGAACCCAGAATAGTGCTGCCAAAAGGATGAGGTCCCACTGAGATTTGAACTCGGATCACTGGATTCAAAGTCCAGAGTCCTAAACATTACATTAACAGCATATATAACCTGTTTGCATAAGAGAGAGTTGAAATCACTAGCTGAAAATTATAGAGGCTTAAATAGAAGTGTGACAATTTCTAAAGTGTTAATAATAATAATAATAATAATAATAATAATGGCATCCGTCTGTCTCGGGAGACAATGGACTTTTGCGCCTTGGGTCAGTCAGTGGTAGAGGCGCAGTGCCTCCTGTGGCTGAACAGTCCAATTCTGGAGTGGCAGGTCTTGCTGCAGTTGCTGCATGTAAAGGCCTCAGAGGGCAGTGAGTCCACTCTTTGTTTCTTCTGTTGTCATCTCTGGGTCCACTGCTCCTCTCTCCTGTGTTCGCTCTGTTGGATGCCGAGCTTGACTGTCATCCTCCAGCCATTGCAGTCAGCTTCCAGCTTCTCCCAGCTTGATGGGTTGATGTTGCAGGCTTTCATGTCCTGCTTGCAGACGTCTTTATAGTGCAGAGTTGGCCTGCCCATGGGTCTCGTACTGCTGGCCAGCTCACCGTACAACAGGTCCTTGGGGATGCGGCCATCCTCCATATGGCTCACATGGCCCAGCCAGCACATGCGGCACTGGGAGAGCAAAGCAAACATGCTTGGCATGTTTGCCTGCTGCAGGACAGCTGTGTTGGAGATGTGGTCATGCCAGATGATTCCCAGGAGTCTTCTAAGGCAGCGGAGATGGAAGGTGTTGAGCCGTCTTTCCTGGTGGGCGTAGAGTGTCCAGGACTTGCTGCTGTAGAGCAACATGCTGAGCATGCAGACCTGGGATACCTTCGTCTTGGTGTTGGTGGTCAGCTTGGTGTTCTCCCACATTCTCTTGGACAAGTGGACCATTGCTGTGGCTGCCTTGCCAATGCACTTGTTGAGCTCTGAATTGAGGGAGAGGTTGATGGAGATGGTGGAGCCCAAGTAAGTGAATTCTTTGACCACCTCCAGTGTGTAGTCACTTCTGCAGATGTTCAGGGCATTGCTGACGTCTTGGCCCATGATGTTGGCCTTTTTCAGACTGATGGTCAGACTGAAGGCATTGTAGGCAGCTGCAAAGCAGTTGATGAGTCTCTGGAGGGCTGTGTCAGTCTGTGCAGTCAGAGCAGCAGCAGCAGCAAACAACATCTCCCTGATCAGGGCTTGGCGTGTCTTGGTCTTTGCACGTAGTCAGGCCAGGTTGTACATGCTACCATCGCTCCTTGTGTGGATGAAGATGCCGTCCTCAGACACAGCAAAGGGGTGGGACAGAAGCAGGGAGAAGAAGATGCCAAAGAGGGTGGGTGCTAGGACACAGCCATGTTTGACTCCACTGCTGATTGGGAAGGGGTCAGATGTGGACCCGTTGAAGAGGACTGTGTCTGTCATGTCTTCATGGAAGGATGTAATTATCCAGAGGAGCTTGGGTGGGCACTCAATCTTTTGGAGAAGAGCAAACAGTCCTTTCCTGCTGACCAGGTCAAATGCCTTCGTCAGGTCTATGAAGGCAATGTAGAGGAGCTGTTGCTGCTCTCTGCACTTCTCCTGCAGCTGACGCAATGAGAAGATCATGTTGACAGTAGATCTCCCAGCCCAGAATCCGCACTGAGCTTCAGGGTAGACTCTGTCAGCGAGGGTCTGAAGTCTGTTGAGCACCACCTGGGTGAAGGCTTTCACAAAATTGCTGAGGAGAGAGATGCCTCTGTAGATGTTGCAGTCGCTGCAGTCTCCTTTATTCTTATACAGGGTGACGATGTTTGTGTCCCACATCTCCTGAGGTACTGATCCCTCCTCCCAGCACTGGCAGAGAAGTTGATCCACGTGTTGAAGCATGGCAGTCTGCTTGCCAGCCTTGATGACTTCAGGTGGGATGCCGTCTTTTCTTGGAGCTTTGCCACAGGTGAGTCGATGGCCTTGATGACTTCAGCTTTGGTAGGAGGGGTGACAAGTTCCACCAGCACAGGAAGGTCCTTGATGCTGTCCAAGGCAGCCACGGTGACAACGTTTTCCCTGGCATAGAGTTCCTGGTAGTGCTCTGCCCATCTTTCCATCTGCTTGCTGTGGTCTGTGATGATGTCTCCTGTGGAAGATTTCAGTGGCCCAATCTTGGAAATGGCAGGCCCAAACGCCTTCTTCATGCCATTGTACAGGCTTTATATATTGCTGACATCAGCAGAGAGTTGAATGCTCTGACACAGGTTCAGACAGTACTCGTTGGCGCAGTGTTGAGCAATCTGCTGGGCATCACTTCTGGCTCTATGGCGGGCAGCTAGGGTCTTTTCCAATGGGTCCCTCTTATGAGGGATGAGAACTGTTCTTTTGGCCTTAATCGCAGGTTCAAGTTGGGTCAAGCTGGCTTCAAACCAGTCAGGGCTCTTCTCTTCTTTCTTGCCAAAAGTGTCCATTGCTGAGGTGTAGATGGCTTTGTGAATATGTTCCCATCCCTTTTCAGCATTTTCTGTAGGGCAGTCCTGGAGAGCCTGGCTGACTGAGTTGGCAAAGCAGCCAAGCAGGTCAGGGTCAAAGGTTCTGGTGGTGTTGATGCGTGGGTGGCCTTTCTGGTTGGAGCGATGGATCCTCTTGGGCTGGATATGCACTATACTCATGACCAAGGAGTGGTCAGTATCACAGTCTGTACTGTGATAGCTGTGGGTGACAAGCATGTTGTTCAACGCAGGCCATCTGTTGATGGCAAGGTCCAGCTGGTGCCAGTGCCTAGATCTGGGGTGATGCAAGGAGACTCTGTGTTGGGGCTTGGTGATGAAGAATGTGTTGGTGATGCAGAGATTGTGGTAGGAGCAAAGTTCCAGAAGTCTCTGCCCATTCTCGTTGAGTTTGCCAACACCTGAGTGCCCGAAGCAGATCGGCCAGGATTCATGGTCAGTTCCTACTCTTGCACTGAATCACCCAGGAGGAACAGTCAAGTCAAGTCAAGTCAAGTCAAGCTTATTTGTATAGCGCTTTTAACAATAAACATTGTCGCAAAGCAGCTTTACAGAATTTGAACGACTTAAAACATGAGCTAATTTTATCCCTAATCTATCCCCAATGAGCAAGCCTGTGGCAACGGTGGCAAGGAAAAACTCCCTCACACGACATAAGGAAGAAACCTCGAGAGGAACCAGACTCAAAAGGGAACCCATCCTCATTTGGGCAACAACAGACAGCATGACTATAATATTAACAGTTTTAACATGAAGTCAGTTTCATTGATGTTATAAGCTCTTCATTGATGGAAGCTTGAGTGTAAAACTGTTCATGACAACTGCAGTCCTAAAGTTAGCAAGTCAACTGTAGTCCTCAGCCATAAAAGCATTACTGTAAGAGTCCAGAGTGTCCTCCAGGTGTGTCTTTCAACTGTTCTCATGGGGCCGTCCTCCACAGGAGCGATGCAATGAGACTCCAACCAGACACAGGGCACCAGGATGGATTAGGCAGGTCTGAGGAGCAGAAGAGGTCAGCATCTCGATCCAAGGACCAACATGTACAACCCCGATTCCAAAAAAGTTGGGACAGAGTACAAATTGTAAATAAAAACGGAATGCAATTATCTGGAAGTTTCAAATTTCCATATTTTATTCAGAATAGAACATAGATGACGTATCAAATGTGTAAACTGAGAAAATGTATCATTTAAAGAGAAAAATTAGGTGATTTTAAATTTCATGACAACAACACATCTCAAAAACGTTGGGACAAGGCCATGTTTACCACTGTGAGACATTCCCTTTTCTCTTTACAACAGTCTGTAAACATCTGGGGACTGAGGAGACAAGTTGCTCAAGTTTAGGGATAGGAATTGTGATATTTTGGTATTGGACCAAGGGATGAAAACATTAATAAATCAAGGAGACCAATTTCGCATGACCAATATGTTTACTTGGGCCTTCAACACATTACATATTGTGTAGTTCTGTTGTACTTGACTTAGGTCCAAACTAACAAGGACGCCACCAACAGGTAAGGAGGTAAACTACAACTACAATACATCACATCTCTCTCCTTAAGATAGATATTCCCTTAACAGTTCTATCCTGTAACTTCTGTTAATTAATGACTTGTCTTTGCAAACCAAAACATATTATTTCTTGTACTAAATAAAACTCTCTTACTTCACTGTTTAACCTTACAACTAAATGTTCCTTGGCAGTATTACTTTTTTCTATTACTTAAAATTCACAACTTAAACAATGCCTTACAGAAACAGAAAATTGCAAAAACTTTTTTTTTCTTCAATACTCAAGTTCTTGGAGAGTAACGTGATGGTGGTTTGATCACTCTGCCCACTCGTGACCTCTTGACCACGTCTTCATTCACGGTAGGTGTTGCAGATGTTTTCACAGGTGACGATGCAGGTGTCTGGAATGATGCGTCACTTTCTGCAGTTTGTCTTTCTCCTGGATCATAGTCTTCCAGATGTGGAGGACTCTGTGTTGTGAAAGTCTTTTCTCTGGTTTTCAGCAGGTGTCGCCTGTTTCTTCTGTAGGTGTTTCCACCAGGTGTTTTGATGACGAAGGATCTTGGCGTATCATGACTTTTCAACACAGTTGCCGGTTGCCAGTTGTCTTTCACTCTTGCTCTGATCTTTTCTCCTTCCTCAAGAGCTGGTAGATGTCTTGCTCCACAATCAAAGTAATGTTTCTGTTTCAGCTGTCTGTCTTTGATGTCCTTGTGTGCGTTCTTGTGTATCTGCGGTTTCAGGAGCTGTGTTGATGTAGATAGTTTTGTTTTCAGTCTACATCCCATTAATAACTGAGCAGGAGACAGCTTAACGCCATCTAGTGGTGCATTTCTGTACTCCATCAAAGCAATGTATGGGTCGTTCTGGCACTCAGCAGCTTTCTTTATCAGATTCTTGACTGTCTGAATTGCTCTTTCACTTTGTCCATTAGACTGTGGAAATCCTGGGCTGGAAGTGGTGTGTACGAATTCCCAGTTCTGTGCGAATGTTCTGAATTCTGCACTTGAGAATTGTGGACCATTGTCCGACACAACTTCATCCAGAATTCCATGTCTTGCGAAGATGGATTTGAGAGCTGTCACTACATGTGCACTTGTTGTCTGTGTGAGCTTGGCGATCTCTGGAAACTTGGAAAAGTAGTCCACACACATCAGATAATCACCTTGATTGTAGTGAAAGAGATCAACGCCAACTTTCGCCCATGCTCTGTCTGGTATTTCATGGCTGATGAGTGGTTCTTTGTTGTTATTGCATTTGAACATATTGCAGACTGAACACTGCATAACAACATCCTCAATCTCTTTTGCCATTCCTGGCCAGTACATAACATCTCTGGCTCTTTCTTTGCATTTCACGATGCCTAGGTGAGACTCGTGAACTCTCTCCAGCATGTCTGACCTCAAGATGTGCGGTACAACAACTCATGAGCTTTTGAAGAGTAGGCCATCAGAGCATGTGAGCTCTTCTTTGAAAGTCCAATACTTCCTGATCTCTGGTGGAACGTGTCTGATTTCTGCAGGCCATCCGGTCTGAACGCAGTTCATCACCAGTTGCATCTCTTCATCCGCTGCTGTTGCTGTCCTGAAAGCATTCAACTTCTCGGTTGAGATTGGCAGGTAAGATGACAAGACATGAACTTGCAATTCATCTTCCAGGAGTGGTTCAGTGTGCTCTTTGAGATAGGCACGGCTCAGTGTGTCTGCTATATACAACTCTTTGCCAGGTTTATATTTCACTTGTAGATCATAGGGTTGCAGTCTCATGAGCATTCATTGTAGTTGAGGAGGAGCTTTCTGTAGTGACTTTTTGAACACTGTCTCTAGGGGCTTATGGTCAGATTCAACGTGCACAGATTTCCCATAGATGTACTGGTTGACTTTCTCACAGCCAAAGACAATAGCTAAAAGCTCTTTCTCAATCTGAGCATATCTTTTCTGACACTCAGTGAGAGACCTCAATCCAAATGCTACAGGCTGTCCTTCTTGTAGTATCACTGCTCCTAATCCTTCAGAACTCACATCTACTGACAGCGTAATGTCTTTGCTGACATCAAAGTATCTCAACACTGGGGTGTTACTCACCAGTGACTTGAGCTTTCTGAAGCTCTCTTGCTGCTCAAAGTCCCAATGCCATGCTATGTCACTTTCTTACAGTTTTTTCACAGGTGCACTCACCTCTGCCAAATTCAGTATGAATTTTGCCAGATATTGCAGCATTCCCAGGAACCTCATCAGAACTGCTTTATCTTCTGGTTCCGGCATGTCCTGTATCGCTCTGACCTTTTCTGGGTCGGGTTTCAATCTGTCTGCTGACAAGACATGTCCAACATAGCTGACTTCAGTTGCAGTGAGAGTTGAGGATGTCATGAACAATATAAGCAGGTTGACTGTCAAGGGTGAGGAGTGCAGAAGGTGAAGTGGAGGAAACACTGGTGGCTAAGAGACCAGGGACGGCAGGTTTCAGGCATGATACCTGGAAGGTGGAAATTTTTAAGCTCCTGGGAACTGCCATTTCACAAGACTTGAAATGGGAATCAAACATCAACTCCATTCTCGTCTCGTCTCGTCTTCATCCGCTTATCCGGGGCCGGGTCGAGGAGGAAGTAGTCTGAGCATGGAAGCCCAAACTTCCCTCTCCCCAGACACCTCGGCCAGCTCCTCGGGAAGAACACCGAGGTGTCCCCAGGCCAGCCAAGAGACATAGTCCCTCCAGCGTGTCCTGGGTCTTCCCTGGGGCCTCCTCCCGGGGGGACATGCCTGGAACACCTCCCCAGGGTGGCGTCCAGGAGGCATCTGAAAAAGATGCCCAAGCCACCTCAGCTGATTCCTCTCGATGTGGAGGAGCAGTGGCTCTACTCCAAGCTCCTCCCGAGTGACTGTGCTTCTTACCCTATCTCTAAGGGAGTGCGCAGCCACCCTGCGATGGAAGCTCATTTTGGCCGCGTGTATCCGCGATCTTGTTCTTTTGGTCATTACCCAAAGCTCATGACCATAGGTGAGAGTCGGAATGTAGATCGACTGGTAAATCGAGAGCTTTGCCTTTTGGCTCAGCTCCTTCTTCACCACGACAGACTGGTAAAGTGACCGCATCACTGTGAAGGCTGCATTGATCCACCTGTCGATCTCACGCTCCATCCTTCCCTTACTTGTGAACAAGATCCTGAGATACTTAAACTCCTCCACTTGAGGCAGGACTTCTCCACCAACCTGGAGAGGGCAAGCCACCCTTTTCCGGTCGAGAACCATGGCCTCGGACTTGGAGGTGCTGATTCTCATCCCAGCCTCTTCACACTCGACTGCAAACCGCCCCAGTGCATGCTGAAGGTCCTGGTTTGAAGAAGCCAACAGGACAACATCATCCGCAAAAAGCAGAGATGAAATCCAGTGGTTCCCAAACAGGATTCCCTCCGGCCCCTGGCTGCGCCTAGAAATTCTGTCCATAAAAATTATGAACAGAACTGGTGACAAAGGGCAGCCCTGCCAGAGTCCAACATGCACTGGGAACAGGTCTGACTTACTGCCGGCAATGCGAACCAGACTCCTGCTCTGTTCATACAGGGACTGGACAGCCCTTAGCAAAGAGCCCCGAACCCCATACTCCTGAAGCACCCCCCCACAGAATACCATGAGGGACACGGTCGAATGCCTTCTCCAGATCCACAAAACACATGTGGACTGGTTTGGCAAACTCCCATGAACCCTCAGGCACCCTATGAAGGGTATAGAGCTGGTCCAGTGTTCCACGACCAGGACAAAAACCATATTGTTCCTCCCGGATCTGAGGTTTGACTATTGGCTGAATTCTCCTCTCCAGTATCCTGGAGTAAACCTTCCCGGAGAGGCTGAGAAGTGTGATTCCCCTATAATTGGAGCGCACTCTCGGTCCCCTTTTTTAAAATGAGGGACCACCACCCCGGTCTGCCACTCCATGGGCACTATCCCCAACTGCCACGTGATGATGCAGAGGCATGTCAGCCAAGACAGCCCCACAACATCCAGAGACTTGAGATACTCAGGGTGGATCTCATCCACCCCCGGTGCCTTGCCACCGAGGAGCTTGCAAACCACCTCAGTGACTTCAGCTTGTGTAATGGATGAGTCCACCTCTGAGTCATCAGCCTCCACTACCTCAATGGAAGACGTGATGGTGGGATTGAGGAGATCCTTGAAGTATTCCGTCCACCACCCGACAATATCCCCAGTTGAGGTCAACAGCTCCCCACGCGCACTGTAAACAGTGTTGGCAGAGTACTGCTTCCCCCTCCTGAGGCGCCGGATGGTTTGCCAGAATTTCTTCGAGGCCGACCGATAGTCCTCCTCCATGGCCTCACCGAACTCCTCCTAATTCCGAGTTTTTGCCTCCACAACTGCCCGAGCTGCGGCACGCCTGGCCTGCTGATACCTGTCAGCTGCCTCAGGAGTCCCAGAGGCCAACATGGCCCAATAGGACTCCTCCTTTAGCTTGACAGCATCCCTTACTTCCGGCGTCCACCACCGGGTTCGGGGATTACCACCACGACAGGTACCGGAGACCTTGTGGCCACAGCTCTGAACAGCCGCATCAACAATGGAGGCAGAGAACACGGTCCACTCAGACTCAATGTCCCCTGCCTCCCTCGGAAGCTGAGAGAAGCTCTCCCGGAGGTGGGAGTTAAAGACCTCCCCGACAGAGTGCTCGGCCAGACATTCCCAGCAGACCCTCACCATACATTTGGGCCTGCCAGGTCTGTCCGGCTTCCTCCTCCGCCAGCGGATCCAACTCACCACCAGGTGGTGATCAATTGACAGCTCAGCCCCTCTCTTCACCCGATTGTCCAAGACATAGGGCCGGAGATCAGATGAAACAACAAAGTCGATCATCGACCTCCAATCTAAGGTGTCCTGGTGTCACGTGCAATTATGGACACCCCTATGCTCGAACATGGTGTTTGTTTTGGACAAACCGTGACTAGCACAGAAGTCCAATAACAAAGCACCACTCAGGTTCAGATCGGGGAGGCCGTTCCTCCCAATCACACCCCTCCAGGTGTCACTGTCGTCGCCCACATGAGCATTGAAGTCCCTCAGTAGAACAGTAGAGTCCCCGGTCTAGAGATGAAAGTGGAGCAAAGAAAAAAACCTTGAACTTTTGAAAGTCAAACTAAGATTGGGGGGGCAACTTCCCCCGAAAATGTTTTAATAACATAACACGCAAAACCCTGCATTCTAGTGCATTTTAGTACTTATTTTCACTAAAACAAGTTATAACTTTTAAGCCTTTTTCTATCATGTACATTAATGATTAACATGTCAAAAATATCAAATTTAATTCCCCTAGTTAATGAGTACTTTTCAGGAGTGCATTTAGAAAACATGGTGATTTTCCTGGCTACACAGTTAATTACTTTGAAAAAAATCATACAGTTGAAGGTAAACTCAGCAAAATCCCAAAAACAGTACTGTTAAAAAGTAAAGGCCTGTTAGAGTTTCTAAAGCTTTCAGGTTTCAATGTTGGGGACATTGAGCCTCGTTTATCAGTCTTTTAGTAGAGTTGTGCATTTCCTTAAGCTAAAGTGAACTAAAAATTTTCCAATTCATATTTATGCGAGTTGAAGCCAATTGTTTACATTAGTTCATATTGTCTGTAAATTTAAACACACCATTGAATACCAAATTGCTCATGTAAATCAGGGGCGTAGCTAGGATTTTTCAAGGGGGGGGTCACACACTGACTGGCAGCCTGAGTACATTATGTAACAAAAAATAATTACCATTGCTAGTTTTAGGTAGCTTAGAAACCGGCTCTTCCATTATTGCTGTTTCTTCCACGTTTTCTTGATGTTGTGTTCTAGAAATGGCACTAAAACTTAGCTTCAAAACCACAAAATCTGGGCTGCCAACTCTCATGCAATGAGCGTGAGACACACGCATTTGACTGTCTTCACACGCTCACACGCCATACCTCCGATTTCTCACGCTAGAAAAAAATCTAGATTATCTATCTGATCTAGGCTACCCATTGCGTCGCGCCAACCACTTGCGATTGATTAATTACGCCTTACGCACGGCTAAACAGGCAGAGAGGTGTTCCATCTGTACACACTCCCCTATGGTAGGTGGTGCACCTAATGATGCTGCACTCGCCGGAAGTTGGATAATTGCCTACTGTCAATTTAGAGGAAGAGGAGGGAGAAGAAGGTATCCGAGTTGAAGACGGGTGTCTCAGACAGGTTTGTACATATGTATGCCGATGTGTGGCGTTACTGGCATAATTATGAACTTATATAAAGTTTCTTAATTGGTGTTGTGAGAATATTTAATGCCATATCGAGAGCTGTGTACTAGGCATGCTAAATCATTATAGGCCTACTGCCGTGCCAAAGCCTCTATCTTCCCCAACAAGCAGCACAGGAGAGCACCTCCTTAGCACACGTTTATTAAGCGCATTTTTAGTTTGTTTACTGTATGTTATCATACTTTATGACTTTATTTGAAGCCATACTGGAAATGTTGTAAAACAGGGCTTTTCAAAGTGTGGGGCGCGCCTCCCCTAGGGGGCGCCAGAGTTCTTCAGCGGGGGCGCAACGTGAGGAAAAATAAACCAGAATAAGTTACTATTGCGGACATTTAGCAAACTTCAGCTAGCCTTTGCCAGAGACAAAATGGATCAATTTTTAGTACCTAAAGCTACCTAAAGCTGAGTGAGGAGACAGAGTCTGGGCCAAGCAAAAAAAGAAGAAAGTATGACCACGATTATTTAAAGTTTGGATTTTCATGGACTGGATCTGATGATGCTCCACTGCCACAGTGTGTTGTCTGCCAAGAGGTGCAAGCTAACGATGCTATGAGATGTTTAAAATGTGTAAAACAAGAAGGTTTTTTTTAAAGCACAGATGTTTAAAATGTGTAGAAAAAGATGCTTTTAAAAAGCACAGATGTTTAAAATGTGTAAAAAAAGAGGTTTTAAAAAGCACAGATGTTTAAAATGTGTAAAAAAGAGGTTTTAAAAAAGCACAGATGTTTAAAATGTGTAAAAAAGAGGTTTTAAAAAAGCACAGATGTTTAAAATGTGTAATAAAGAGGTTTTAAAAAAGCACAGATGTTTAAAATGTGTAAAAAGGGGTTTTAAAAAGCACAGATGTTTAAAATGTGTAAAAAAGATGTTTTAAAAAGCACAGACGTTTAAAATGTCTAAAAAAAGAGGTTTTAAAAAGCATAGAGGTTTAAAATGTGTAAAAAAAGAGGTTTTAAAAAGCACAGATGTTTAAAATGTGTAAAAAAGAGGTTTTAAAAAGCACAGATGTTTAAAATGTGTAAAAAATCACATCACATTATCTCTAGCCGCTTTATCCTTCTACAGGGTCGCAGGCAAGCTGGAGCCTATCCCAGCTGACTATGGGCGAAAGGCGGGGTACACCCTGGACAAGTCGCCAGGTCATCACAGGGCTGACACATAGACAACCATTCACACCTACGGTCAATTTAGAGTCACCAGTTAACCTAACCTGCATGTCTTTGGACTGTGGGGGAAACCGGAGCACCCGGAGGAAACCCACGCGGACACGGGGAGAACATGCAAACTCCACACAGAAAGGCCCTCGCCGGCCCCGGGGCTCGAACCCAGGACCTTCTTGCTGTGAGGCGACAGTGCTAACCACTACACCACCGTGCCGCCCTGTGTAAAAAATATGTTTTAAAAAGCACAGATGTTTAAAATGTGTAAAAAAATATGTTTTAAAAAGCACAGATGTTTAAAATGTGTAAAAAATATGTTTTAAAAAGCACAGATGTTTAAAATGTGTAAAAAAGAGGTTTTAAAAAGCATAGAGGTTTAACCCTTTGGTGACTGACCCCTTGAACATGGTTCCTCCAGGAACGATGACGTTTCAGTCGTCAAGACAACGGAAAAACTAAAATACAAGAGCATTTTGTTTTGTGCACAAGAGCATTGTGACGTATCTTTCTGTTTTTGTATTTTAGTTCTTCTGTTGTCTTGACAACTGAAAAGTCATAGTTCCTGGAGGAACCATTTTCAAGGGGTCAGTCACCAAAGGGTTAAAATGTGTAAAAAATGTCAGGGACCAAACAGGAGAGGAGATCAAATGCATTCAAACCACAGTTTATTAATAATCGGGGAAAGGGGAATAGGAAAAATGTGTGTGGATGAAGTCCAGTGGCAGGAGAACTGAGAGGCAGGGATGGCTGGTGGTGACATCTGAGGTCTCCCATCCAAGTACTGACCAGGCCCGACCCTGCTTAGCTTCAAAGATGAGACAGGACCAGGCGTAGTCAGAGAGGTGGGGCTGTAGGGCTGAGCGAACTGGACATCAGGTGAAGGTACAGGAGGGGCAGGCAAGAGGCAGAGTCGACAGAACAGAAGGCAGATCAGGTTACCAGGACTGGAGAGCAGACAGAGTCAGACAGAACAGGAAATCTTCAGGAGTCAGAGTAGTAGGAACACAGAGCAGGTTATCAGGCTGAGAGTTGCAGACGATCTGACACAGGGGCTAGGGAGAACTGCAGCTTAAATGCACACAGGGGGAGAGCAGGTGATCGGCAACAGCCAATGACAGTCACTGAAAGATAATAAGAGGAAGTGAGTGCGGGTGTGGCCGGTAATGCTGAGTGGAGATGTTACCTGAAGAGAGAAGCCCACAGGTAGGACCATGACAGAACCCCCCCTTAAGGGAAGGCTCCAGAAGTCCCTAGCCACAGATCACCAAAGACGGGCGGGAGGAGGGGGAATACCGGTGGAGGGATAGAACTCCTCAGACCGGTCAGTGTCCATAGCCTCCGCACCCTCTTCACCATCAGAAGAATCGTCATCCAAGGACCCCCGCCCAGGATTCGGTTCGGTGTCAGGCTCAGGCGCTGGAGCAGGGTTGGGAAGTGGATCCGCACAGTGAGAACCCCTACATCGGCCCCGTCGGATGGAGGGCTGGTCGGGGTGTAGCCGATGGAAGTCGGTGATGAGGGCTGGATCCAGAATCCTTCCAGCGGGAACCCACATCCTCTCCTCAGGGCCATAGCCCTCCCAATCCACTGGGTATTGGAGGCCCCTCCCTCTGCGTCATGACTTCAGCAGTCGCCGGATGGAGTAGACCGGGCCACCGTCGATGAGACGAGGAGGAGGAGGAGGAGCAGCTGGGACCAGCGGGATCTCATGCACTGGCTTGATCTTAGAGACGTGGAAGGTGGGGTGCACTCTCATGGACTTGGGCAGTCGAAGCCGGACAGCAGACTGGCTGATTATCCTCTGGATAGGGAATGATCTGACGAACTGAGCTGCTAGCTTACGAGACTCCACCTGGAGGGGCAGGTCCTTGGCAGATAGCCACACCTTCTGGCCCACCCAGTAGGTGGGCGCAGGTGTCCTCCGCTGGTTGGCGCCAGTAGAGTAGCTGGTGACTGACCTGAGGAGTGCAGCGCAGGCTTGAGACCAGGTGTGGCAGCATCGGCATGCATAGGTGAGGGCAGCCGGGCAGGTGACCTCTCCCTCCTGGCTGGGGAATAGGGGTGGTTGGTAGCCATACACGCAGTGGAATGGGGACAGCCCGGTGGCTGAGCTGGTGAGGGAGTTGTGGGAGTATTCCACCCACAGCAGGAGCTCGCACCAGGCCCTAGGGTTGCGTGACGCCATGCAACGAAGTGCCTTCTCCAACTCCTGGTTCGTCCGTTCTGACTGGCCGTTGGACTGGGGTCGGAATCCGGAGGTGAGGCTGGCGGTGGCCCTGAGTAGGTGACAGAACTCCTTCCAAAAAGAAGAGGCAAATTGCGGCCCCCGGTCCGAAACGATGTCCTTGGGCAGCCCATGGATGCGAAAGACATGTTGCAAGACGATCTGGGCAGTCTCCTTGGCTGATGGTAGTTTAGGGAGGGGAACAAAGTGAGCCATTTTGTTAAAGCGGTCCATGATGGTGAGTATGACCGTCATCCCGTTAGAAGGGGGATGACCCGTAACAAAATCCAGGGAGATGTGGGACCAGGGTCGCATTGGCACGGGCAGAGGCTGGAGCAAACCGGCAGGAGGCTGGCTGGAGGACTTATTTTGGTTACAGGTAGGGCAGGCTTGGATGAAGTCTTGCACATCCCTGCCCATAGTAGGCCACCAGAACCGTTGGGTGAGCAGGTGGTAGGTGCGAGTGGAACCAGGGTGGCAGGCTAGACGGGAGTCATGTCCCCATTGTATAACCTGGGATCGCAGGTCTGCAGGAACGAAGAGGCGACTTGCGGGACATGCACTGGGGCTGGGTTGGTCACAGAGGGCTTCCCGCACTCGTTCTTCGATGTCCCAGGTCAGCGCAGCAACAATACAGGGGTCAGGCAGGATGGGAGCCAGGTCCTTGGAGGGGGCATCACCCTTCTGGAACTGGCAGGAGAGCGCGTCAGGCTTGGTGTTGCGAGATCCAGGCCAGTACGAAAGGGTGAAATTGAATCGAGTGAAAAAGAGAGCCCAGCGGGCCTGTCTGGGGTTGAGTCGTTTGGCGGTGTGGATGTATTCAAGATTCTTATGGTCTGTCCAGACCAGGAATGGGACTACGCATCCCTCCAGCCAGTGGCGCCATTCCTCCAGGGCGAGCTTGACCGCCAGCAGTTCCCGATTGCCTACGTCGTAATTGCATTCGGCCGGCAACAGCCAGCAGGAGAAGAATGCACAAGGGTGGAGCTTGTTGTCATCCACAGACCTCTGAGAGCACTGCCCCGACTCCCACATCCGAGGCGTCCAACTCAACGATGAATTGCTGCTCCTCATCAGGCAGCAGGAGGACGGGAGCAGTGGTGAACCGAGCCTTGAGGGTGGCAAAGGCTTCATTGGTGGCCGAAGTCCAGGTGAAGGACTGTTTGGTGCTGGTCAAGGCGGTGAGAGGTGACGCAATGGTGCTGTAATTACGAATGAATTTCCTGTAGAAATTTGCGAAGCCCAGGAACTGCTGAGGCTGCTTCCTGCTCTCTGGTACTGGCCGTGAAGTAACTGCAGAGACTTTGGCAGGGTCCATCTGGATGCTCCCTTCTGCCACGATGTACCCCAGGAACCCCACAGACTTGGCGTGAAACTCACACTTCTCTGCCTTGACAAAGAGGGAGTTTTCCAGGAGACGACGGAGCACTCGCTGGACATGCTGGGTTTGTTCGGACAGGGTTTTAGAAAAGATCAGGATGTCGTCGAGGTAAACGAACACGAACTTGTTCAACATATCTCGCAGGACATCATTCACCAGAGCCTGGAATACCGCTGGCGCGTTGGTAAGGCCAAACGGCATCACCCGGTATTCGTAGTGACCGGTGGGGGTGTTGAACGCGGTCTTCCACTCGTCTCCCTCCCTTATCTGAACCAGGTGGTAGGCATTCTGGAGATTGAGTTTGGTGAAGACCGTGGCTCCCTGGAGCAGCTCGAAGGCGGAGGTAAGCAGTGGGAGAGGGTATCGGTTCTTGACAGTGATGTCGTTGAGACCCCTGTAATCGATGCAGGGGCGCAGGGATCCATCCTTCTTTTCCACGAAGAAGAACCCAGTGCCGGCGGGAGAAGAGGATGGACAGATAAGGCCGGCAGCCAGAGAGTCACTGATGTAGGTCTCCATGGCCTTCCTTTCCGGGGCGGACAGAGAGTAGAGATGACCCTTGGGTGGTGCAGTGCCTGGGAGGAGATCAATGGCGCAGTCGTAGGGCCGGTGAGGAGGCAAGGAAGTGGCCTTGGTTTTACTGAATACCTCCCGAAGGCTGTGATAACATGCTGGGACATTAGTGAGGTCGGGGGCAGAGCTGGCAGATGGAGTATGGGTGTTTAGGATGGCGGCTCGTAAGCAGGTCCGATGGCAGTCCTTGCCCCATTCTCTTATCTCTCCAGTGGCCCAGTCGAGGTGAGGACTGTGCTGGCGGAGCCATGGATAGCCCAGGATGAGAGGTTGGCCGGGGGAACGGAGCAGGTGAAATTGGATGGTTTCATGGTGGTTGCCTGACAGAGTTATCGGAACAGGGGCAGTGAGGCGGGTGACGGTGCCAAGGAGATGGCCATCCAGCACCCTGGCTGGAACTGGAGAGGATAGGTGGTGGCTTCGCATGCCCAACTGGCATGCAAGCTCAGTGTCCATGATGTTAGCCTCAGCGCCAGAGTCAACCAGGGCGGCCAGGGTGTGGGTGGAATCTGACAGACGAAGGTAAACTTGGAGCATAGGTTTCTGGCTGGTGGAGGATTGGAGGATCATTGAACCCAACCGGGCCCCTCCTATGTCCGGTAAGCTCTGGCTTCTCAGTGCGGTGATGACTGGCTGAGTCCGGCGGGCCCTCTCTCGTCGACGGGTCTGGACCTGGTGGTCAATGCGGTCGGCCAGGGTGATGGCCTCATCGAGTGTCGACGGTTGCTCGTACGAGACCAATTCGTCCTTCATGTAGTTGGCCAGGCTGTGCAGAAAAGCGTCCACCAGCGCCTGCATGTTCCACTTGCTGCGCCGGGCCAAGGTCCGGAAATCGATCGAGTAGTCAGCCACTGTACGTCCGCCTTGGCGAATACTTATCAGTCCTCCGGATGCCTCTACTGATGACGAGCCCGGGTCGAAGACCTTAATCATCTCCACAACAAACAGGGAGAAAGAGGCACATGCCGGTGTCCGGCGTTCATACTTAGCAGTCCCCCACAGGCGGGCGCAGCCAGTCAGATGAGTGATGACGAAGGCCACCTTCGCTGCCTCCGACGCGAAGGTTCTGGGCTGTAGGTCGAAGATCAACCGGCAGCTGGTCAGGAAAGCACGGACTTGGGAGGGGTCACTGTCAAAGCGCTCCGGACTGCCGACCTTGGGTTCCGGGGCATCGAGTGCAGCAGGAGCACCTCCCGGAGGCCCAGGGGGTGCTAGGGCAGTGAGCAGCTGGAGTGCTTGGTCCAGTTGTTGTTGCTGGAGCTGATGGCCATGCTGGATCAGGGCTGTAACGTCGGCAGACATCCCCTTCGGTGCGCTGCAGCCGGTCAAGGGCAGAGGGTTTGGGCGCTGACTTCATGCTGGTCAGATCGTTCTGTCAGGGACCAAACAGGAGAGGAGATCAAATGCGCTCAAACCACAGTTTATTAATAATAGGGGAAAGGGGAATAGGAAAAATGTGTGTGGATGAAGTCCAGTGGCAGGAGAACTGAGAGGCAGGGATGGCTGGTGGTGACATCTGAGGTCTCCCATCCAAGTACTGACCAGGCCCAACCCTGCTTAGCTTCAAAAATGAGACAGTACCAGGTGTAGTCAGAGAGGTGGGGCTGTAGGGCTGAGCAAGCTGGAGATCAGGCTAAGGTACAGGAGGGGCAGAGTCGACAGAACAGAAGGCAGATCAGGTTACCAGGACTGGAGAGCAGACAGAGTCAGACAGAACAGGAAATCTTCAGGAGTCAGAGTAGTAGGAACACAGAGCAGGTTATCAGGCTGAGAGTTGCAGACGAACTGACACAGGGGCTAGGGAGAACTGCAGCTTAAATACACACAGGGGGAGAGCAGGTGATCGGCAACAGCCAATGACAGTCACTGAAAGATAATAAGAGGAAGTGAGTGCGGGTGTGGCCGGTAATGCTGAGTGGAGATGTTACCTGAAGAGAGAAGCCCACAGGTAGGACCATGACAAAAAAAGAGGTTTTAAAAAGCACAGATGTTTAAAATGTATAAAAAACATGTTTTAAAAAGCACAGATGTTTAAAATGTGTAAAAAAAGATGCTTTAAAAAAGGACAGATGTTTAAAAACGTGTAAAAAAAAAAAGATGTTTTAAAAAAGCCCATATGTTTAAAATGTGTCAAAGAAAAAAATAAAAATGTGTGCAACAACCGTTTTTTTTTAAATACGAATGGAACATTAAGTATAGCAACAACAAAAATTGTAAGGGGGGTGCACTGTTGTTTATTTGCTCTCTGAGGGGGGGCTGACTCTCCCACACTTTGAAAACCCCTTTTGTAAAATAAAGCAAGTAAGAGATAATATTACAAATGCAAGAAGAGCCATTAGCCACCATACCTATTGTTTATTTACAGGGTATTTATTTTTAATTATTTATGATGTATGTAATTGCTCAGTTAAAGTAAATAAAGCATGGTCACCTGTAATATCAAAGAACTTGAACTTGTTGTGAATAATTAAAAAAAAAAGAGAGAACAATATACTGAGGAAACAGGGTTTCAATGAGGGCAAGACAGGTAGAGAATATTTGTCAGATAACAGGCCCTGATGAATGCTCTATTAATAATAAGAAACATAGATAAGAAATAAATTAATAAGAAATATATTAATATAGCTTATTTAAGTAGGACCAGAATTTTTAAGCCCAACTTTGTATGCACATTCCCACCTATGGCCAAGGTTCAGCCTTTTTGTGTTTCAATACTGTTCAAACTTAATCATTTTAATGTTTCTTGTAGCACATGCACATTTTGCTTACTGTTTAAGCATTTTATTTGTTCTTTTGCTGTTGATATTTTTCCCCATGCCAATCTTCTGCTGAACCCAGTGGTGGGGAAAGCCCTTAAATGCATAATGAATAGTCAGTGAGAGACAATCTTATTTTTGCAACAGTTATTAAAAACTTAACATTTAGTTTCAATTCAGAAGGTGTTTAGGCTTAGCTGATGTAATATTTTCAAACATGAACTTGCCTTTAAATCTGAAACACAGGTCTATAGGGCCACAGGAACATTGGCAGTCATCTGTAGTTTTCTAGTGTGGGGGCTTTTAAGCCAAAACTTGGTGCTTTTGTTGGCCACAAGCTGAAGGCCTGGCAAGTCAGGGTGTGTAAGAATGTAGGTATGGCACAGCAGGCCACTCCAAAAATCCACCAGAATGCAGGAACATCTACTAAATCCAAAATCTCAACCCTCCCCCCATTGTCCATCTCCAGCTGGACGACCCACAAACAAAACACCAGAATGCAGGGGGACAAATGAATATCAAACTGAATACAAAATTCCCACTTATTGCGTGGTGTGCGGAAAAATTTTGCCGTCGACCCCCCCCCCCCCAAAAAAAAAAATAATCTCACTCCAAGGAATTTTGAAAAGTTGGCAGCCCTGACAAAATGCAACTTTGATGGAAAAACAATATATAATAAAATTGCTTACCTCTCTTCACGTCGAAAGAAGGAGGAATGTTTTGCTTGTTTTGACATGGCGAATTATTAACATGAGGAAATACTTGTAATTTGCAACTAAAAAGACTGCAGCTTCACTGGCAGCTTGAACATGCTTTCTAGTGCGATTGTGTTGTGCTTGTGCAGAACGGTGTCAGTCCTGCGCGCCTTAGCACGTGCACCTGAAGGCGCGCCTTGGGTGCACGTGCCTAACGAGCTCCGGCACACGTGCCGTTAACAAAGAACACCTGTCTTTAATCAATGAACTATGTTTGGGCTATTTAAGGACCGCGCCCATGCAAGGACAATGCAAAGTATTACGCTGCATCTAGGAACGTGAAAAATCCAAAAAATAAATTTCTCCATTCGGAAAACCAGAGATTTTCAAGAGTTTTGTCAAATATCTGGATTTCCAAGTAAATCTGGAAGACTTTCATCCCTGCCAATCTGAGCACCTCTCAGTACCTCTCCCAGGGACTCCAAGAAGGCCGGACACTCTATACTGCTATTCGGCTCATAGGCACAAACAACAGCAAGAGCCCTCTCCCCGACCCGAAGGCACAGAGAGGCAACCCTCTCGTTCACTGGGGTAAACTCCAACACATTGTGGCTGAGCTGGGGAGCTATAAGCAAGCCCACACCAGCCAGCCGCCGCTCACAGTGGGCGACTCCAGAGAAGTGGAGAGTCCAGCCCCTCTCGAGGAGCTGGGTTCTGGAGCCCAAGCTGTGCGTGGAGGTGAGCCCGACTATCTCTAGCCAGTACCTCTCAACCTCCCGCACAAGCTCAGGCTCTTTGCCCCCCAGCGAAGTGATATTCCATGTCCCAACAGCTATCCGCTGTGTTTGGGGATCAGGTCGTCGAGGCCCCTGCCTTCGACTGTCGGCCAATCCACACTGCACTGGCCCCCTACGGCTCCCTTTGTGGGTGGTGAACCCACAGGAGGTTGGGCCTATGTCACCGCTTCAGGCTAAACCCGGCCGGGCCCCATGGGCAAAGGCCCAGCCACCAGGTGCTCACATACGAGCCCCAACCCCGGGCTTGGCTCCAGGGTGGGGCCCCAGCTGTGCCATACTGGGCGACATCACGGTCCCTGTTTTTTTTATTTCCATAAGGGGTTTGGTGAACTGCCCTTAGTCTGGCCTGTCACCTAGGACCTGTCTGCCTTGGGAACCCCTAACAGGGGCGTAATGCCCCCGACAACATAGCTCCTAGGATCATTCAAGCACACAAACCCCTCCACCACAATAAGGTGCCAGTTCTAGGAGGAGAAAAAATTTCTAAAAAAAACCCAGCACAGGATGTATTATTTGTGGTAACTCAAAGTATAGTCTACCACAGGAGCTGCTAACAGTTCTACACCACAGTCACTGAATCGGTCCTGTGCACATCCATCACATTCTGGTTCGGAGCAGTTACAAAACAGGAGAGGAACAGACTGCAGGACATAACCTTTTCCAACTCCTCCCCTCCAGCAGGTGCCATAGAGCATTGCACAGCAAAGCTTCCAGACATAGGAGCAGTATGTGTACTGTATATTTTTGTATATTGTGTCTAATCTGAAAATAACCTGCATATTGTCTGCATATCTTTTATGGCCTACATTGTCGATATTGTAGCTTGCATATATCTTAATATCATGTAATGTCTATATGCTGTCCATTACATACACATATACAGTGCTCAACATAAATGAGTACACCCCCTTTGAAAAGTAACATTTTAAACAATATCTCAATGAACGCAAACAATTTCCAAAATGTTGAAAAGACAAAGTTTAATATAGCATCTGTTTAACTTATAACGTGAAAGTAAGGTTAATAATATAAACTTACGGAGATGACACATTTTTCAGTTTTACTCAAATTAGGGTGGTGCAAAAATGAGTACACCCCACAACAAAAACTACTACATCTAATACTTTGTAAGGCCTCCATGATTTTTAATGACAGCACCAAGTCTTCTAGGCATGGAATGAACAAGTTGGTGATATTTGCAACATCAATCTTTTTCCATTCTTCAACAATGACCTCTAGCTTTGTATAAGCACACGCATTGCGAGGGCAGTACAATAAAAAGATACTACACGGCGGGCTCAAGCATTAAAACACAATATTCAGCAAACATGAGTCTACACTCAGGAAAAAATTATCTTAAAGAAGATACCACTACACAGCTAGAAAAAGCTGGTGGAGAACAGCAAACAAAGGCTGTAGATCAAGCAACAAAGAAGAAGGTGACTCATAAAGCATGTGATGCTAAGTCCCAGTCATCCAAAGCATCTACTAGATACTCATCATCATCCTCTTCAGCTACAAAAGTCTATGCTAAGGCGAAAGCTGCGAAGGATGAATTAGCTTTCACTGAACGAGAGGCTGAGATGATGAGGCAGAAAGCTGAGCTGGAAGCAAACCTGCTGAAGCAAAAGGCTAGCTTCGACACTGATCTACATCTCCTACAGTGTCAAAGAGCTGCTGCTGCAGCTGAAGCTGAGGCTACAGCCTTTCAGGAGGCAGAGGTTGAAAGCGGGGCATGCAGCCAGCTTCCAGATGTCAAAGAAGAGCCCTTCAGCAGAATTCAACATACTAGTGAGTACGTCCAACAACATTCTAATATGTTCATCCAGGAACAGCCTTTGGAACCTGTAGTCGTGGAGACACATGAAAGAAAAATGGATAAACAGGAAATACTGGACACTAAGCATAGAGTTTCTCATGACATCCAAAGAAACACACAGCCAGTTTACAGAGATATGAAAAAAGAACCAACAAGGAGTATAGGTCTGAGTGACACTTACCCTTATGGTACTCAGCACACAGCTAACCATGAAAGAGAGTAATTACCTGAGTCTAAAGGTGCACAAAACTTCGCGAGATATCTTATCAGAAGAGAGATGGTTAGTGCTGGTCTTCTGCAATTTGATGACAAACCAGAAAATTACTGGGCATGGAAGGCCTCTTTTCTGAGTTCCACGAAAGACTTGAACCTTTCAGCCAGGGAAGAATTAGACCTGTTAACCAAATGGCTGGGAGCTGAATCGTCAGAACAGGCAAAGAGAATTTGTGCAGTGCACGTCCTCAATTCCACTGCAGGTGTTGCCATGGTTTAGCAACGTCTTGAAGAGTGTTATGGGACTCCCGAGGTCATCGAAGACATATTGCTCAAAAAGACTGAGAACTTTCTGAGGCTGACCAATAGAGATACTGTTAAGCTGAGAGAGCTAAGTGACATTCTCCGTGAATTGGAGTGCGCTAAGCAAGATGGTGCACTGTCTGGGCTCTCATATTTGGATACAGCTCATGGGGTGAAACAAATAGTGGAAAAGCTCCCTTATAACCTCCAAGAGAAATGGATCAGCTTTGGAAGCAAGTTTAAGGAGGATTATAGAGTGGCTTTTCCTCCCTTCTCTGTCTTCTCAAGGTTCGTTGAACAACAGGCAAAGATAAAAAAAAAATGATCCAAGCTTCACGATAACTCCCAACAGCAGTCATGTCATTTCCAGGATCAAAAAGCCTACAAGGTACAGTGGTAAAGGGTTTGTGGCTGTACATAAAACTGACATCCCTTCAGAGTCATCAGGCATCCAAGCCAGTTCTGCGCTGAAGAAAATGGAAGAACCGGACCGTCAGTGTCCGATACATAAAAAGCCTCACCTGCTGAAAAAGTGCAAGCTCTTTAGAAACAAAACTCTAGAAGAGCATAAATCATACCTCAGAGAGAATCACATCTGTTATAGATGTTGTGGGTCTACTCAACACATGGCAAAAGATTGTAAAATGACTGTCAAATGTTTTGAGTGTAACAGTGACCAACACATTGCAGCTCTGCACCCGGGTCCTCCTCTTCTGACCACACAGAGTGTGGTGGATGACAGAGATGAGAGCGGGGAGCAAAATGAAAGCCCACCATCTTCAGTCACCTCCAAATGTACAGAGGTTTGTGGAAGTGCAGACAGTGCATGGTCTTGTTCCAAGATCTGCTTGGTGAAAGTATATCCTGAAGGGAGAAAGGAGAAGGCAATCAAGATGTATGCTGTGTTAGACGAACAAAGTAATAAGTCTCTCGCCAATACAGAGTTTTTCACTCTTTTTGAAGTAAAAACTAGCTCCGCCCCTTGCACTTTACACCATCAGGGACACTGCTCTTCTCTGGTTCAGGTCCTACCTTAAACATAGGACCTTCTCTGTTTCCATTGGCCATTTCTCCTCATCAACTGCCTCTGTCTCCTACGGGGTCCCCCAGGGGTCCATCTTGGGTCCCATGCTTTTCAGTCTCTACATGCTCCCACTTGGTGACATCATTAGAAAGCACAACATTTCCTTTCACCTTTATGCAGATGACTCTCAATTGTATTTGCCCTTAAAATCTAGGGACTCCATCCAATCTCTCCTTGTCTGTCTTGAAGACATCAGAAATTGGATGGCTAACAACTTCCTCCAGCTAAATGGTGACAAGACTGAAGTCATTATTTTTGGTCCCTCCAAGGCAAGATGCACTACAGTGAACGATTTGGGTCACCTCACTCCTCATGTCACACCCTCTGCCAGAAACCTGGGTGTCTTCCTTGACTCCGATCTCTGTTTTGACAAACAGATTAGCACTGTGGTCAAAAATAGTTTTTACCAACTCAGAGTGATTTCCCACCTCAAATCCTTCCTATCTCATAACGATCTTGAAATAGTCATCCATGCTTTTATCACATCACGATTGGATTACTGCAATTCCCTTTATCTTGGCCTCCCTCAAACCTCACTTAGACGTTTACACCTGGTCCAAAATGCAGCTGCACGTCTTTTAACTGGCACCAGGAGACGTGAGCACATCACTCCCATTCTGGCCTCCTTGCACTGGCTCCCAGTCTTTTTCAGAATACAATTTAAAGTCTTATTATTTGTTTTTAAAGCACTCAGTGGGCTGGCCCCAGCCTACATCAATGACCTTTTACAGCCCCACTCAGTCCAAAGGTCTCTAAGATCCTCTAACACAGGGCTTCTTCATGTACCTCGCTTGCGGCTGAAGCAGAGAGGTGACAGAGCTTTTTCTGTTGCTGCTCCACGTCTCTGGAATCAGCTCCCACCGGATATCAGATCTACTCCCTCCATCTCTGCCTTTAAATCTAGGCTAAAAACCCATCTCTACTCCTTGGCCTTTCCCTAATCATCAGCTTATTGTTATTGTTGTTATTATTATAGTTTTATTTTATTTATTTCTTTTTTATTTTCTTTTTGATCATTTGTCTTTTAATACTGACTCTGTACAGCACTTTGGTCATTGTATGCTGTGTTTAAATGTGCTATACAAATTAAACTTACTTACTTACTTACACCCTGAAAACCTGTGGTGGGAAATTGGAGACTTCCGGTAGGAGAGCTGCTAATTTCACCATTGAGTCCGTGGATGGGAAAGTAAAGCTTGCCTTACCCCCCCTTGATAGAGTGCGACATGGTGCCAGATGATAGGACAGAAATCCCCTCCCCAGAGGTTGCATACCATCACCCCCATCTACGGTCAGTTGCTAGTAAAATTCCACCTGTGGACCAAGATACATCAATCCTCCTGCTCTTAGGGAGGGACATCCTAAGGGTACATAAAGTACGTGAGCAAATCAATGGGCCCCACAGCATGCCTTATGCATAGCAGTTAGACCTAGGTTGGGTCATTGTGAGAGATGTGTGCTTGGGCACAGTTCATAAGCCATCAGAGGTGAATGTTTACAAAGCAAATGTTCTGAACAACGGCCGCATATCCTTCCTTAGGCCATGTCCAAACAACATCCACGTGAAAGAAGACTACGGTGGTATGACACAGCATCACAGTGTAATCTTCCCTGCATGCGACGTGAATACAAGTCTTGATGTGAGTACAGACAACCTAGGGTGTTCTGTGTTTGACAGGTCCAAGGATGATAAAAAACTAGCACTGTCCATAGAAGATAAAGCCTTCCTAGCTCTCATGGATTCAGAAGTCTACCAAAATGAGGAGAATAGCTGGGTGGCTCCTTTACCTTTTCGGGTTCCTAGATGACACCTTTCAAGCAACAGGGAGCAAGCTTTGAAATGCCTCTGCTCACTTCAGAGAACCCTGGAGAAAAAGCCTGAATGAGAGAACATTATATCAAGTTCATGCAGAAGATGGTGGACAGTGACCAAGCCGAGCTTGCTCCGTCTTTGGACAAAGGGAAAGAGCACTGGTATTTGCCAACCTTTGGTGTGTATCACCCGAAAAAGCCCAAACAGGTATGTGTTGTTTTTGACTCAAGTGATGAATGTGATGGAACTTCACTTAATGATGTCCTCCTTAGTGGACCAGACTTGAATAACACTCTGCTGGGAGTTCTTTTGCGGTTCCGTAAAGAACCCGTCGTTCTTACAGCAGAAGTTGAGCAAATGTTTTATTGCTTTGTTGTCCGAGAAGAGGACAGGGATTATCTTCGGTACCTCTGGTATGAGGATAATGATATGTGACAGTGAATGTGACCGAGTACAGGATGAAGGTCCATGTGTTTGGAAACAGTCCTTCACCTTCTGTGGCCATCTACTGCATGAGACGAGCAGCACAAAAAGGTGAACAGGAACATGGTTCGGATGCAAGACAGTTTGTCGAGAGGCAGTTTTAGGTAGACGACGGTCTCACTTCAGTTGCCACACCTGAAGAGGCAATAGATCTCCTCTCATGAACCAGAGAAATGTTGGCAGAATCTAACCTGTGACTGCACAAAGTGGCATCAAACAGTAGTCAGGTAATGGAAGTGTTTCCAGTAGAGGACCGTGCCAAGGATCTGAAGGATCTGGACCTTGGAGTGGATCCTCTCCCCCTTCAGAGGAGCCTGGGTCTCTCCTGGAATTTGGAAACAGACAGCTTTACCTACTTGGTGTCCTGTGAAGAAAAATCATACACACAGAGAAGCGTGTTGTCAACGGTCAACAGTTTGTACAACCCTTTGGGCTTTGTAGCTCCTATAACAATGCAAGGGAAAGCACTTCTCCTGGAGTTGTCATCTGAACAGAGCGAGTGGGATGCTCCTCTCCTCCCACAAAAGGAGGCAGAATGGAATTCATGGAGAGACTCTTTAAAGGCTTTGGAAGACTTGCATATAAAGAGGTGCTACATACCAGTTTCGCTGTCCTCAACACAGACAAAAGAACTGTGTATTTTCTCAGATGCTTCCACAGTTGCGATAGGAGTGGTGGCCTATCTGAGAGCTGTAGACACTGAGGGACAGTATCATGTCGGATTTGTCATGGAGAAGTCAAAATTAGCTCCTCGCCCCGCTCACACCATTCCGCGTTTGGAGCTCTGTGCAGCAGTGTTGGCTGTTGAGCTATACGAGCTGATAAGCGATGAGATGGACATCGAGATAGCCACTGTCAATTTCTTAACTGACCATAAGATCGTTCTTGGCTACATTCATAACTCTACAAGAAGGTTTTACCTCTATGTCTCCAACCGGGTAACTCGGATTAGATGATCTACACACCCCAACCAGTGGTACTACATACCGACAGAGCTGAATCCCGCTGATTGTGTGACCAGATTTATGCCAGCATGCCAACTCCAACACAGCAGCTGGTTGTCAGGTCCAGCTTTTCTCCATCAGGATAATGTAGCGGAGATATCTGAATCTAATATTTTCACCCTTATTGAACCTGAAGCTGATGATGAGATTCATCCAGAGGTTACTACTCTGGCAACCAACGCATCGGAGTCTCAGTTGGGCTCCCAACACTTCGTGCGATGCTCAAGCTGTCGAACGCTCTATCACACCATAGCCAAACTCATTCACGTTGCGGCATCCTTCAAAGGAAAGTCAGATAAGGCTGAAAGGAAAGGTTGGAAGTGTTTTGGAGGTGCATCCAGCATAAGTGAGCTTTTAAAAGCCAAAGCTGTGATCATCCGCTCTGTGCAGCACAGTGCCTTTAAGGAGGAATTTAAATGTCTTGAAGGCGGACAGACCTTCCCTAAGCAAAGCACACTCAAAAAGCTCAATCCGATTGTGGATGAAGATGGTCTGCTTCATATCGGAGGACGTCTTTCTTGTGCTGATCTGACAAAAGAAGAAAAATACCCACTGATCATTCCACACACACACATCACATTGCAACACTACTTGTGAGACACTTTCACGAACAAGTAGCTCACCAAGGGTGACACATTACAGAAGGAGCCATTGGATCAACTGGATACTGGATAATTGGGAGCAAGCATCTGGTGTCTTCTGTCATTCACAAGTGTGTTACCTGCCGCAGACTGCGAGGAAGTTTGGAGGGCCAGAAGATGGCTGACCTTCCTGACGACCGACTCACACCTCAGCCTCCGTTTACCACTGTTGGCCTTGATGTCTTTGGGCCATGGTCTGTCATGACATGTCAGACAAGAGAAGGATTTGCGGACAGCAAACGCTGGGCTGTGTTGTTTACGTGCATGTCAACCAGAGCAGTTCATATCGAGCTGATAGAAACTATGTCAACAGACAGCTTTATCAACGCTCTCCGGAGGTTTTTTGCACTTTGTGGTCCAGCCAAACTTCTGCAGTCTGACAGAGGGACCAATTTTGTGGGAGCTTGTAAAGAATTGAATATGAACACAGAAGACACAACAGTCAAGAAGTACCTCCAGGAGAAAGGCTGCTCCTGGGTGTTTAATCCCCCTCATGCTTCCCACATGGGTGGCTCCTGGGAAAGGCTCATCGGAGTTGCCAGGCGCATCCTGGATGCAATGTTGCTTCAGACGGGACCAACACGTCTCACACATGAAGTCTTGAGCACTTTCATGGCGGAAGTCATGGCGATCATGAACGCGAGACCTCTTGTGACCATAACCACTGACCCAGATATGACTATGGTGCTCACCCCAGCGATGCTCCTTACTCAAAAGATGAGTGCAGTTTCAGCCCCTTGTGGAAACTTTGACACGGCTCAATTGTATGGCAAGCAGTGGAAGCAAGTTCAGTGTCTTGCTGACACATTTTGGAAGAGATGGAAGGGAGAATATCTATCTACGCTACAGAGCCACAGGAAGTGGACAAAAGACAAACCGAATGTCAAAGAAGGAGATGTCATCTTGCTGAAAGACAGCCAAGCCCACAGGCATGAGTGGCCAATGGGACTGGTTGTTAAAACTTTCCCAAGCAGTGACAAGAGTCCGCAAAGTAGAGGTGCGGGTTGTAAAGGATGGGACAGCTAAAGTGTTCTTAAGGCCGGTCACAGAGATCGTAGTCCTTCTTTCAGAGACTTAATGTGTATTGTTTCCAGAAGGCATTCCTCTTTAAATTTGTGTGTATTTGGAGTGATATAATGTAATCTTATCAAGCAGGGAGTGTACTGTCTAAGGGTTAAAAAGTTAAAATGTTAAGTTAAAGTTCATAAGTTAATAATTAAGTAGGCTTAAAAAAAGTATATTTTCATTGGTCCAGAGAAACCGCGTCAGACTGAGTGGTTTTTTCATTGGTCCAGAGAAACCATGTCAGAGTGAGTGGTTTTTTCATTGGTCCAGAGAAACCGCGTCAGAGTGAGTGGTCTTTTCTTTGGTTCAGAGAAACTGCGTCGGAGTGAGCGTTCGGCTCGGTAAGTCCGGCTGTGCTGTGTTTTTTCTGTTGCATGCTCAGTACTCATGCTCAGGTGAGAAAAGTGAGCACAGACAGCTAAATAGACTGCTGAAATCATATTGTTGGAGTTTTCCTACGCTTTTGCCTTGGAGAATATTTATCTGTAAGTATTATGTGTGAACAGGGTCATATCATATATGATTGTATATTTTTGTGATTAAGATATGATTAGTTATGTTTTTGGTGAATATACTTTGCTAACTTTCAGTAAATGCTAGCTTTTTTTCATTTTGTGGATCGATGGATGCTAATTGAAATGTACTTATACAATGTTACTTGTACAGTGTTTTAAATTGTGTTTCTATCTCTGTAATAATTTCAGTTTTACGGGGGAGAAATTGGAAAAATAGAAGACTTCATTAAAGGACAAGAAAAGTCAAGCCTTGTGGTTTTTTGAAAGACTTCTACTCGTTATCTGACTGTCTAGCTTTGTATAAGCACACGCATTGCGAGGGCAGTACATTTAGTATGCATTTTTCTTTGTATTCCTCACCTTTGCGACGTCATACAGTTTTGAAGCCATCGGTTCCAAAAACATTTATCTTGATCTCATCACTCCAGAGTATAGAGTCCCAGTAGACTTCATCTTTGTCAGCATGGGCCCTGGAAAACTCTAGGCGGGCTTTTTTGTGCCTGGGCTTTAAGAGAGGCTTCTTTTGTGGACGGCATCCATGCATGCCATCCCTCTGCAGTGTACGCCGTATTGTGTCACGGAAAATAGTCACCCCAGTTTGGCTTTCTATTTCTTTAGATAACTGCAGTGAACTTGCATGCTGATTTTCTTCAACCCTTTTTGTTGTGTATGGGTATTTCAACTTCACCTCCCATGATACTTAGAGTCATGGGGGGCTATAAAAGAAGACAAAGCTCCCCACTTTCGTTCTCTTCCATACTGCAAGGGGATTGTAGAAAGTCTACACGTTATGTAGTAGCCTAGTGATAAATATAGTTAAATGCTTTATAGCACTTCTGCCTCCGCCTCCATTAATGTTTTGTAAGATGCGTGCTCCACTTGGACACTACAAACTGGCGATGAGGATGGGATTTGTTAACCATGAAAATTTTTTGGAAGTGGAACGAAGATGCTAGAACTTTATTGAAGCTAGCAAGACACTAGCATAAAGATGGCAGTTTTCAGCAGTGAGATGGGCTTGTGCTTCAATGAAGGCAGTGAAAGTTTCAAGACCTATGAGCAACATTTTGCACAGTTTGTGGAAGCCAACGGAATTCAGCAAGAGAAACAAAGGGCTGTTTTCTTATCTGTGGTAGGTGCAAAGACCTTCTCATTGCTCACAGACTTGCTAGCACCAAAAAAGCTGTCTGATTGCACATTAGAAGACATTCTAAAAGCACTGAGAAAATTTTATGTGCCAGAGAAAAACATCGTAAGTGAACGTTACTCATTCTGTGCACGAAAGCAGCAAAGTGGAGAGTCACTGGCGGAATATGTTGCCACACTAAAAGGACTGTCGACTACATGTGAGTTCGGTGAAAAGCTGGAAGAGCAGCTAAGGGACCAGTTAGTTTATTGAATTAGCAGTAAAGAGCTACAAACTAAGCTGTAAAGTGCTGCTTATGGAGAATAGTTGAAATGGGCTAAAGTAACCGACATTGTGAATAATTTCGAGTCCACCACTAGCAGTCTGAAAATGTTTCAACAAACCCCGCTAAGAACAGATAGTGTGAGCAGCTACAAAGGAAAGGCTCATGCGTGCCAAAAGGAGCCGGATAGGAAACAAAAGCCAAACGCCAGCGGTGAGAGCATGTGCTACCGATGCCAAAGAGGAGGACAGCCACCTGCTAAGTGCAAATACAAAGACTTTCAATGCCGAGCGTGCAACAAGAAAGGACATCTTGAGCGAACATGTAGAAACGCATTGACCAAAGAATTCGTCAACCAGGGCGGCAGCCCATGAGCAGCAATGAGAAGCGCCCAAACAGAGAGAGAGACACCCACTATGTCATGAGGGAACCACCAGACCAGGGACCAAGTACTGTGACGCTGAGTCAACAGTCAGCATTGCCCTTGGATGGAATGGCGAACACGCTAGGACAGCCTCCAGGGCCTGAGAACTGTGCGGACATGGAATTGCCAGGGGTCACAAAGGACTTTGAACTGTTTGCAGTGAAAGGTGACAGTGAGTATGTAAAGCCCTACGTGGTCATGGTGAGATGCAATGGTATTAAGATAAAAATGGAACTAGACACAGGTGCAGCTATGAGCATAATTTCAGAGAAACTGTACAAACAGAGTTTTAAGAAGTGTAAACTGTAGCCATGTGATGTGCATCTTAAAACATACTCTGCAGAGCCAGTTGTACTGATGGGTAAAATCCAAGTGAAGGTGCAGTGTGGAGATCAGACAGAACAGCTGACTTTATTAGTGTCAAAGGGAAGTGGTCCAACACTAATGGGAAGGAACTGGATTCAGTACCTGCGCTTAGACTGGTCTAGAGTGAATCATGTACCAGTAGCAGATCCTCTTTCAGAGATGTACAAGAAATACTCTCATGTGTTCAATGCAGATCGTGGAGTCATTTCTGGGGTAAAAGCAAAGCTAAGGGTAATGGAGAATGCAATCCCAATATTCTGCAAGGCTAGATCAGTGCCTTATGCCTTGAGCTCAGCCGTTGACAAGCAGTTAGCAAAGTTGCAAAAAATGGGAGTTTGCACTCCAGTGGAATATAGTGAATGGGCAACTCCAGTTGTATGCATACCAAAAAACAATGGTGAGGTCAGAATTTGTGGTGACTATAAAGTAACCATAAATCCCTGGTTAGAGGTGGACAAATACCCTCTTCCTAAAACACAGGATCTTTTTGCCAAGTTAGTTGGGGGCAAATACTTCACAAAGCTAGATCTCACACAGGCTTACCAACAGGGGGAGCTAGATGATGAATCTCAGCAGTACTTGACAATCAATACACAAAAGGGGCTCTACCAAATGAATAGGTTACCCGATGGAATAGCTAGTTCACCGGCAATATTCCAATGTATTATGGATCAAATACTTCAAGGCTTACCAAGTGTTGTGTGCTACCTTGACAACATTTTAATAATGGGCAAAACAGAAATCAAACACTAGGAAAATGTTGAACAGGTGTTAAAACGACTACAAGATAGAGGCATTAGGGTAAATCGAGACAAATGTAGCTTCTGTCAACTAAGTGTAACCTACTTGGGACACAAAATTGACAGTGAAGGATTACATCCAGTACCCGAGAATGTGGAAGCGATAGCCAACACGCCAGTTCCTAAGAATGTCACAGAGCTTAGGGTATTTTTAGCGTTATTGGCATACTATGGGAAGTTCCTTGAGAACCTTATAACAGTCATTAAGCCAATGACAGTGTTGCTACAGAAAGACAGTCCGTGGAACTGGTCCACCAATTGTCAAGCAGCTTTTGAGAAGGCTAAAGCACGGTTGTCGTCTTCAACCGTTCTAACTCATTTTGATCCTGAATTGCCAATTTTGTTGGCTTGTGATGCTCGTGCATATGGTCTTGGAGCTGTGATATCCCACCAAATGACTGATAGTAGTGAAAGACCTATAGCATACGCTTCACGCACTTTGAGCAAGACTGAAGTAAATTACTCACAAATTGAGAAGAAAGCATTAGGCATCATTTTTGGTGTACAGAAATTTAGGGATTATCTCTATGGCAGGAAATTTGTATTGGTAACAGACCATAAGCCACTGGTGAAGATTTTGGGGCCAAAGACGTGGGTGCCAGCATTAGCAGCTGCCTGCCTACAGAGATGGGCTTTATTACTGTCAGCTTATCAGTATGACAGTCTACAAAGCCTCCTTAGAACATGCCAATGCAGATGGGTTATCAAGATTACCCTTACAGAAAGAGGCGCCACAAAGCAACTGTAATTGAGAATTTAGAGAATTTAGAGTGTCTTGGTTGGAATTAATTCCTGTATCAGCCAAAGATATAAAGAAAGAGACAGACAAAGACATAATACTTACCAAAGTGAGACATTTAACACAGAATGGATGGCCAAAACATGTGCTGGATGATGAATTGAAATCAGACTGGAACAGATGTGAGGAACTCACTATAGAAGCAGATTGTGTCTTGTAGGGTTTAAGAGTAATAATACCTAGGGCACTGAGACCTCAGATGTTAAAAGAGCTACATGAAGAGCATTTGGGCATTGTTAGGACAAAGTCATAAGCTAGAAGCCATTTTTGGTGGCCCAGTCAGGATATAGAAATTGAAGACATGGTGAATAGCTGTCTGATCTGTCAAAAGAACAGACATGCACCTAACAAAGCACCAGTGCATTCATGGAAGTGGCCAGAGCTGCCGTGGGAGCGAATTCATATACTGTAGACTTTGCGGAAAAGGGAAAACATCAGTTTCTGTTGGTTAGTGATGCCTATTCACACTGGCCAGAAATTAAAGTGATGACTAGTACCACCGCTACAGCTACTGTCGAAGCTATGAGGGGTCTGTTTGCAGCTTATGGGCTCCCTCAAGTGGTCGTTTCAGATAACGGCCCACAGTTGGTCTCAAAAGAGTTTGAAACATTTTTGGAAGCTAATGGGGTTAAACATATCAAGTCTGCCCCATACAGTCCAGCCTCTAATGGATTGGCTGAGAGGTTGGTTCAGACTTTTAAGCAGTCATTGGACAAACAGAAAGATTCTGGACGTTCCTTACAACATTGCATAGATAGTTTCCTGTTTAGTTACAGAAACACACCGTCCTCATCTACAGAGAAAGCGCCTTCTCAGCTTTTCCTGAAGAGAAGTGTCAGGACCAGGTTATCACAAGTTACACCAAAATTCTCTGTGCAGATGCAAGAAAAACAAGCAAATGTCAAAAACAACCAGACCCGTGTGAGAGTCTTACAACCAAATCAAGCAGTGCTGGTTAAGAATTTCTGTGGAGGGGAAAGAAAGAAATGGAAATCGGGTAATAGAGCGAGTGCTAGGTCATGTGACTTATTTGGTAAATGTAGAAGGACAAACAAGCAAAAAGCACATAGACCAGCTGATTACTACCAAGATTTCTGGTCAATGCACAAACACTGAGAATGTTGAGATTGCAGAACATTTGTATGACACTCCAGAAACTGAGATTGTACCCAGTCTTGAACTGGAAGAAGATGAATTAAATGAGTGTGTGGACGGACAAGTGAGCACCCGACCACAGAGAGTCAGGCGAGCTCCTGAACGTTTGAATTTATAACTAGGAATTGAAATGTAAAGATATCTAAGGAAGTTATCCTTGAGGAAAAGATGCAGATGATTTTTTGTGTGTGTGTGTGTGTGTGTGTGTGTGTGTGTGTGTGTGTGTGTGTGTGTGTGTGTGTGTTCGTACACTGGAATGAAAATGATTTGTAAGTGTGAAGGTAAACATTGTTGTTTTGAGTTACATGAAATGAGTGAGGTTAAAGGTTCCCGGGGAGGAATGTTGTGTATGGGTATTTCAACTTCAGCTCCCATGATGCTTAGAGTCATGGGGGGGGGCTATAAAAGAAGACAAAGCTCCCCACTTTCGTTCTCTTCCGTACCGCAAGGGGATTGTAGAAAGCCTACATGTTATGTAGTAGCCTAGTGATAAATAAAGTTAAATGTTTTTTTTGTTTTTTTTATTCATATACAATACAATTATACAAAACAATGACACTACAAAAAAACAAAATTAACAGTGAGGAATAATGTGTATATGGAGATGTCCGTGTGTGTGTGTATATAAGGAGTAGTACTGACTTACTGTTGGACTGGGGAGATGGAGGCTAGATCGCAGAGAAGGAGGGTTACAAAGGAAATGAGTAATATTATCTTTATGTAGGATAATAATAAGAGAAATAAGAATAGGGATAAGAATAAGAAAAAATTTGATTAACTGACTGATTATAAGGATTGCCTGGGCACCCAAGTATGACCACAGTGTCGTCCCGCCCCCGCACAAGATATACCACAATGAGACAGCAGAGGGAAGGCCCTGCGTGCTAACCAGCCCACGGCCCTTGGCCCAGGGCCCCCAGCACCCACGACCCACCACACCTCAACTCCAGACCATCACACAACACGCCGTATTTGTCCTATATAAGAATGTAAATGGCTATATTGTGGGCTTTCTCTAATGTATTGCATTAAAAGAAGTGTGCGCTCAGGGTGAGTCTCTGCCCAGATTTCGCCCTGCACGCCAGAACAACCCTGCGTACTCATGGATATATGCCTCCTCTAAATTGTGTAAGCATTAAAAGAAGCGAGGCGTGCAGTGAAACACCTGCAGAGGGATAGACTAGGGCAAGGGAGGCGTGCATGCAGATGCCTCTGCAGGTGTTTCACTGCACGCCTCGCTTGCCCTAGTCTATTTGTTGATCTTGTTATTGGTAGATGTATGATGTATGCAAACTAATATGTAGTGCATTTAAAAGAGAATAAGGCGTGTTGCATATTGCCAGGAAGAGGTATGTGTGTACATGCAAAGGGCGAGTGCACGGCAGGGGCCCAGAACCCACGAATACCCCACAGGACTGATCAACACCGGTCCCACGTGGCAACCTGACAGGACTGGGCTGCCCGAGCCACCCATGGGGCCCAGGCAGAACAGGGATGAGTGAAGTAGAGAGAGACAGAGAGAAAGGAGGAAAGGAGAGGAAAATTTAAAAAAAATCAAATCAAACGGAACATAGAAAAAGCAACAATCCCAGTCATAAAGAACTCAGCAGGGAAGCTAACCAGCTTACCTGAAGAAATAAATCCGGTTTTCTACAATTTTTATAATAAATTATACTCTTCAGAAATAAACCCCAACCAGGATGCCATTGACTCATTTCTTAACAGCATCACCTTAACACAACTTAATGAAAACCAAACAAATAAATTAGAGTCACCTATAACTCAACAAGAACTGTTCGAGGCTCTTAAACGTATGCCTAATAACAAAGCACCAGGTCCGGTTGGCTTCCCTGCTGAGTTCTACAAACAATTTTGGTCCATTTTGGCTCCACTTTTTATCAGGATGATCAATGAATCAAAAAAAAAAGACTACCAGCTAGTATCACCACAGCTTCAATGTCACTTCTCCTTAAGCCCAATAAGGATCCAACAATGCCATCCAGCTACCGGCCAATCTCCCTACTCAATGTTGACAATAAAATAATCACCAAAACGTTAGCACACAGATTAGAAGAGGTCTCCCCATCCATTATCCACCCAGATCAGACTGGCTTCATCAAAGGCAGAATTTCTCCCTCCAGCACCCGCAGATTGTTTAACATAATGTATCACTCCTCAACTTTACAAGAAAAAAACATTATAGCAACTCTTGATGTGGAAAAAGCTTTTGATAGGGTCAACTGGAATTTCCTGTTTTCCACATTAGGGCAGTTTGGTTTCGGGGAATCGTTCATTAATTGGATTAAGATTCTCTACAGGCCTCCCAACATTCAAGGATAGATGACTCCACTTCTCCTCGGATGGATTTCCCAAATAGCATGAAAAAATTGCTCCCAATGGCTACACTTTCCTTTTCCAGCCCAAATCTGTCGCGACAAGCAGTGTATCCAGTACATCAAAATTTTGTTCGTCCAGGACTTTCAGCTGGCTACAAATCTTTTTCACCATCCAAAAGATACATGTCATCTCCAGTCCTTTCACCCTCAAACCAAATGGAACATTTAGAAAGTCTTGTTTGATGTAGTCTGGGTCCCTGCAAATGGATGTAATGTTGAAAAAAAGCTGGGACCCAATGATGATGTTGACCCTATTCCTGTGTTGATAAGAATCAGAAAACATAGAGCACATTTAACCCTAGGGGTGAACCAATCTAATCTCCTTCCTGTTTTAAAACAGCATCAGAGTGCACAACTAAATATTGCTTCTAAAATTTCTGTAAAGCTAGCTCTTCTGAATATTAGATCACTTTTAAACAAGTCATTTTTAATTAATGATCTCATTTGTAAACACAATCTTGATTTTTTGCTTCTAACTGAAACCTGGCTGGATCAAGCAAATAGTGCTACCACCCTTATCGAAGCAGCTCCCCCAAATTTTAATTTTTTGAATGTTACCCGACAAGGGAAAGGTGGAGGGATTGCAAATATATTCAAAGTCTCTTTTCAATCTCGGAGACATTCAGCCAAAGTCTTTCTTGAAGAGTTTCTTGAACTGTTATCAGTCATTTGCTTAGAGTTTGATTGTCTTATTATATCTGGGGATTTTAACTTGCATATAGATAATACTGATAACATTTATGCCAAAGAACTATTTGCAATTATTGATAACTTTAACCTAGTACAACATGTACAGGGACCGACCCACTCTCGTGGTCATACTCTTGACCTCGTCATCACAAAGGGTCTTACTGTTTCTACTACTGTTGTTGACCTGGCCTTATCTGATCATTTCTGTGTTTTCTTTGAAGTTTCTATGTCTCCTCACATCCAGAATAGCTCAACGACTATAGGTAGGAGAGTCATAAACGACAACACATGTGTTCTTTTTGAGCAAGCTCTCTCACAGAACTCAACCAAAATGTCAGACTCTGTAGATGATTTACTGGAATTTTTTAATTTAAATATGACCCAAATTATGGATGATATTGCTCCATTCAAAATAAAAAGAGTCAATGATAAGCAGAAAGCACCATGGAAGCAGTACCCGGCTGTTAAACTGCTAAAGAGAGAATGTAGAAAGACTGAAAGAAAATGGCGCAAATCTAAACTTCACATCCATTATCAAATCCATAAAGAGATGCTTTGTAATTATAATTATGAAATTCGTAAAGCAAGACAGTCTTTCTTCTCCAACATCATCAGCAGGAATATGAACAATGCCCGTGTGCTATTTTCAACAGTAGAGAAGCTAACTAATCCCCCACCACAATTAGCACCTGAACTTCTCTCAGTTAATTAATGCAATGAGTTTGCATCCTTTTTCAAAGGTAAAATTGATAAAATAAGGCAGAATATTTCTCATAATATATCTCAGTTGCAAAAAATTGAAAAACTGCAATCACCAATGACACAGATAGATAACTTTAACACAATGTCAGAATTTTGTTTAATTGATTATGAGACTCTTGAAAAAACTGTACAAAATCTCAGTTCTTCAACATCTGAACTGGACATTCTGCCCACCAACTTCTTTAAGTCTGTTCTTCATCTTATAATTACAGATGTGCTTCAAATTATAAATACATCCTTGGAGACTGGCGTTGTTCCTGTGTCCCTAAAAAAAGCTGTTGTAAAGCCCCTTCTTAAAAAAAATAATCTGGATCCTTCAGTGTTAAATAACTACAGGCCAATATCAAATCTACCATTCATCGGGAAAATCCTGGAAAAAATTGTCTTCAATCAATTAACTGCCTTCTTGATATCAAACAGCCGTTTTGATAATTTTCAGTCAGGATTTCGTGCCAATCATAGCACTGAAACAGCGCTGATTAAAGTTATAAATGACATACGTCTTAATACTGATGCAGGCAAAACATCGGTCCTGGTATTACTGGACCTCAGTGCAGCTTTTGATACTGTTGATCACAACATACTGCTATATCGACTTGAACACTGGGTTGGATTGACTGGTAAAGTTATCAATTGGTTAAAATCATACTTAAAAGATAGAAGCTTCTTTGTTACCCTGGGAAATTGTTCCTCAACGTCAATGCCCTTGACCTGTGGTGTCCCCCAGGGGTCGATTCTTGGACCATTACTTTTCAACCTTTATATGCTCCCACTTGGGCAAATTATCAATAAAAATTCAATTTTGTATCACTGCTATGCAGATGATACCCAAATTTATTTTGCTCTATCACCTAATGACTATGCCCCCCTTGAATGTCTCTACCAGTGTATCGATCAAATCAATAGCTGGATGTCACAAAATTTTCTTCAGCTGAACACAGATAAAACAGAAGTAATTCTATTTGGAAAAAAAGATGAAAGACTCAGGATTACCACTATTCTTGACACAAAGGGGATTAAAACTAAAGAAATGGTTAAAAATCTTGGTGTTTTCATTGACAGCGAGCTAAACTTTGACAGTCACATGAAAGCAATCACTAAAACGGCATTTTATCACCTAAAAAACATTTCCAAACTAAGAGGACTTATGTCAAAAAATGATCTGGAAAAACTAATACATGCCTTCATCTCTAGTAGGGTTGATTAGTGCAATGGCCTTTTCACAGGCTTGCCAAAAAAGACCATCAAACGACTTCAGCTGGTTCAAAATGCAGCGGCTAGGGTTCTCACACGAACAAAAAGAACAGAGCACATTACCCCAATTCTAAGGTCCCTTCACTGGCTTCCAGTAAGCTACAGAATTGCTGCTGGTGTACAAATCTCTAAAGGGTACAGGGCCCAATTACCTCTCTGATATGTTGCAGCGGCCTAACCCAATCAGATCTACCAGATCGCAACAGAAAAATTTACTATTAAAACCAGTTGTTAAAACAAAGTGTGGTGAAGCAGCTTTTAGCTACTATGCAGTACAGCTATGGAACCAACTGCCAGAGGACATTAAAAATGCTCCTGCTGTTGGCAGCTTCAAATCTAGGTTAAAGACCAAGCTGTTTTCAGATGCTTTCTGTTAAATAATGAATATTTTTACATTTTTTATAATCTTTACTTTCTCTGCATGTTTTAAATTTACTTTAATTTTATTCTATTTTATTCCGCTGGTTTCTTTTTCTCCTTTTTTTTGGCATTTTATTATTTTATTTCTACTATTGTTTAATTCTTATTATTTTCTTTTAATTCTTTTAATTAATTGTTTTTAGATTAAAAATAAAATTATTGTATGTAATTTTATTTCTCTATTGTTTACTGTTTTTGTTTTTACTTCTGTAAAGCACATTGAACTGCCATTGTGTATGAAATGTGCTATATAAATAAACTTGCCTTGCCTTACACTTCACCCTCAGCCACAGTGATCACCAATGGACTAACATCACACAGTTTCACTCTGCACCGGGGAACTAGACAGGGATGCCCACTCTCCCCTTTATTATTTACCATCTTCAGTGAACCTCTAGCTGCTGCCATCTGTCAGAACCCCCACATTAAGGGAGTTCAGACTCTAAATATGCATCATAAAATCGGCCTCTATGCCGACGACATCCTACTTCTTTTTCAAGACCCCATAGTATCAGTTAAAGAAACCATTACATTCTCTAATATTCCTGAATACTCAATCAATTGGAATAAGTCTGCAATTCTTCCATTACACTCCAACAGCTGGGATGTGACAGCCCATTCATCACCTTTCCCACTATGTATTAATTATATTACATATTTAGGGATAAAGGTTTCCCCCAGGCTGTCAGATTTATTTAGTCTAAATTTTACCCCCCTGCTCAATTCAATAGATGACCTCCAGCGATAGATGAACCTTCCACTATCCATCATGGGCAGGATATCAGTTGTCAAAATGTCAATATTACCCAAAATAAATTATTTATTCTCAATGATTCCAACACAGCCCTCCCCTTCCTGGTTTAAATCACTTGACTCAACAATTATTAAATTCTACTGGAAAAATAAGACACCAAGAATCAAACTGACCACTCTACAAAAACCTAAATTACTCAGAGGACTAGAGGCTCCACACTTCCAACATTATGCCCTGGCCAACCAGCTTCGTTACATATACAAATGGTTACTTCCCACCCCCTCAGACAACACCTGGTTAGACATAGAACAAACCATTTTCAAGGATATTCAGATCTCAGACCTTCCTTTCTGTAGTCAGTCAGTTAAAAAACATCCATCCTTCAAAGCACTAACAATATCATCTAGTCTGACAGCTTGGTGGAAATTCTATCACATCACTGATTCACCTGTAACACCGTCAAATCGCACCCCGAATTGGAATAACCCCGATTTCACTGTCAACAAAAAAACACTCAGTTTTCTCACATGGATAGGCAAGGGCATCACTCAACTTCATCACATTATTCAAGACAAAAATCTGGCTTCATTCCCTTGTTTGGTCCAGAAGCACAGCATTGAGAGTAAACACTTTTTAGAATACCTACAAATTAAATCATCTATCCAAGCTAAAATTAATATCCAGACAGCTAACCTAGACATCCCCTCATCAATCATGGAGTTGATCAACATTCCCTCCCCCCAAAAAAATATTTCCAAAATATACAAAATTATATCTCGTTTAGAAAAACTTTAAGCCTACCATATCACAAATGGGAATCAGATTTGTCCATTACTCCCGGTGCCGACTTCTGGACCCAAATCTGTAAAAAACATCTATCTCATGACAAAAAATAGCAATCTACAATTAATACAGTACAAGGTTCTTCACAGATTTCACTTCACTGCACAGAAACTACATAAAATGGGCTTTGACTCTGATTTGTGTTCTCACTGCATGCAAAATAACCCAGACACATACATTCATGTTGTCTGGCATTGCACTCCAATCAACAGGTTTTGGATAAGTGTCACAGAATCACTCTCTACCATTCTTGGCTGTCACATGCCAGCAACCCCTTCCCTATGTGTACTTGGTGATACAACCGCAATCAATCTAAGCACCTCATGCAATAAAATACTGCTAGTAGCGCTGACTATTGCCAAGAAAACAATTCTCATGAACTGGAAATCAAGGAATACTGTACACATCACTCATTGGAAAAATTTGTTATCGGATTATATATCATTGGACAATATATCCACTCCAAACTTAAACAACACTCAGGATACACCCTCCCCTTGGACACCCTTCATCACCTTCTTACAGTTATGACCTGACCCTCTGCGCCTGAGATCCAACTCACAACTTTACATCCACATGTAAATAGCTATATAAAATAGGGCGGCGGATGGTAGCTGGAACAATTATTTTTACTATTATTATTTTTTTATATATCATCTCATCTCATTATCTCTAGCCTATATAATCTCTCTTCCCCCCTCCTTTTTTAAGTTAAATGTTTTATAACACTTCTGCCTCCACCTCCATTAATGTTTTGTAAGATGCGTGCCCCACTTCGACACTACACTTCTCATCAGAAGACGCTCCTGTCGAGGTGTTAACTTCCATGGACAACCTGGACGCCTCTGTGAGATGGTTGCAGTTCCAGCTTTCTTAAATTTTTGTACCACCTTTGCTACAGTATTCTGACTGATAAGTAAAGGTTGGCTGATCTTCTTGTAGCCTTCACCTTTGTGGTGTAAAGAAATTATTTTCTTTGGGGAATTCTGAAAAGACAAGTTGAGCATCACACTCCATCCAGCATCCAGTCACTAAAAGAGGTCATTGTTGAAGAATGGAAAAAGACTGATGTTGCAAAATGTCACCAACTTGTTCATTCCATGCCTAGAAGACTTGGTGCTGTCATTAAAAATCATGGAGGCCATACAAAGTACAAGATGTAGTAGTTTTTGTTGTGGGGTGTACTCATTTTTGCACCACCCTAATCTGAGTAAAATTGAAAAATGTGTAATCTAAGTTATATTATTAACCTTACTTTCATGTTATAAGTTAAACTGATGTTATATTAAACTTTGTCTTTTCAACATTTTTGAAATTGTTTGTGTTCATTGAGATATTGTTTAAAATGTTACTTTTCGAAGGGGGTGTACTCATTTACGCTGAACACTGTACATTTTATTCTTTTTCTGTATCACTAGAGAGACACCAACTGCCATAATCAAATTTTATATATATATATATATATATATATATATATATATATATATATATATATATACACACACACTGAGTTATATTATACAACTGTAAAACCATGTATAGATGTATCAGTTGTAAAAATATAATGTCCTAAATATTCTAATGTCTCAAATTTTTCCATAGATTTTCCACCTAAAACTGCGACAGGAACTCTTGCAATTCAGGTGCAGAATTTCAATGACCACTGTCCAGTTCTGACCAGCTCAGTCGAAACGCTGTGTTACGGCAACAGGGAACTGAAAGTCACAGCCATGGATAAGGATAAACACCCCAATGCTGAAGCTTTCGAATTCAGTTTGGTTACAAAAGAGAACTGGAGCATTGAGCGTCTCAACGGTTAAGTTTAAAGCTCTTTTAAAGCAGTTTAACATTAATGCTGTAACACTTTCATTATGTAAATGCTCAATTTAATAACTCATACTTGTTTTTCTGATGAATTCCTTTTCCAGAAACAACAGTCACTCTGCGCAGTCAGGAGATCCTGTGGCCAGGACATTACACAGTGGCACTGGATGTCCAAGACCAGGAGGGAAAGTCCTGTGAGGTTCAAAAGCTTCAGGTAGCCGTGTGCACTTGCACTGAGGCACAAGTGTGTCAACATAGGGCACAGACCAGATCAGGCAGTAGACTGGGAACAGGTGGAATTCTGGTAGCACTGCTAGGAATCCTACTTCTTTTGTGTGAGTACCATCACCTCAGTATTTTCATGTTCACCACTGTTCTGTGTTTTTCTCTTAATGTATCTACTGATTCTGATGTTCAGATGGAAATAATGTTCTGAGTCCGAGTAGCATGCAAGAAGAGGCAGGATGTAAAGTGTAATAAAGCAAGAAAATGAAGCTTGGACACAAAGTTAGAAATATCCATGATAAGCCTTTGTGACAAAACAAAGAAACATTAGGGTATACATAGACAAACTAATCAAGAACTAACACAAAACAGGTAGACACAGCTGGATAGCAAACCAATGAAAGGACGTGCAAAAACAACCACATGATCCTTGGCACCATGACAACTGCAGCACAAAGGGGGAATATGTGACAGCACGTATGCTGAATATTTACTTTCAGTAGCTGTCACCTTTGGATATATTTCTCTGAACCAGAAAAACAACCTGGATAGAACTAATAATTATTTAATATGACATTTTAATGCCAAATAAATTATTACAAATGCCTTGGAAAATCTTTACACCTTTAGTTTTCCCTTATCCTCTTTAGGCCCTTTAGGATGCATAAGGCCATTAAAGGAACAGTCCACCGTACTTCCATAATGAAATATGCTCTTATCTGAATTGAGACGAGCTGCTCCGTACCTCTCCGAGCTTTGCGCGACCTCCCAGTCAGTCAGACGCAGTCAGACGCACTGTCACTCCTGTTAGCAATGTAGCTAGGCTCAGTATGGCCAATGGTATTTTTGGGGGCTGTAGTTAGATGCGACCAAACTCTTCCGCGTTTTTCCTGTTTACATAGGTTTATATGACCAGTGATATGAAACAAGTTCAGTTACACAAATTGAAATGTGGCGATTTTCTATGCTATGGAAAGTCCGCACTATAATGACAGGCGTACTAACACCTCCTAAGGCACCTCCTAAGGCACTTCCTGTGGAACACACCCAGCCTTTTGCTGTCTGCTACAGTAACCCTCCATGTTTCAGCACCAGAAAGTTAAATGGATACTAGATTGATGCTAAAGAGCTTGAGCTCCATGCTGCCTGTAGGGCATAGAAAGCAGTACCTGGTATTGTCAGTCTCCTTTGGATGTTTAGATGTCCTTTCTTTGGCATCTTAACAATGAGGGATCTCTTCCAATCATCAGGCACTTTCTGCTCTTTCAGTATGTCACTGAACAATGTAAAGAGTTCAGGTAGAGCTTTCTCTAGGCTCACTTTAAACATCTAGGGTGTGAAGTTGTTGATTCCTGCTCTTCAGTTTCTTGAAGGATTTTTCCACCTTTATGCTCATCTGTACAGTATGTTGACACCATGGTTGCACATGTAGATTTGCAGGTCCTCTGGGATGAGGATGTCGTACTGTTGTGTTTCCTCAGCCTTTGTTTGCAGCTGCTTATAGAAATCATCCTTCCCTTCATCCTCTGCCTCATTAGTCAAGACATACCCTGTAGAAACTGGTACTGATGGTTCTATTGCCTACTGGGTTCTACTTCAGTAGTCTCACTTCATCGTCTAGGACTAGTCCAACACCTCTGTGGTGTTCTCTCTCATGTCCAAAGCCTTTCTGAACCCTATCCCTCTGATCTCACTCAGCCCCAGAATGCTTAACCTGTATCAGCTAAATTGTTTCACAACATTTGTGGTCTTTCCCACCTGGGACATTGTCTTCATGTTCCAGCATCTTACAGTGTTTTTGGTGTGCTCAAGGATGCTTTTTGTGACTCCTTGTGGCCTCTGGCTTCTTGTAGACTTTCCCCAGGTGCCTTCATTTCCCAGTGGAAGTATTCATCACCTGGGATTCTGCAGATCACATATTCACATCTCTGAGTGGTGTCACTTGTTGTAAAGCAAGACATGACTGGCATCTTTTCCAACCAATGCCTGGCAGATAGCATGGATTTGCTGTTTGCATTACCTTCTCCAAGCCACAGGTTCAAATTATCAAAGGCACTGGCTGGCCACTCTTTCCTACTGCTACTCTTTGTTACCAGGGTCACCATGTGGAGGTTGTTCCATGTTACTTGTTGGAAGAACATATTTGACTCAGAAGGCATTCTCGATGTTTTCATGGCACACCTAGTGGCATCAGTGCACCACACTGAGAGCCACACCAGCATTCTGCCCTGTTTTCACCTTTACCCTTGTTTAAAATAAAATGGAAGAATCTGCAAATATGCATGAATGGAAACAAGCTCCAGCTAACCAGCTACTTAACTGCTAGTAAACTAGGTTGCATTTAATTTTCAGTATCTGAATGTGGATGTGTCTCATATTCTCATTGGATTTTTTGTGTGTTTATTTGATTTTTTTTAATATACCACAACAACTAGGATTTTTAGACTAACAATTAAAGTTCATCTCTCTCATTAGGTAGCTAACCATTTAGCAGATCTCTAAACTTGCCCATATTTGTCACAAGGTGAAACAAATGGTATATCAGTTGCTGAGTTCTCATTTTATTTATGTAACAGTAGTCAAAATGTACTTTAAGAACCAAGATTTTTAAAATCAATCTACTTTTTTTTTTAAACAATACTACGGTCTCTGTTTTAAATTTAAAAATGGGAATTTTTACATATTTGAACTAAACACCAGTCTGTGTCATTGGAATGAGCTATCCAAGAGAAGTTGGGCATTTAAAAATTATATCTAGTTACAATGAGTTAAATTGAAATAGGGAAAGTAATGGAACATTTATGATCTATTGCATGTTTAATATATTGGACATACAAATTATTAAATTTACTGTCTTATAATTTGCTGTCATATTCTGAATACTATGAGAGTAAGAGAAGTTGGGTAATGGCTTGAGCTGCCTGAAGCAGTGAAAATTGTTAAATGTGTTTGCAGTGATTCCAGTGCTTTTGCTGTTTTGTGAGTGTGGAGATGCTACAACTCTTGATGGTTTCAAGGCCTTCCCCTATGAACAAAGCCAGCAACTTGTCATCTATTGCACTGAGGGCAAAGGAGAGCTTAAGGTAGTGTGTGTTATGCATTTTCAGGTTCTCAATTGGTACAGCTATTTAATAGCACTTCTACAACCCCAATTCCAAAAAAGTTGGGATGCTGTGTAAACTGTAAATAAAAACAGAATGTGATAATCTGCAAATCATGGAAATCCTATCTTTCATTGAAAATCATACAAAGACAACATGGCAAATGTTGAAAGTGAGAAATTTTTACTGTTTTTTGAAAAATATATGCTCATTTTGAATTTGATGTCAGAAACACGTCAAAAAAGTTGGGACAGGGTCAATGTCAATAAGCTTTTCAGCCTGCATCTGACTTCCTCCCCGGTGGGAGAGGTAATCCATCACCACCATCTGCGCCCCCAGCCTGTGGACCACCCTAAACCTAAAGGGTTGCAGAGGTAGATAAGAGCTGATCCATGTGTTGGCATGGTCTGAACAGAGGATAAAGGAGTGCCTCAGTGGGTAGCACCGGAGGCTGAGGACCGCCCACTTGATGGCCAAACACTCCTTTTCAATGGCGCTGTACTTGGGCCCTGTCCACACGGCAACGGATTCAGGTGAATCTGATAAAATTTATAGTTTCGGCCTGGCGTCCACACGGCACCGGCGTTTTGGGTGCCCCAAAATGAAATCTTTTGAGAACGGGTTCCAGAGTGGAAAAATCTGGCAACGGCGCCATTGCGAAGTTGTCTGGATGAGTAGAATGGATTTGTTTACGATGACATCATAACCACACGACTAGAACAAGCAGCACTCTCGCGCGCATCATTCATAACAACAGAAATTGAAATTGTTTACACATTAACCTGACTGACCTGCCAGACAGACAATTTACACCTGCTTTGATGAACAGAAAGTACAGCCTTCCACACAAAGCAACAGTTACCGAACTATAATGGAGGCAGGGGGAAAAGGGTCAGAAGACCCTTCAACAGACTGTTTTGTATGAACCACTGCATTGCATTCACTTTTGTATACAGCTTTTCTTTTAAATAAACAAGTAACTGAACCATTTCTTGAATTTCTTTTTTTTATTGGATAAGACTGCTTTTGGGCGGCACGGTGGTGTAGTGGTTAGCGCTGTCGCCTCACAGCAAGACGGTCCGGGTTCGAGCCCCGTGTCCAGCGAGGGCCTTTCTGTGTGGAGTTTGCATGTCCTCCGCGTGGGTTTCCTCCGGGTGCTCCGGTTTCCCCCACAGTCCAAAGACATGCAGGTTAGGTTAACTGGTGACTCTAAATTGACCATAGGTGTGAATGGTTGTCTGTGTCAGCCCTGCGATGACCTGGCAACTTGTCCAGGGTGGACCCCGCCTTTCGTCCGTTGTCAGCTGGGATAGGCTCCAGCTTGCCTGCAACCCTGTAGAAGGATAAAGCGGCTAGAGATAATGAGATGAGAAGACTGCTTTTCAAAATGTTCACACACAATATAAAAAGTTATATAAATTAAATAAAAATGCTTTTCAAAATGTTCACACAATAAGAAAATTGTTATATAAAAACTATGCACACTAATAAAACTAATTTGTACACACAGAAGGCACGATTTCCTCGCGTAGTCACAGCCGCCATCTTGTTGTTGTGTGTTTGTTCCTGTGAGTGCTTCATGCCAGGTAGAAGAAGGGGTTTATGCGTGTAACAGACATTGCGTTGTGTTGTTCACCAGTCTTTTTATTCTGAAGAAATGAGACACAAATACACTGCTGAGGATGGGCTGCAAATGTCCAGTGGCATTGGCGCTTACATTTCCAAAATGAACTGAAAGAGGCCAGCGCCTCGTTCCCATAACTACCTGCGCTTTTAAAGGGCCAGCGCGGAATTTCCCCACCACTACACACAATGGCAAGTGGAAAATAATAAACCCGTTACATGCACATGCGTCCTACTTCTATTGTTCTGGTGTCTCCGATGGGACCGTCTTACAGCGCACGTAGAGGTGTGGCATGTGTATTGCATCGTTTTCAGCAAGCGTTGCGTTGCTATATGTATCTGATATTTTACTGATCCGTTGCCCATGTGGACACGATATTTTTTTTACCTGCTAAAAAAAAAATCTCGTTGTCGTGTGGATGTAGCCTTAGTCTCTCACCCAGAGAGTTTCCGACTAATCTACAGCACTGGGCGCTCCTCCCCCTGCACCATCTGGATCAAAACGACCCCCAGCCCTCTGTCCAATGCATCAGTCTACAAAAAAAAGGGGAGATAGATGTCAAGGGAGTGTAATAGTGGCCCACAACAAAAGTGCAGCCTTTAGCTAGGTGAAAGCCCATTGGCACGGCTCTGTCCATTGGACTGGATCTGGTGCCCCTTTTGAGAGCAACAACAAGAGGCCTTTATTTATCACACATACTCTCAAGCAGAGACTTAGCACACAGTGAAATTCCTCCTCTGCATTTAACCCATCTGAAGCAGTGAACACACACCCTATGATAAATCTACAATAATAGCCAGCCAGCCCCAGGAACTGTCTCACCCCTTTTAGGTCTTGGGCCTCAGACAAGTCACAATTGCTTCAATCTTGTAAATTTGGCAATGCACTTACCCCTGACCCAAGTGGAAACCCAGAAACCATACTTCCACCCACCCAATTGCACACGCCTACGAGTTAGCTGTGAGCCCCATGTGCCTCAATGACTCCAGAACAGCCCTGAGGTGTTTGACATGCCGTGGCCAATCATTGCTCTCTCTCATTATATATATATATATATATATACACACACACACACACACACACACACACACAATTCTGTCCTCGAGATAGCGCATGAGACGTTGGAATGTTGCTGGGCCCCCGAATAACCTGAACAGAAGGGTAACAAAGGGGTGGAAAAGGCTGTTTTTTTCATGGGAAAGTGGAGTCAAGGGAATTGTGGGTGGTAGAAATGGGCAACTGGACTTGCTTGAAGATTCTTGAAAATGTTTCACCTCTCGTCCAAAAGGCTTCCTCAGTTCTGTCTGACTAATAGGGAGTATCAGATATTTATCCTCTCCTGGATCAGTATCAGAATTCTGATGACCAGCTCATCTAAGGTGTCATTGAGGCATCATGTTGGTGTGGGTCACTGGAGGCTGGGTGTGAACGGCGAGTCATTAGGGTGATCAAAGGATTGTCCATTAGGGTGATCAATGGCAATCTGACTCTCTCTGTCCTCCTGTGAGTGACTGAAAACAGCTGGGTCCTGGCATACACCCAGCCGTCTGGGAAGAGTGTCCAATACCGCCTTGTAGATGGTTGACAAATGATGTCTTAGACCCCCACCTCTGTTCAGTGATGGCTGTTCCAGGTTGACAAAAATGGCTTCTTTAACTCCTTGCTCATACCAACGATCCTCTCTGGCTAAAATGCATACATTACAATCCTGAAATGAGTGTCCTTTGTTGTTAAGATGAATGTAGACAGCCGAGTCCTGGCCTGAGGAGCTGGCTCTCCTGTGTTGGGCCAAGCGCCTGTATAGCGGTTGTTTGGTCTCACCAATATACGAAACCGTGCAATTCTCACTGCACTGAATTGCATACACATGTCCTGTTTGTGTCTGGGTATTCTGTCCTTAGGGTGGACCAGTTTCTGCTTCAGGGTGTTACTGGGTCTGAAATGTACCGGAATGTTGTGTTTGTAGAAGATCCTCTGAGTTTCTCAGATAGACCAGAAATGTAGGGAATGACAATGTTCTTGCGTTTGTTCCTGTTATCATCCTTGTCAGTTATGTTCCTTTTTATGCTCTTTAGGAAAGCCCAGTTGGGATAACCGCAATTCTGAAGTGCTTTCTTGATATGATTCTGCTCCTTCTCTTTTCCCTCTAATGTTGTAGGAATGTTCTGAGCCCTGTGTTGCAAGGTCCTAATGACCCCCAATTTATGTTCCAGTGGGTGGTGAGAGTCGAAAAGTAGGTACTGGTCTGTGTGTGTGGGTTTCCGGTAGACCTCGATACTAAGGCTTCTGTCTTGTCTAATGTGTACATCACAATCCAAGAAGGCTAGATTATTCCCACGGACATCCTCCCGCGTGAAGTTAATGTTGCTATCCACTGCATTGATGTGTTTCGAGAAAGCTTCCACCTCCTGGATTTTGATTTAAACCCAGGTATCATCCACGTATCTAAACCAATGGCTGGGAGCAACTCCTGCAAAAGTGGTCAAAGCTATATGTTCCACTTCCTCCATGTATAAATTGGCCACAATAGGGGACACTGGTGATCCCATGGTGCATCCATGCTTCTGTCTGTAGGAACTTTCATTAAACTGGAAATAAGTGGTAGTCAGGCAGAGGTCAAGCAGGGTGCAAATCTGATCCGTGGTGAGTTTCGTTCTATCCAGTAAGGAGCTATCCTGAAGGAGTCGTTTTCTTACAGATTCGACTGCTTCTGTGGTGGGAATGCAGGTGAACAGAGAAGTGACATCGTAGGAAACCATGGTTTCATCTGAATCTAGTTTGAGGTCTGCAACTTTAGAAGCAAAATCTTGGGAATTTTTGACATGATATGGTGTATTCCCAACCAGAGGAGCCAAGATGGTGGCTAGGTGTTTAGCAATGTTATATGTGACCAAGTTTATACTGCTGCTGATAGGTCCGAGAGGAGCTCCTTCTTTGTGAATCTTGGGGAGTCTGTATATGAGAGGCACGGCTTCCCCAGGGTACAATCTGTAGTAAAGAGATCTACAGATCTGTAAGAAAACGACTCCTTCAGGATAGCTCCTTACTGGATAGAACGAAAAACAAACATCATAAGGGAAAGCATTTTTTCTGTCTTCTATTGTTGACAACCGAGCAACATTGTCGACTTGCTAAACAGTGGCGACACAATTTGGGAACAGGCCACACTTTAGAAACCCTCTTCTTTGGGAGAAATTCTGTTGGTTGCGAGGAGCATTTTGAGCCTGATCGCTTTGAAAAGAATCTACAGGCCGAGTTCTTGGGCTACGCAGGTCGTGCTAGACTCAAACCTGATGCTGTGCCAACAATATTCCGATGCTATCCACAGAAAAAGGATTCAGGCCATGCAAGCCAATAAACTAGAATAGTATAGACATTCAATGTATGTATGTATGTATGTATGTATGTATGTATGTATTTAGGCACTGGCTAAAAGTGGAGCTCCCAAGGAATGTAAAATGTGTTAATAATAATTAACAATTAGTTCAACTTATATAACGCCTTTCTCACACCCAAGGTCACTTAACAATTACAAAAAAAAAAGTCCACCAAAAAAGGGTCAGGGTGCAATTCCAATGGTGTAGCTACCCACAGTCCCACCAGAAGGTGCAACGAAAGTAAATCCCACATAGCCTGCATAGCCGCTGCGACGCCACCAGGCAACATTGCCTGGAACACCATGCCATAGATCCACAAAGTGAGCACAGAAGCACCGCCACACAGAGCACTTATATGTCCCAAACCATCTGCACAGCTACCACAACGCCACTGGGAAACATTGCTCGGAACACCGTACCAAGCACAGAAGCATTGCCACACAGAGTGCTGGACAACCCTGATGTTAAAAGAGCAATGAGCTCACTACAGTCCACAGCAAGTAGCACAGGCATCACCCATAGCGGACCAAGACCTGAAGGAAACCGACACCCAAAACTAGGTCTGGAGCTACATCCCAACCAGCAGACAAACCATTCAAACAAAGAACATTCAAACAAACATCAAACTATAGTGTCAGAAAATAATTCTTATTATTTTGTAAAATGCAGATTTAAAAATAAGCACTGGATAAAAAAAAAAAACATCTATCTTACATAAATAAAGATCTAAATTTCATTTTCTGGTGCTCCACGCTTTATTCCGCTCTGCTATAAACTCGCACTCAGCTTCAAGCTGTCATTAGCCTATATTTAGACCAAATAAACAAACAATTGTGGCACATTGCATGTCTATACCTGTATTCACACAGTAAGTAAGTAGATAGATATATCACTAGTATGAGATGAAAGAATTCAATGACTGTGCCTGTATTGTATCACATAAAAGGTCGTGGTCTTTACAACAAACACATTCAATATCAGTTTTCTGCTTGGCACACTTTCCACATCACCAGATAGCTGCTGAACCCTTTTTCCTGCCTTCCCAACTTTGCACTTGCAAAGCACCATGGATTTCATCATGAGAATCATCTGATGATTTGCTGCTGAAATCATTTACCAGATGCTGTTTGTTCTTTTTCTGAGGTTCATACAGATATCCGGTTTCTCCACTGTCCATACTGACTTGAAGAATACTCTTTTTTCAACTGACTAAATCCAGGCTTACAAGTATGTTTACATTGGCTACACTTCACTTCTGGTACCTGGCTATCAACAAATTTATCACATCCTGGAAGCTATATTGGTTGCCCATGTACAATAAAACTTAACCTTTTTTTTTTTTGGACTTTTAAGCTTATGATAGCTAATCAGGTGGCTGCACTTGTGTACATTATTAATAACCCCATTTCCAGAAAAGTTGGGATATTTTCCAAAATGCACTAAAAACAAAGATCTGTGATTTGTTATTTCACAATGCACAAAATGCTTACCACGATCCTTTCCTCTCTCCCAACTTTTTTTTTTTTTTTTGAGTGTGTTGCAAGCATCAAATTCTAACTTCATTTATATTTACAAAATACAATTAAGTTGGTCAATAAAACTATTGAAAATATTTTCTTTGTACTTTTGTCAGTTAAATAAAGTAGGGCGGCACAGGGAACTAGCTACCAAATCTGCAATTAAGAGTCAACTACAGCTGACATACCAGAAGTTAAATAAATGTTGGCTTGTGAAGTAAATTTTCTGTTATCCCTTTGAATAAAGATGCAAGCAGGCACAAACTTGGAGGAGGGAAGAGGAAGGTTTGATTGAAACTTCAGGTTCATACCCAGGTTCATACCAACGACTCCTTCAGGATAGCTCCTTACTGGATAGAACGAAACTCACCACGGATCAGATTTGCACCCTGCTTGACCTCTGCCTGACTACCACTTATTTCCAGTTTAATGAAAGTTCCTACAGACAGAAGCATGGATGCACCATGGGATCACCAGTGTCCCCTATTGTGGCCAATTTATACATGGAGGAAGTGGAACATATAGCTTTGACCACTTTTGCAGGAGTTGCTCCCAGCCATTGGTTTAGATACGTGGATGATACCTGGGTTTAAATCAAAATCCAGGAGGTGGAAGCTTTCTCGAAACACATCAATGCAGTGGATAGCAACATTAACTTCACTCGGGAGGATGTCCGTGGGAATAATCTAGCCTTCTTGGATTGTGATGTACACATTAGACAAGACAGAAGCCTTAGTATCGAGGTCTACCGGAAACCCACACACACAGACCAGTACCTACTTTTTGACTCTCACCACCCACTGGAACATAAATTGGGGGTCATTAGGACCTTGCAACACAGGGCTCAGAACATTCCTACAACATTAGAGGGAAAAGAGAAGGAGCAGAATCATATCAAGAAAGCACTTCAGAATTGCCGTTATCCCAACTGGGCTTTCCTAAAGAGCATAAAAAGGAACATAACTGACAAGGATGATAACAGGAACAAACGCAAGAACATTGTCATTCCCTACATTTCTGGTCTATCTGAGAAACTCAGGAGGATCTTCTACAAACACAACATTCCGGTACATTTCAGACCCAGTAACACCCTGAAGCAGAAACTGGTCCACCCTAAGGACAGAATACCCAGACACAAACAGGACAACGTAGTGTATGCAATTCAGTGCAGTGAGAATTGCACAGATTCGTATATTGGTGAGACCAAACAACCACTATACAGGCGCTTGGCCCAACACAGGAGAGCCAGCTCCTCAGGCCAGGACTCGGCTGTCTACATTCATCTTAACATCAAAGGACACTCATTTCAGGATTGTAATGTACGCATTTTAGCCAGAGAGGATCGTTGGTATGAGCGAGGAGTTAAAGAAGCCATTTTTGTCAACCTGGAACAGCCATCACTGAACAGAGGTGGGGGTCTAAGACATCATTTGTCAACCATCTACAAGGCAGTATTGGACACTCTTTCCAGATGGCTGGGTGTACGCCAGGACCCAGCTGTTTTCAGTCACTCACAGGAGGACAGAGCGAGTCAGATTGCCATTGATCACCCTAACGGACAATCCTTTGATCACCCTAATGACTCGCCGTTCACACCCAGCCTCCAGTGACCCACACCAACATGATGCCTCAATGACACCTTAGATGAGCTGGTCATCAGAATTCTGATACTGATCCAGGAGAGGATAAATATCTGATACTCCCTATTAGTCAGACAGAACTGAGGAAGCCTTTTGGACGAGAGGTGAAACGTTTTCAAGAATCTTCAAGCAAGTCCAGTTGCCCATTTCTACCACCCACAGTTTACTATGACCTAGATGATTGAGAATCTTCACAGACATGAGTCAAGGGAATCTGCCAATATCCCTTTATTAAATCCAAAGTCATATAAAAATTAGTCATACCTAACCAATTGAGCAACTCGTCATTGCGAGGCATTGGGTACACATCAAATTTAGCCACCGCATTGACCTTTCTGTAGTCCACACAGAACTGGACCAACCCATCAGCATTGGGGACCAAGACCATCAGGCTGCTCCGGTTGCTGTGCAACTCCTCGATTATTCCCATTTCACCCATGGCCTCGAGTTTGTTCCGAACTACAGTTTTCTTGTGTTCGGGGAAGCAGTATGGGCAGCTACACACCACCACCCAGGGGCATCTCAGTGTGTGGTGGTCTATGAGGTGGGTGTGACCGGGAATGGGCGAGAACACATCAGAAAATGCAACTTGGCAACCTCTGCAAGTTGGGACAGCAAGTGGTGATCTCCACAGGGGACCAGGGTGGGTTGAGCAGCTACATTCATTTTTATCTCTGGCCCCAGCTCCTCCATCTCTGGAACTACCATCGCCAATGCCATGGGAATCCCCTCGTTCCATAGGTTAAGCAGATTGAGGTGGTATATTTGCAGCGCCCCAACTCTGTTCACTTCACCTCATAGTCAACATCCCCAATTCACCATATGACCTTAAAGGGCCTTTGCCACTTGGCAAGCAATTTAGAGCTTCATGTGGGCAATAGCACGAGTATTTTATCTCCTGGTGCAAACTCCTGCAGGCGCACACCCCTGTTGTACAGCCAGGATGGACATTCCTGTGCCTGCTGCAAATTCTCATAGGTTAGATGACTGTGTGTGTAGAGTTTTGCATGCAGGTTGAGAACATATTAAATTTCATTTTTACTAGTAGAAGGTCCCTCCTCCCAATTTTTGTGCATGACATCCAGGATGCCATGTGGCTTATGCCCATACAATAATTCAAACAGAGAAAACCCTGTGGACACTTGTGGAACCTCTCGTACTGCGAATAACAGGGGCTTGAGCCATTTATCCCAGTTGCGTGTCTTTGCTCATAAATTTCATTCTTAAGTCTTAAAGGGTTCCGTTAAATCACTCAAACAAGCCATCTGTCGGTGGGTGGTAAACACTTGTGCAGATTGATTTAACCTGCTGTAACTCAGTTTGTGAAGGGTGCGTAACAAACAGTGCCTTAAATCAGTCAGGATTTCTTTCAGAGTCCCAACACACAAGATGATTTTAAATAGTGCCTCAACTATTTCAACACCAGTGTAGCACTCAGTCAGGAGAGGTGAGACACTGAAGCACTTGGACAGGCAGGTCATTTGGAGAAGCTTTTATTTAAGGTTTTCAGCTTGAAACTTCAACTGTTCACACACACAGGGAAGCTTCCCTCATCTCTGCTTCCTCCTTCCATGTAAGCCCTCAGATGTCACTGCAAGACACACATCATTAATGAGACACAGGTGTCATCACTTTGCCACTCACCTTCCTCAGCCTCACCCTCCATTCACAAATTGGTGCTTGACCACATCCTCATTGCCACAAAATATAATAGCCAATTTTGCATTTACTATTGGTGATTTTGGGTAGTTATTATCCTTAGCTCTTAGTGACATGGAGGATATATTACCAGTCTTACCAAAACCTGGCCATCAATGAAAGAATGGTAGCCACAAGGTCTAGAACTGTGAATTTTGAGAGTAATTAAGCCAATGTTTAGAGTGTCTGAGCCAATGGAGGCTGCAGCAATCACTGAAGTGTCACAGATGGCAGAAAAGAGGCCATGATATCTAGTGACAAATTGTGGACACCAAGTTCTGCTAAGAAAAACAAAGCCCCAACTGGGAGAAAACACTGGGTATTCTGCCTTCAAAGGAAATATGGCAAGACTATTTACAAGTATTTGTATATATCTTGTGTCCATGTGTATTATAGTGGACCATCTTTGTTTCACCGAGTGGTGATGTCAAGGATAGTCAAGCTCAGTGATGACCACTATATTCTGACTTGAGGTTTTTTTTAATTCTTTCTTTACACTTTTGTTCACGTTTTGCATATGCTAGTTTATATTTTACACTTTTATACTTTTGGTAAATAGTTATTTTTGCCTCCTAAAAGCCAACCCCCACATACATGTCAGAGGTGGAAACGGCGCCTTCTGCATGCCTATATTGTATTGTTAACAGGGTTCTGGTGTTAATTTCATGAACGCCTAAATGAGATTAGCAAGTTTTAGACTTTGTGAAAGTACACATTTTGTAACTGAGAGTTTCATGATGTTTCATTTTGTGCCATTTGGAGATTTTTTTTTGTCATTTGTTGATGGTTTATGCCATTTGGACATGTTATTTTGTCATTTTTAGCAGTGCTTGCAGTTTCTTTTTGTCTATTTTTTGAAGTTTTTTTGCCATTTTAAGAGCTTTGTGCCATTTACAGAGACATTGTGCCAATAAGAAGTTTTGTGTCATTTAGAGAGATTTGTGACACGATGTTTGTTGGCGTTTTGTGCCATTTGGACATGTCCTTTTGTCATTTTTAGTAATGTTTACTATTTCTAGAAGAAGTCTGCTATTTAAGACTGTCATTTCTAGAGGTAGTATGGCAATGGAAGAGGTTTGGTGCTTTTTAGACATTTTTCAGATTTGGATAACCTTACACAGAATTATAGTGATTGAGGATAACTTCTTCAAATTCTGGATGCTTATGGACCAGCACTTGGGGTAACTCAGTGAGCAGAAATGGGATTGATCTCATTTACTCTGAAGATATGTTTGTCTGACAAAAAAAAAAAATTATTGATTGAAACTTTCTCTAAAACTGTTGCCCTTAGTAAGCTAGGTAAAAACATCAGTTCTTATGGAAAAACTGGAGATTCCTCAAGCCTGTATATCAGGGTGCAGGTACTTACAGATATAGGTGCAGGAGAGAGTGGGTGTTTCACAAACTGGAAGCCAAATCCAAATCAATAGCTAGAAGACAGTCAGGATTGAGCAAGGGTCAGTCAACGTACAAACAGTATGTCAGAGGTCAAAGTCATAAAATACAAACGGTATATCAGAGGTTCAAAGTCATAAAATCAACAGAAAGTAGGGTCGAAGTCAGGAACTGTAATCAAAGGCTTGGTACAATCAGGCACAAGGATACAAAACAATATTTCTCAACCTGAGTGAATGTCAGCTGAGCTTATATAGAGGGGTGATTACTGGGAAGATGGGAAACAGGTGCACTCCTAATATTCCGGAGAGGAGGGGTGCTGTGGCTCTTGGGAAATGTAGTCCAAAGTGGCCATGTTCGGATGCTGCTCCGAACTCATATTTTCAGCGCTGTTATTGACACCGTAGTGTTTACTTTCAAATGAGCCATTAACTACTACTCTGGAGTATGACATAAAAAAAATTCAATACTGAACATGGGTGGCAACAAAACAGGCAGGAATTCCTTGTTTTTTCTTTTTTCGGCCTCTGGTAAAAAAGGGTTAATGACAATCTACAGTGTCTTGCAAAAGTATACATCCCCCTTAGTGTTTGTCCTGTTTTTTCGCATTACAAGCTGGTATTAAAATGGATTTTTGAGGAGTTAGCACCATTTTGATTTACACAACATGCCTACCACTTTAAAGGTGCACATTGGTTTGTTATTGTGACACAAACAATAATTAAGATGAAAAAACAGAAATCTGGAGTGTGCATAGGTATTCACCCCCCTCAAAGTCAATACTTTGTAGAGCCACCTTTTGCTACAATTACAGCTCTTGGGGTATGTCTCTATGAGCTTGCCATATCTAGCCACTGGGATTTTTGTCCATTCCTCAATGCAAAACTGCTCCAACTCCTTCAAGTTGGATGGGTTCTGCTGGTGAACAGCAATCCTCAAGTCTGACCACAGATTCTCAATTGGATTGAGGTCTGGGATTTGATTAGGCCATTCCAAGACATTTAAATGTTCCCCACTGCTAAAGTGACACTCCAGTGTCACTTTAGCAGTATGTTTAGGGTCATTGTCCTGCTGGACCGTGAACCTTCATCCCAGTCTCAAACCTCTGGCTGACTCAAACAGGTTTTCCTCCAGAATTGCCCTATCCATCTTTCCTTCAGTCCTGACCAGCTTTCCTGTCCCTGCAGATGAAAAACATCCCCACAGCATGATGCTGCCACCACCATGCTTCATTGCAGGGATGGTGTTCTCAGGGTGTTGGGTAACAAAAATATTTTTTTATAACCCAACCCTGATCTATACTTCTCCACAACTTTGTCTCTGACCTGTTTGGAATGCTCCTTGGTTTTCATGTTGTTTGCTTAGTAGTGTTGCAGAGTCAGGGTCATTCCAGAACAGGTTGATTTATACAGACATCATGTGACAGATCATGTGACACTTTGATTGCACACAGGTGGATCTTAATCAACTAATTATGTGATTTATGAAGTGAATTGATTGGACCAGCTCTTATTTAGGGGTTTCATACGAAAGGGGGTGAATACCTATGCACACTCCAGATTCAAATTCAGACAACTTTATTAGTCCCCAAGGGGGCAATTCAGTTCAAGCAGTTCCTGAACGTAAAAAACACCAACAGCAACAACCATGGCAACAAGCAGCAGATAGCAGACAGGAGTACAATGTGTCAGAAACAGCAGGCCAGTACATAATTGTATGGAGTGGCACAGTAAAGTAACAAAAAAAAAAAAAAAATAAATAAATAAATAATGATAAATAAGTGGGCACACAGACAGTGGCGATTCTAGGGTCTAGTGGGGCCCCAATCAGAAATTCATTGGGGGGCCCCACCACCGCCCGCCCGACCCCCCCCCCACCACCACCACCACACACGCACACACACAACAGAATTTCAGTAGGACAAACTCTGGACCTTTGTAAGTTTAATAAATAACCAACAAATTGTAGCAAGTATAGTTTTGTTTTATTTCACAAGTTAGAAATATTACATAAACAAACATGAACATTGTGAAGTTTCTGTTTATTTTAACAGAGAGTGCAATATTAAATATAATATTATATTAAATGTATTATTTCAATATTATATTAAAACAAACAAACAAACGAAAAGCCTTTAAACTTTTAGCTTTTAACCTTTGTGTTCTTCTTCACTCTCGACTCGCAAATTTCTCTATCAACTGCTGTGCAAATTTTGACTCTCTGTCGCCACCTGGTGGGGGCCCCAAGCAGCTGATTGGCTTGCCTGGTGAGAAAAATCGCCTCTGCACACAGAGATGCACTGCACATACATAAATACAAAAGTTACAAAATACGACTACCGCTAGCCAGGTTTAAGAGCCTAATGGCAGATGGGATGAAAGATTTAGCGTATCTATTTGTCTTCCTGATAGGTGCTATAAAACAGCAGCCTGAAGGCATCACCGTGAACTCAGAGGACAGGATGTGGCCATGCTGGGAAGTTATTCCTTTAGCTTTAGATTTCTGTTTTTTTCATCTTATTGTTTGTGTCACAATAAAAAATTAAAAATAAAAAGTGCACCTTTAAAGTGGTAGGGATATATATATATATATCCCTACCACTTTAAAGGTAATGTGTACTCAAGGGTTCAGTACTAATATCCTTCTGCAACTAGGCTTTAATTTGCTAGTTCATGTTATTTTGTTTAACTGCTTAAGCTTATATAATCAAAAGGCAGCAGAACATATTTACATCTGTAAGTCAAGCAATGTTTGTACTCTAGATGTTTGGACTGTAAACCTACCCACTATGTTGGATGATATACAAATCCAAAATGCCGTCTTGTGTGAACAATAACTGTGATGCATCTTCGACTTTCTCGAAATATTATAATTCTCTGGAGTCCTCTGCCAAGTCAAGATGAAGGGAAAAAGTTGAAATTTGTGGTTTTAAGCTGTATATGTTAAAGCCATCCAATTATACAGAGGATTTAGCCTCATTACCACTGATTGAATACTCTGATATTGTGAACGATCTCATTCAAAAAAAAAAAAAGTGCATAAGTAAAACAAAGTTACCGGGTTACTGGAATGGCACTGCTAATATCTCACCTGGCTAACTTGACCCACATTGTTCTCCTTGTGTATCCAAACTCGCTAAGGTTTGCACTGCTTCTAATCTGGCTTTCTTGGCAGATCTTTCATCTATCCTGTTGCTTCTTGATACTGTGAGACGAGTTTTTGTCTTGATCTTATCATGTCCTAATTTGAGTGTTGGTGCCCAATCTGGATTTGTTTTATCGTGTAGGTTTGCCGGTGCTCCTGCAAGGTGAGAAGCAGAGTGTTCAGGTTAAAGTTCAGTAATTCAATTTAATTAGCAGAAAACATAGCTTTAATTAGTAATGAACTCTTCATCTCATCTCATCTCATTATCTGTAGCCGCTTTATCCTTCTACAGGGTCGCAGGCAAGCTGGAGCCTATCCCAGCTGACTACGGGCGAAAGGCGGGGTACACCCTGGACAAGTCGCCAGGTCATCACAGGGCTGACACATAGACACAGACAACCATTCACACTCACACCTACGGTCAATTTAGAGTCACCAGTTAACCTAACCTGCATGTCTTTGGACTGTGGGGGAAACCGGAGCACCCGGAGGAAACCCACGCGGACACGGGGAGAACATGCAAACTCCACACAGAAAGGCCCTCGCCGGCCCCGGGGCTCGAACCCAGGACCTTCTTGCTGTGAGGCGACAGCGCTAACCACTACACCACCGTGCCGCCCCAGTTTTGTCAACATTTTTAATTATTTTGGGAATTCTTTCTGAAGAACCGTTTCTCTTTGTCACGAGTAGCATTATTACCGCAATTGTATCCTGCACACAAAGTAGGCATTGTCTTTCTTCAAAGGCAAAGAAATCAAAAGAAAATCACAAAGCATCACAGCAACTCACATGTGAAGCGCCGCTATCTTGGTTATTGTTATCACCCAACATGGCGGACTTCCGGTTTGGAAAATAAGCATGATGTCACAAGCACACGAAGAATAGCATAGAACAGACAGGATGGTACGAGTTGTAAAAGATGGTGTGTGTATGTGTGTTTGTGGCTTCAAAGGCCCACAGTAACATCCTTAACTTGGTTACAACTTTGGGGTGAAGAACTTTAGTATAAGGGGTTTTTTGTAAGCAGGGACAGACTGGGACCAAAAAACGGCCTAGGACTTTCCCCCCAAATAGGCCCACTATACTATAGTATACTATACTATAGTGCTATAGTAAAGTGCTATAGTGGCATATTGTCTGTCATAACAAAACCCACACAGATGAACTATTTATGATTGTTTATTCAAGAACTCAAGAACACCTAATATTCAAGAATGACTAAACATCACTTGCATCTCCTAAACAAAAATGAACATAGACATTGTCTTTTATACTGCTATTTTACAGTCACTTCTATGCTTGCATTTTAAAGAGAAATATGTTACAGACAATACAGTGTGTGATTCTCCTCACAGTTTGTAAGCCATTTATGGTTAGTACCATCTCTATAGCTGAACAATCTTTGTAGAGACAGGTTTTTGGGATTTTGCTGGGGGTGGTAACTGAAAAACGGCTCCAGGCTGTAACTGTCTGAACTGGGGCGGCTGAAATATTGGGGCACTGATCCCTCATTCTGGCACTTTCCTGGACTCTCCCTGTCATCTTTTGAGCTGTCACTATCTTCAACCTCAATAAACAAACAAATGAAAAGATGAAGTTGGATGCTTATGCTATTGTTGATTTTATCTAAACTATGCAATGGCATCTAGGAAAACCCTTCACACTGTGCACTGACATATGCTTGATTAACATTTGTTGAATAGTATTATTCGGAATGACAGCCTTTAAACCTGTACTTATACCTCAAAATTCTATTTTTAAAAACCAGTCAAAACTTTGGATAAACGTAGCATTTGATACTTAGGCTACAGACAAGAAGAATAAAACAGATTTGGAGGTTTTTCCTAAATCCCAATTACATTTTTAGCCTTTTAGGCCTATTCTGTGTAAGCATTAGCCTGCTTGACACATTTTATAGTTTTAATATTATGCTGATTTTTTGGTAGGTAAGCCTGACAAACAGATCTAAAATTAGGCTATTAACAAATTGCACAATGCAATGCTGCTGTGATTAGTTATGATACCATTCAACCAATCATCCTTCAAACAGCATTTGTAGCCTATTCCACCACGCACCACGAAAGAGAAGACAAAGATAAATAGTGCCAAAATGGAAAACACTTCTCCCCCTCAAACTTTTGGATAATGATAGGGTAGAGCTTTGGTTCTCTTGAACATCTCATCTCATCTCATCTCATCTCATTATCTCTAGCCGCTTTATCCTTCTACAGGGTCGCAGGCAAGCTGGAGCCTATCCCAGCTGACTACGGGTGAAAGGCGGGGTACACCCTGGACAAGTCGCCAGGTCATCACAGGGCTGACACATAGACACAGACAACCATTCACACTCACATTCACACCTACGGTCAATTTAGAGTCACCAGTTAACCTGACCTGCATGTCTTTGGACTGTGGGGGAAACCGGAGCACCCGGAGGAAACCCACGCGGACACGGGGAGAACATGCAAACTCCACACAGAAAGGCCCTCGCCGGCCCCGGGGCTCAAACCCAGGACCTTCTTGCTGTGAGGCGACAGCGCTAACCACTACACCACCGTGCCGCCCCTCTCTTGAACATAAAGAGCCTAATCTGCATGAATTATGCAGAGGTGAACATATGAAATCGTGGCCATTTGTGCTTGCCTATCTATTTATAATTGGCTTGCTTGGTAGTTACGTGTTTGTTTTGACAGCAATAAACCACATATTTCTCATCATCACACCGTAAATCCAGTCAATAGAAGATTGGCCTACTATAAGAGGGGTCTATGAGTGGCCTTTACGTAACCTGTTTTATGCTATGGTTTTATGTCATTGTCACTTACCGGTACCTCCTCCTCCGGTGAAATTCCCTCAGCTGCCTGCCCCTCATCATGACTATCATCATCAGCATGTTGGATGTCCACCTGGTTCTCAGTCTCGCTCAGTGATAACGTGACATGAACGTTACTGCTGCTGCTTGCAGTTGCACTGCTGCCAAAAAGCTCTGTAAGCTTTCTACATTTTGAAGCATCTTCTTCAAGTGACTTCACTTTCTTTTGTTTTAACTTTTCCCACCCACCTTTCTCCTTACGTTTTCTGCTTGCCATCTTTCTGTTGACAGACACTAACGTTACTCTTCTTTGTTGGCTTTTAGGCCTATGGAATAATGATTGATGGATAAATTATTGTCTTAGCACCACCTGTTGTTAGTTGATAGACTGAAAATTTTGGTTATTGAACAGGGCCGACGGCTGTAGACCGGACAGCCATTCTGGACTTTTCCAGAATGCACAGATTGCCAGTCCGCCTCTCAGAAGCCTGTAAGTAGGGAGAGAGTGTGAGCATTGAACAAGTGCTCATGGGGTAACACCTGGGTATGAACCTGAAGTTTCAATCAAATCTTCCTCTTCCCTCCTCCAAGTTTGTGCCTGCTTGCATCTTTATTCAAAGGGATAACAGAAAATTTACTTCACAAGCCAACATTTATTTAACTTCTGGTATGTCAGCTGTAGTTGACTCTTAATTGCAGATTTGGTAGCTAGTTCCCTGTGCCGCCCTACTTTATTTAACTGACAAAAGTACAAAGAAAATATTTTCAATAGTTTTACTGACCAACTTAATTGTATTTTGTAAATATAAATGAAGTTAGAATTTGATGCTTGCAACACACTCAAAAAAAAAAAGTTGGGAGAGAGGAAAGGATCGTGGTAAGCATTTTGTGCATTGTGAAATAACAAATCACAGATCTTTGTTTTTAGTGCATTTTGGAAAATATCCCAACTTTTCTGGAAATGGGGTTATTAATAATGTACACAAGTGCAGCCACCTGATTAGCTATCATAAGCTTAAAAGTCCAAAAAAAAAAAAAAAAGGTTAAGTTTTATTGTACATGGGCAACCAATATAGCTTCCAGGATGTGATAAATTTGTTGATAGCCAGGTACCAGAAGTGAAGTGTAGCCAATGTAAACATACTTGTAAGCCTGGATTTAGTCAGTTGAAAAAGAGTATTCTTCAAGTCAGTATGGACAGTGGAGAAACCGGATATCTGTATGAACCTCAGAAAAAGAACAAACAGCATCTGGTAAATGATTTCAGCAGCAAATCATCATATGATTCTCATGATGAAATCCGTGGTGCTTTGCAAGTGCAAAGTTGGGAAGGCAGGAAAAGGGTTCAGCAGCTATCTGGTGATGATGTGGAAAGTGTGCCAAGCAGAAAACTGATATTGAATGTGTTTGTTGTAAAGACCACGACCTTTTATGTGATACAATACAGGCACAGTCATTGAATTCTTTCATCTCATACTAGTGATATATCTATCTACTTACTTAGGTATAGACATGCAATGTGCCACAATTGTTTGTTTATTTGGTCTAAATATAGGCTAATGACAGCTTGAAGCCGAGTGCGAGTTTATGGCAGAGCGGAATAAAGCGTGGGGCACCAGACAATGAAATTTAGATCTTTATTTATGTAAGATAGATGTTTTTTTTTTTTTTATCCAGTGCTTATTTTTAAATCTGCATTTTACAAAATAATAAGAATTATTTTCTAACACTATAGTTTGATGTTTGTTTGAATGTTCTTTGTTTGAATGGTTTGCCTGCCGGTTGGGATGTAGCTCCGGACCTAGTTTTGGGTGTCGGTTTCCTTCAGGTCTTGGTCTGCTATGGGTGATGCCTGTGCTACTTGCTGTGGACTGTAGTGAGCTCATTGCTCTTTTAACATCAGGGTTGTCCAGCACTCTGTGTGGCAATGCTTCTGTGCTTGGTATGGTGTTCCGAGCAATGTTTTCCAGTGGCGTTGTGGTAGCTGTGCAGATGTTTTGGGACATATAAGTGCTCTGTGTGGCAGTGCTTCTGTGCTCACTTTGTGGATCTATGGCATGGTGTTCCGGGCAATGTTGCCTGGTGGCGTCGCAGCGGCTATGCAGGCCATGTGGGATTTACTTTCGTTGCACCTTCTGGTGGGACTGTGGGTAGCTACACCATTGGAATTGCACCCTGACCCTTTTTTGGTGGACTTTTTTTTTTTTTTGTAATTGTTAAGTGACCTTGGGTGTGAGAAAGGCGTTATATAAGTTGAACTAATTGTTAATTATTATTAACACATTTTACATTCCTTGGGAGCTCCACTTTTAGCCAGTGCCTAAATACATACATACATACATACATACATACATACATACATACATACATACATACATTGAATGTCTATACTATTCTAGTTTATTGGCTTGCATGGCCTGAATCCTTTTTCTGTGGATAGTGTCGGAATATTGTTGGCTCAGCATCAGGTTTGAGTCTAGCACGACCTGCGTAGCCCAAGAACTCGGCCTGTAGATTCTTTTCAAAGCGATCAGGCTCAAAATGCTCCTCGCAACCAACAGAATTTCTCCCAAAGAAGAGGGTTTCTAAAGTGTGGCCTGTTCCCAAATTGTGTCGCCACTGTTTAGCAAGTCGACAATGTTGCTCGGTTGTCAGCAGTAGAAGACAGAAAAAATGCTTTCTCTTATGATGTTTGTTATTTTTGCAACCAGAAGCTTTACACTGCTGTTTTTCAAAAATGTTTTGTACATCCGGCTATATTCCGGTGTTGGGAGCAGCAACCCAACTAAGATACAAGAAACCTTGAGTGTGCAGGAACACAAAAGAATTTTAAAGCACTGCTTAATGCAACGCAGTGTGACAATACAGGGTAGTCAAAATGCATTTGTGTAAAATGTTTATTTTTTGCTGTGGGCATTCTTTAAGATCACAAACAATGAATAGGAAGCCAAACAGGATTTGCCCTTGAAGATGGCAGATTTTATTTGGATCACAAGGATCAATATGTTCAAGCTACATAGCAAAAGGTAAACATTACTACAGTGGTGCTTGAAAGTTTGTGAACCCTTTAGAATTTTCTATATTTCTGCATAAATATGACCTAAAACATCATCGGATTTTCACACAAGTCCTAAAGGTAGATAAAGAGAACCCAGTTAATCAAATGAGACAAAAATATTATACTTGGTCATTTATTTACTGAGGAAAATGATCCAATATTACATATCTGTGAGTGGCAAAAGTATGTGAACCTCTAGGATTAGCAGTTAATTTGAAGGTGAAATTAGAGTCAGGTGTTTTCAATCAATGGGATGACAATCAGGTGTGAGTGGGCACCCTGTTTTATTTAAAGAACAAGGATCTATCAAAGTCTCATCTTCACAACACATGTTTGTGGAAGTGTATCATGGCACGAACAAAGGAGATTTCTGAGGACCTCAGAAAAAGTGTTGCTGATGCTCATCAGGCTGGAAAACATTACAAAACCATCTCTAAAGAGTTTGGACTCCACCAATCCACAGACAGACAGACTGTGTACAAATGGAGGAAACTCAAGACCATTGTTACCCTCCCCAGGAGTGGGCGACCAACAAAGATCACTCCAAGAGCAAGGCGTGTAATAGTCGGCGAGGTCACAAAGGACCCCAGGGTAACTTCTAAGCAACTGAAGGCCTCTCTCACATTGGCTAATGTTAATGTTCATGAGTCCACCATCAGGAAAACACTGAACAACAATGGTGTGCATGGCAGGGCTGCAAGGAGAAAGCCACTGCTCTCCAAAAAGAACATTGCTGCTTGTCTACAGTCTGCTAAAGATCATGTGGACAAGCCAGAAGGCTATTGGACAAATGTTTTGTGGACGGATGAGACCAAAATAGAACTTTTTGGTTTAAATGAGAAGCGTTATGTTTGGAGAAAGGAAAACACTGCATTCCAGCATAAGAACCTTATCCCATCTGTGAAACATGGTGGTGGCAGTTTCATGGTTTGGGCCTGTTTTGCTGCATCTGGGCCAGGATGGCTTGCCATCATTGATGGAACAATGAATTCTGAATTATACCAGCGAATTCTAAAGGAAAATGTCAGGACATCTGTCCATGAACTGAATCTCAAGAGAAGGTGGGCCATGCAGCAAGACAACGGCCCTAAGCACACAAGTCGTTCTACCAAAGAATGGTTAAAGAAGAATAAAGTTAATGTTTTGGAATGGCCAAGTCAAAGTCCTGACTTTAATCCAATCAAAATGTTGTGGAAGGACCTGAAGTGAGTAGTTCATGTGAGGAAACCCACCAACATCCCAGAGTTGAAGCTGTTCTGTATGGAGGAATGGGCTAAAATTCCTCCAAGCTGGTGTGCAGGACTGATCAACAGTTACTGCAAACATTTAGTTACAGTTATTGCTGCACAAGGGGGTCACACCAGATACTGAAAGCAAAGGTTCACATACTTTTGCCACTCACAGATATGTAATATTGGATCATTTTCTTCAATAAATAAATGAGCAAGTATAATATTTCTGTCTCATTTGTTTCACTGGGTTCTCTTTCTCTACTTTTAGGACTTGTGTGAAAATCCAATGATGTTTTAGGTCATATTTATGCAGAAATATAGAAAATTCTAAAGGGTTCACAAACTTTCAAGCAGCACTGTATGTGTAAAGCAATAAAAACAAAACATTAAATGCTGCTTAAAACTAAGATGTTGTTTCTTAAGTTAACCAGAAAAAAGACTGTTGAAAAGAGGAAGAAAGTTTCAGTCACTACTAGCTTTCTACTTTTTTTGTGATGGTAGATATGTGATTTTCAGACAGAGACATTAATCATTATGTCTGTGGCTGCATTAGACAGTTTGATGTTGTACACTATCTTTAGCACCACCCACATATCCATGATCGACTCACATGGGATCTAGACAAACAAAGTAACCAAATTCAGGATGAGAAGCTTGTCTGGAGGATTATTGCTAATTCACAGACCACACCACCCAGGGGCAAAGTGCTGTAAGTGATGCAACTTGCCTCATGGTTAAAATTTTTGGATATCAACCGTGCCAAAGACATCCATCACTGGGAGTCCAGGAGAGTGTAATTGCTCTTGAAAGAACTGACTATGTTTACAATGTAGATTATTATTATTTTTTAATTCTAGCTGTGTAAGTGTTGTTGAAATCCGACCAAAATTACATGGTAAACTGCAGTGTTCTATCTCCCTCTTTCCTCAGGAACTACCACTGCTATCTCAGATACCCATTGACAGCAGCGGGAAATTCGAAGCTCAATGGCAAACAACTGAAAACTGGAGAAAGTATAGACGGGAATCTGAAGAGCAATACATAAATCACCAGTGGCATGTCAACCAGTATGAGGGTGCCTATGTTGAAAATGCAATTGTAAATGGAAGACATTCTGAAAATGTTACAGTGGACACCCTTGAAAGCATGGCTTTAACCGAGACCTTGTTAGGCAACTACTTTGTAAAGGTTAGTATTTTTTCACAACCCAAAAGAGAACAGAACCTTAATACAGAATAACTGCATGTTATGCATTAATTAGTCTCACGGTGCAGACATGATCTCAAAGTAGTGGCAGTGTATAACCACAAACATACACACTGTAATCCAAGATGGCTGAGAAATTGTGTCTTGATTGGAAATTGAGTTGAGATTTAGAGAGTGCCTGTTGGCACAGTGTGTTGTTCACACTCATTCATTCATTCATCTTCAATAAGCACTCCATCCTGGTATGGATCACACTGGATTTGGAGCCTGGGTGTGAGGCGTAAATACTCCCTGAATGGAACACCAGTCCATCCGAGGCCACCATGCACACACTCAAATCACATACTTATTCACAAGTAGGAGCAATTTAGAATAGACATTCCACCTACCAGCATGTGTTTAAAGAGGTAGGAGGGAAAAAAAGAGAGAACCAGCGGGACAGCTACATGGGCAAGAACATGGAAAACTCAGTGGGAATCTCAGGAGCTGTGAGGGCCCAATGCTACCTACTCTATTACAGTGCTACCCTGTTTGTGCTCAATCTCACCATAATTCACTGCCAAGTTTTTGAAAGGCTGTCCCTTGAAATGTGTTCTTTTAGAGAGAAGACTATGCCTTCATAACATTTAATTTCACTTTATGGCAAAGGATTTAGGTGGAATATTAGTTTTCACATATACACAAACGCTGCGAATACATTTCAAAAATAAAAAGTTTCTGAAGGTGTCTTTTTACATCTACAAAAGATGCAAAAAAAGAATTAAATTCCATGAAAAGAACCTCCAAAAACTGTTTAAGGTTTTTTTTTTTTTTTCATATCCTGCTATTTGATTGAAGCCTACAAAGAATTTGTTTGGTCTGACAGGTTGACTGATGAAGTTGGTGTTGTGTTTTCTTTTTTACTCTCTAGCTGGACCAATCTGATCTTATTTTGAATGTAAATGTAGTTGTTATCTGCTGTGTGAATGAGACATAGTTTAGCAGTGTTGAGTTCTGATGTCCTGTGTGTTGTTGCAGAAAGCACTGGATATAGTGAAGCAGGAGGCTACTGCAAACGAGCTGCTGAGGTTTGATGATGAAACCTGCAACTCAGTCACAGGCTCCTTAGAGGACCTCTGTGACTATATAGATGATAAAGATGATCTGGATTTCCTTGATGACCTCGGGCCTCAGTTCAAAAGGCTTGCTGAGATTTGCTGTGGCTCAGCCATTGAATTCGAGGCCAGCTCCACTTCCATGCCTCCCAAAATGGTCTCATCCAGTTCACAAGTGGGTGTCAAAGTAGAAGAAGCTGTTGGTGGTGTCCACAGCAAGGCAACCTCTGTTTCTGCATCCAGCTACTCCTCCACTATGCAAAACGCCCAAACTACAAATTATAGAGAGAGAGTATTATCAGTGGAGGCACCACATCAGCAACCACCATAGGCCAAACGCTGCTCGTACAGCAGCCACCTGTCTACGTTCACCTTACCACAACTTAATGAAAACCAAACAAATAAATTAGAGTCACCTATAACTCAACAATAACTGTTCGAGGCTCTTAAACGTATGCCTAATAACAAAGCACCAGGTCCGGTTGGCTTCCCTGCTGAGTTCTACAAACAATTTTGGTCCATTTTGGCTCCACTTTTTATCAGGATGATCAATGAATCAAAAAAAAAGACTACCAGCTAGTATCACCACAGCTTCAATTTCACTTCTCCTTAAGCCCAATAAGGATCCAACAATGCCATCCAGCTACCGGCCAATCTCCCTACTCAATGTTGACAATAAAATAATCACCAAAATGTTAGCACACAGATTAGAAGAGGTCTCCCCATCCATTATCCACCCAGATCAGACTGGCTTCATCAAAGGCAGAATTTCTCCCTCCAACACCCGCAGATTGTTTAACATAATGTATCACTCCTCAGCTTTACAAGAAAAAAACATTATAGCAACTCTTGATGTGGAAAAAGCTTTTGATAGGGTCAACTGGAATTTCCTGTTTTCCACATTAGGGCAGTTTGGTTTCGGGGAATCGTTCATTAATTGGATTAAGATTCTCTACAGGCCTCCCAACATTCAAGGATAGACGACTCCACTTCTCCTCGGATGGATTTCCCAAATAGCATGAAAAAATTGCTCCCAACGGCTACACTTTCCTTTTCCAGCCCAAATCTGTCGCGACAAGCAGTGTATCCAGTACATCAAAATTGTGTTCGTCCAGGACTTTCAGCTGGCTACAAATCTTTTTCACCATCCAAAAGATACATGTCATCTCCAGTCCTTTCACCCTCAAACCAAATGGAACATTTAGAAAGTCTTGTTTGATGTAGTCTGGGTCCCTGCAAATGGATGTAATGTTGAAAAAAAGCTGGGACCCGATGATGATGTTGACCCTATTCCTGTGTTGATAAGAATCAGAAAACATAGAGCACATTTAACCCTAGGGGTGAACCAATCTAATATCCTTCCTGTTTTAAAACAGCATCAGAGTGCACAACTAAATATTGCTTCTAAAATTTCTGTAAAGCTAGCTCTTCTGAATATTAGATCACTTTTAAACAAGTCATTTTTAATTAATCATCTTATTTGTAAACACAATCTTGATTTTTTGCTTCTAACTGAAACCTGGCTGGATCAAGCAAATAGTGCTACCACCCTTATCGAAGCAGCTCCCCCAAATTTTAATTTTTTGAATGTTACCCGACAAGGGAAAGGTGGAGGGATCACAAATATATTCAAAGTCTCTTTTCAATGTAAACAATCCTCACTTGGTGATTTTACGTCCTTTGAACACTTATGTGCACTTGTTACATGCTCTCCTAACATATTATTATTAACTATTTATAGGCCTCTGAGACATTCAGCCAAAGTCTTTCTTGAAGAGTTTGGTGAACTGTTATCAGTCATTTGCTTAGAGTTTGATTGTCTTATTATATCTGGGGATTTTAACTTGCATATAGATAATACTGATAACATTTATGCCAAAGAACTATTTGCAATTATTGATAACTTTAACCTAGTACAACATGTACAGGGACCGACCCACTCTCGTGGTCATACTCTTGACCTCGTCATCACAAAGGGTCTTACTGTTTCTACTACTGTTGTTGACCTGGCCTTATCTGATCATTTCTGTGTTTTCTTTGAAGTTTCTATGTCTCCTCACATCCAGAATAGCTCAACGACTATAGGTAGGAGAGTCATAAACGACAACACGTGTTCTTTTTGAGCAAGCTCTCTCAAAGAACTCAACCAAAATGTCAGACTCTGTAGATGATTTACTGGAATTTTTTAATTTAAATATGACCCAAATTATGGATGATATTGCTCCATTCAAAATAAAAAGAGTCAATGATAAGCAGAAAGCACCATGGAAGCAGTACCCGGCTGTTAAACTGCTAAAGAGAGAATGTAGAAAGACTGAAAGAAAATGGCGCAAATCTAAACTTCACATCCATTATCAAATCCATAAAGAGATGCTTTGTAATTATAATTATGAAATTCGTAAAGCAAGACAGTCTTTCTTCTCCAACATCATCAGCAGGAATATGAACAATGCCCGTGTGCTATTTTCAACAGTAGAGAAGCTAACTAATCCCCCACCACAATTAGCACCTGAACTTCTCTCAGTTAATAAATGCAATGAGTTTGCATCCTTTTTCAAAGGTAAAATTGATAAAATAAGGCAGAATATTTCTCATAATATATCTCAGTTGCAAAAAATTGAAAAACTGCAATCACCAATGACACAGATAGATAACTTTAACACAATGTCAGAATTTTGTTTAATTGATTATGAGACTCTTGAAAAAACTGTACAAAATCTCAGTTCTTCAACATCTGAACTGGACATTCTGCCCACCAACTTCTTTAAGTCTGTTCTTCATCTTATAATTACAGATGTGCTTCAAATTATAAATACATCCTTGGAGACTGGCGTTGTTCCTGTGTCCCTAAAAAAAGCTGTTGTAAAGCCCCTTCTTAAAAAAAATAATCTGGATCCTTCAGTGTTAAATAACTACAGGCCAATATCAAATCTACCATTCATCGGGAAAATCCTGGAAAAAATTGTCTTCAATCAATTAACTGCCTTCTTGATATCAAACAGCCGTTTTGATAATTTTCAGTCAGGATTTCGTGCCAATCATAGCACTGAAACAGCGCTGATTAAAGTTATAAATGACATACGTCTTAATACTGATGCAGGCAAAACATCGGTCCTGGTATTACTGGACCTCAGTGCAGCTTTTGATACTGTTGATCACAACATACTGCTATATCGACTTGAACACTGGGTTGGATTGACTGGTAAAGTTATCAATTGGTTAAAATCATACTTAAAAGATAGAAGCTTCTTTGTTACCCTGGGAAATTGTTCCTCAACGTCAATGCCCTTGACCTGTGGTGTCCCCCAGGGGTCGATTCTTGGACCATTACTTTTCAACCTTTATATGCTCCCACTTGGGCAAATTATCAATAAAAATTCAATTTTGTATCACTGCTATGCAGATGATACCCAAATTTATTTTGCTCTATCACCTAATGACTATGCCCCCCTTGAATGTCTCTACCAGTGTATCGATCAAATCAATAGCTGGATGTCACAAAATTTTCTTCAGCTGAACACAGATAAAACAGAAGTAATTCTATTTGGAAAAAAAGATGAAAGACTCAGGATTACCACTATTCTTGGCACAAAAGGGATTAAAACTAAAGAAATGGTTAAAAATCTTGGTGTTTTCATTGACAGCGAGCTAAACTTTGACAGTCACATGAAAGCAATCACTAAAACGGCATTTTATCACCTAAAAAACATTTCCAAACTAAGAGGACTTATGTCAAAAAATGATCTGGAAAAACTAATACATGCCTTCATCTCTAGTAGGGTTGATTAGTGCAATGGCCTTTTCACAGGCTTGCCAAAAAAGACCATCAAACGACTTCAGCTGGTTCAAAATGCAGCGGCTAGGGTTCTCACACGAACAAAAAGAACAGAGCACATTACCCCAATTCTAAGGTCCCTTCACTGGCTTCCAGTAAGCTACAGAATTGCTGCTGGTGTACAAATCTCTAAAGGGTACAGGGCCCAATTACCTCTCTGATATGTTGCAGCAGCCTAACCCAATCAGATCTACCAGATCGCAACAGAAAAATTTACTATTAAAACCAGTTGTTAAAACAAAGTGTGGTGAAGCAGCTTTTAGCTACTATGCAGTACAGCTATGGAACCAACTGCCAGAGGACATTAAAAATGCTCCTGCTGTTGGCAGCTTCAAATCTAGGTTAAAGACCAAGCTGTTTTCAGATGCTTTCTGTTAAATAATGAATATTTTTACATATTTTATAATCTTTACTTTCTCTGCATGTTTTAAATTTACTTTAATTTTATTCTATTTTATTCCGCTGGTTTCTTTTTCTCCTTTTTTTTTGGCATTTTATTATTTTATTTCTACTATTGTTTAATTCTTATTATTTTCTTTTAATTCTTTTAATTATTTTAATTAATTGTTTTTAGATTAAAAATAAAATTATTGTATGTAATTTTATTTCTCTATTGTTTACTGTTTTTGTTTTTACTTCTGTAAAGCACATTGAACTGCCATTGTGTATGAAATGTGCTATATAAATAAACTTGCCTTGCCTTACACTTCACCCTCAGCCACAGTGATCACCAATGGACTAACATCACACAGTTTCACTCTGCACCGGGGAACTAGACAGGGATGCCCACTCTCCCCTTTATTACTTACCATCTTCAGTGAACCTCTAGCTGCTGCCATCTGTCAGAACCCCCACATTAAGGGAGTTCAGACTCTAAATATGCATCATAAAATCGGCCTCTATGCCGATGACATCCTACTTCTTTTTCAAGACCCCATAGTATCAGTTAAAGAAACCATTACATTCTCTAATATTCCTGAATACTCAATCAATTGGAATAAGTCTGCAATTCTTCCATTACACTCCAACAGCTGGGATGTGACAGCCCATTCATCACCTTTCCCACTATGTATTAATTATATTACATATTTAGGGATAAAGGTTTCCCCCAGGCTGTCAGATTTATTTAGTCTAAATTTTACCCCCCTGCTCAATTCAATAGATGACCTCCAGCGATGGATGAACCTTCCACTATCCATCATGGGCAGGATATCAGTTGTCAAAATGTCAATATTACCCAAAATAAATTATTTATTCTCAATGATTCCAACACAGCCCTCCCCTTCCTGGTTTAAATCACTTGACTCAACAATTATTAAATTCTACTGGAAAAATAAGACACCAAGAATCAAACTGACCACTCTACAAAAACCTAAAATACTCAGAGGACTACAGGCTCCACACTTCCAACATTATGCCCTGGCCAACCAGCTTCGTTACATATACAAATGGTTACTTCCCACCCCCTCAGACAACACCTGGTTAGACATAGAACAAACCATTTTCAAGGATATTCAGATCTCAGACCTTCCTTTCTGTAGTCAGTCAGTTAAAAAACATCCATCCTTCAAAGCACTAACAATATCATCTAGTCTGACAGCTTGGTGGAAATTCTATCACATCACTGATTCACCTGTAACACCGTCAAATCGCACCCCGAATTGGAATAACCCCGATTTCACTGTCAACAAAAAAACACTCAGTTTTCTCACATGGATAGGCAAGGGCATCACTCAACTTCATCACATTATTCAAGACAAAAATCTGGCTTCATTCCCTTGTTTGGTCCAGAAGCACAGCATTGAGAGTAAACACTTTTTAGAATACCTACAAATTAAATCATCTATCCAAGCTAAAATTAATATCCAGACAGCTAACCTAGACATCCCCTCATCAATCATGGAGTTGATCAACATTCCCTCCCCCCAAAAAAATATTTCCAAAATATACAAAATTATATCTCGTTTAGAAAAACTTTAAGCCTACCATATCACAAATGGGAATCAGATTTGTCCATTACTCCCGGTGCCGACTTCTGGACCCAAATCTGTAAAAAACATCTATCTCATGACAAAAAATAGCAATCTACAATTAATACAGTACAAGGTTCTTCACAGATTTCACTTCACTGCACAGAAACTACATAAAATGGGCTTTGACTCTGATTTGTGTTCTCACTGCATGCAAAATAACCCAGACACATACATTCATGTTGTCTGGCATTGCACTCCAATCAACAGGTTTTGGATAAGTGTCACAGAATCACTCTCTACCATTCTTGGCTGTCACATGCCAGCAACCCCTTCCCTATGTGTACTTGGTGATACAACCGCAATCAATCTAAGCACCTCATGCAATAAAATACTGCTAGTAGCGCTGACTATTGCCAAGAAAACAATTCTCATGAACTGGAAATCAAGGAATACTGTACACATCACTCATTGGAAAAATTTGTTATCGGATTATATATCATTGGACAATATATCCACTCCAAACTTAAACAACACTCAGGATACACCCTCCCCTTGGACACCCTTCATCACCTTCTTACAGTTATGACCTGACCCTCTGCGCCTGAGATCCAACTCACAACTTTACATCCACATGTAAATAGCTATATAAAATAGGGCGGCGGATGGTAGCTGGAACAATTATTTTTACTATTATTATTTTTTTATATATCATCTCATCTCATTATCTCTAGCCTATATAATCTCTCTTCCCCCCTCCTTTTTTAAGTTAAATGTTTTATAACACTTCTGCCTCCACCTCCATTAATGTTTTGTAAGATGCGTGCTCCACTTCGACACTACACTTCTCATCAGAAGACGCTCCTGTCGAGGTGTTAACTTCCATGGACAACCTGGACGCCTCTGTGAGATGGTTGCAGTTCCAGCTTTCTTAAATTTTTGTACCACCTTTGCTACAGTATTCTGACTGATAAGTAAAGGTTGGCTGATCTTCTTGTAGCCTTCACCTTTGTGGTGTAAAGAAATTATTTTCTTTGGGGAATTCTGAAGAGACAAGTTGAGCATCACACTCCATCCAGCATCCAGTCACTAAAAGAGGTCATTGTTGAAGAATGGAAAAAGACTGATGTTGCAAAATGTCACCAACTTGTTCATTCCATGCCTAGAAGACTTGGTGCTGTCATTAAAAATCATGGAGGGCATACAAAGTACTAGATGTAGTAGTTTTTGTTGTGGGGTGTACTCATTTTTGCACCACCCTAATTTGAGTAAAATTGAAAAATGTGTAATCTAAGTTATATTATTAACCTTACTTTCATGTTATAAGTTAAACTGATGTTATATTAAACTTTGTCTTTTCAACATTTTTGAAATTGTTTGTGTTCATTGAGATATTGTTTAAAATGTTACTTTTCAAAGGGGGTGTACTCATTTACGCTGAACACTGTACATTTTATTCTTTTTCTGTATCACTAGAGAGACACCAACTGCCATAATCAAATTTTATATATATATATATATATCTCATCTCATCTCATTATCTCTAGCCGCTTTATTCTTCTACAGGGTCGCAGGCAAGCTGGAGCCTATCCCAGCTGACTACGGGCGAAAGGCGGGGTACACCCTGGACAAGTCGCCAGGTCATCACAGGGCCGACACATAGACACAGACAACCATTCACACTCACATTCACACCTACGGTCAATTTAGAGTCACCAGTCAACCTAACCTGCATGTCTTTGGACTGTGGGGGAAACCGGAGCACCCGGAGGAAACCCACGCGGACACGGGGAGAACATGCAAACTCCACACAGAAAGGCCCTCGCCGGCCCCGGGGCTCGAACCCAGGACCTTCTTGCTGTGAGGCGACAGCGCTAACCACTACACCACCGTGCCGCCCTATATATATATATATATATATATATATACACACACACACACTGAGTTATATTATACAACTGTAAAACCATGTATAGATGTATCAGTTGTAAAAATATAATGTCCTAAATATTCTAATGTCTCAAATTTTTCCATAGATTTTCCACCCAAAACTGCGACAGGAACTCTTGCAATTCAGGTGCAGAATTTCAATGACCACTGTCCAGTTCTGACCAGCTCAGTCGAAACGCTGTGTTACGGCAACAGGGAACTGAAAGTCACAGCCATGGATAAGGATAAACACCCCAATGCTGAAGCTTTCGAATTCAGTTTGGTTACAAAAGAGAACTGGAGCACTGAGCGTCTCAACGGTTAAGTTTAAAGCTCTTTTAAAGCAGTTTAACATTAATGCTGTAACACTTTCATTATGTAAATGCTCAATTTAATAACTCATACTTGTTTTTCTGATGAATTCCTTTTCCAGAAACAACAGTCACTCTGCGCAGTCAGGAGATCCTGTGGCCAGGACATTACACAGTGGCACTGGATGTCCAAGACCAGGAGGGAAAGTCCTGTGAGGTTCAAAAGCTTCAGGTAGCCGTGTGCACTTGCACTGAGGCACAAGTGTGTCAACATAGGGCACAGACCAGATCAGGCAGTAGACTGGGAACAGGTGGAATTCTGGTAGCACTGCTAGGAATCCTACTTCTTTTGTGTGAGTACCATCACCTCAGTATTTTCATGTTCACCACTGTTCTGTGTTTTTCTCTTAATGTATCTACTGATTCTGATGTTCAGATGGAAATAATGTTCTGAGTCCGAGTAGCATGCAAGAAGAGGCAGGATGTAAAGTGTAATAAAGCAAGAAAATGAAGCTTGGACACAAAGTTAGAAATATCCATGATAAGCCTTTGTGACAAAACAAAGAAACATTAGGGTATACATAGACAAACTAATCAAGAACTAAAGGCCCGGTCACACAGCGCTTTACGGCTTTATCACGGCCAAAACCCGTCAAAAAGTGCTCTCCCGTGAAGCAGACGATGTTGTTCGTGTTGATGTCGAAGTTAAGACGTGTTACAGTCGATATACAGACGTGACAGGACGCAGGGGAAAATCGGAACGGCGTCGGACGCGGCAAAAAGTTTTGGACTGCTCAAAACTTTAGACCGCGGACAACCACAGCCGGCACACGTGGTAAAGACGTGCAACACACGTGAAAAACACGTGATAATCAGTGTCCCGGCCGTTATTAAAACTTGGGGAGACGTGGTAAGACGCGAAAGTTTGGCGGTCTATCACGGGCAGAACACGGTCATCGGACGGGTGTTACGCGTTGGTATCACGGGATATAGCGTGTGTTTAGCAGTTTATCACTGAGAAATGGATTTTTCCGCGTACATAGCACTGTCTAAGCCCGTTAAACGACGTCTCAAACAAGTTCTAAATTCGATTGATCACTGTCTAATCACTTCTGCATCACTTCTGATTTGCGGCATGTATAAATACCGTAATTTTCTGAGACCTCGGCACTTGCAGTCTAGATGTCAAGGGGTGAACATGAACCCTCAACGCTGTGATGTCCTCATCTTAATGCTCCAGCACCAACAGAACCAACTGATACAGGCTCAACATATCCTTGCTGAGAGAAGAAGAAGAAGGAGGAGGAGGGTGGTACGGAACATCTGGGTGCGTGGCTGGACTTGGTTAGCTGTGCTTAGGCAGTGCTGCAGCAGTGAAACAGCCGCCGACGGCCATACCCCGTACAAAGCACGGCAAAGCCAAAATTGACCAAAAATTAGCACTTACGACCACGTCCACCAGATTTTTGTATCTTTTTGTACGCGATATAGACGCGGAGTGCTGTGTGCCCGCCCCTTAACACAAAACAGGTAGACACAGCTGGATAGCAAACCAATGAAAGGACGTGCAAAAACAAGCACATGATCCTTGGCACCATGACAACTGCAGCACAAAGGGGGAATATGTGACAGCACGTATGCTGAATATTTACTTTCAGTAGCTGTCACCTTTGGATATATTTCTCTGAACCAGAAAAACAACCTGGATAGAACTAATAATTATTTAATATGACATTTTAATGCCAAATAAATTATTACAAATGCCTTGGAAAATCTTTACACCTTTAGTTTTCCCTTATCCTCTTTAGGCCCTTTAGGATGCATAAGGCCATTAAAGGAACAGTCCACCTTACTTCCATAATGAAATATGCTCTTATCTGAATTGAGACGAGCTGCTCCGTACCTCTCCAAGCTTTGCGCGACCTCCCAGTCAGTCAGATGCAGTCAGACGCGCTGTCACTCCTGTTAGCAATGTAGCTAGGCTCAGTATGGCCAATGGTATTTTTTGGGGCTGTAGTTAGATGCGACCAAACTCTTCCGCGTTTTTCCTGTTTACATAGGTTTATATGACCAGTGATATGAAACAAGTTCAGTTACACAAATTGAAACGTGGCGATTTTCTATGCTATGGAAAGTCCGCACTATAATGACAGGCGTACTAACACCTTCTGCGCGCTTTGGCAACGCATTGATATCTGAGCTCCGTATCAATGTGCTGCCGAAGCGCGCAGAAGGTGTTAGTACGCCTGTCATTATAGTGCGGACTTTCCATAGCATAGAAAATCGCCACGTTTCAATTTGTGTAACTGAACTTGTTTCATATCACTGGTCATATAAACCTATGTAAACAGGAAAAACGTGGAAGAGTTTGGTCGCATCTAACTACAGCCCCAAAAAATACCATTGGCCATACTGAGCCTAGCTACATTGCTAACAGGAGTAACAGCGCGTCTGAATGCGTCTGACTGACTGGGAGGTCGCGCAAAGCTCGGACAGGCACGGAGCAGCTCGTCTCAATTCAGATAAGAGCATATTTCATTATGGAAGTACGGTGGACTGTTCCTTTAAGTGCCCTCTTCCATCCCCTTCTGTCTTTAGCTGCCACCTCAGGCTTTTACAAAAGACCTACTTGAGTCCTTGCCTCTCTTTCTCAACACTCCTCTTTCAGGTGGTCTGTCTATTCTCCTTTGCCCCTCCGGTGTGCATGTGAGTGTGACCTTTGTTTTGTTGTTATTCCTCCTGAAGATGTGTCCTGTGTACCTCCATTGTCTGGCCAGTGGATTCTCAGGATCCTCCTAAGGCACTTCCTGTGGAACACACCCAGCCTTTTGCTATCTGCTACAGTAACCCTCCATGTTTCAGCACCAGAAAGTTAAATGGATACTAGATTGATGCTAAAGAGCTTGAGCTCCATGCTGCCTGTAGGGCATAGAAAGCAGTACCTGGTATTGTCAGTCTCCTTTGGATGTTTAGATGTCCTTTCTTTGGCATGTTAACAATGAGGGATCTCTTCCAATCATCAGGCACTTTCTGCTCTTTCAGTATGTCACTGAACAATGTAAAGAGTTCAGGTAGAGCTTTCTCTAGGCTCACTTTAAACATCTAGGGTGTGAAGTTGTTGATTCCTGCTCTTCAGTTTCTTGAAGGATTTTTCCACCTTTATGCTCATCTGTACAGTATGTTGACACCATGGTTGCACATGTAGATTTGCTGGTCCTCTGGGATGAGGATGTCGTACTGTTGTGTTTCCTCAGCCTTTGTTTGCAGCTGCTTATAGAAATCATCCTTCCCTTCATCCTCTGCCTCATTAGTCAAGACATACCCTGTAGAAACTGGTACTGATGGTTCTATTGCCTACTGGGTTCTACTTCAGTAGTCTCACTTCATCGTCCAGGACTAGTCCAACACCTCTGTGGTGTTCTCTCTCATGTCCAAAGCCTTTCTGAACCCTATCCCTCTGATCTCACTCAGCCCCAGAATGCTTAACCTGTATCAGCTAAATTGTTTCACAACATTTGTGGTCTTTCCCACCTGGGACATTGTCTTCATGTTCCAGCATCTTACAGTGTTTTTGGTGTGCTCAAGGATGCTTTTTGTGACTCCTTGTGGCCTCTGGCTTCTTGTAGACTTTCCCCAGGTGCCTTCATTTCCCAGTGGAAGTATTCATCACCTGGGATTCTGCAGATCACATATTCACATCTCTGAGTGGTGTCACTTGTTGTAAAGCAAGACATGACTGGCATCTTTTCCAACCAATGCCTGGCAGATAGCATGGATTTGCTGTTTGCATTACCTTCTCCAAGCCACAGGTTCAAATTATCAAAGGCACTGGCTGGCCACTCTTTCCTACTGCTATTCTTTGTTACCAGGGTCACCATGTGGAGGTTGTTGCATGTTACTTGTTGGAAGAACGTATTTGACTCAGAAGGCATTCTCAATGTTTTCATGGCACACCTAGTGGCATCAGTGCACCACACTGAGAGCCACACCAGCATTCTGCCCTGTTTTCACCTTTACCCTTGTTTAAAATAAAATGGAAGAATCTGCAAATATGCATGAATGGAAACAAGCTCCAGCTAACCAGCTACTTAACTGCTAGTAAACTAGGTTGCATTTAATTTTCAGTATCTGAATGTGGATGTGTGTCATATTCTCATTGGATTTTTTGTGTGTTTATTTGATTTTTATTTTAATATACCACAACAACTAGGATTTTTAGACTAACAATTAAAGTTCATCTCTCTCATTAGGTAGCTAACCATTTAGCAGATCTCTAAACTTGCCCATATTTGTCACAAGGTGAAACAAATGGTATATCAGTTGCTGAGTTCTCATTTTATTTATGTAACAGTAGTCAAAATGTACTTTAAGAACCAAGATTTTTAAAATCAATCTTCTTTTTTTTTAAACAATACTACGGTCTCTGTTTTAAATTTAAAAATGGGAATTTTTACATATTTGAACTAAACACCAGTCTGTGTCATTGGAATGAGCTATCCAAGAGAAGTTGGGCATTTAAAAATTATATCTAGTTACAATGAGTTAAATTGAAATAGGGAAAGTAATGGAACATTTATGATCTATTGCATGTTTAATATATTGGACATACAAATTATTAAATTTACTGTCTTATAATTTGCTGTCATATTCTGAATACTATGAGAGTAAGAGAAGTTGGGTAATGGCTTGAGCTGCCTGAAGCAGTGAAAATTGTTAAATGTGTTTGCAGTGATTCCAGTGCTTTTGCTGTTTTGTGAGTGTGGAGATGCTACAACTCTTGATGGTTTCAAGGCCTTCCCCTATGAACAAAGCCAGCAACTTGTCATCTATTGCACTGAGGGCAAAGGAGAGCTTAAGGTAGTGTGTTATGCATTTTCAGGTTCTCAATTGGTACAGCTATTTAATAGCACTTCTACAACCCCAATTCCAAAAAAGTTGGGATGCTGTGTAAACTGTAAATAAAAACAGAATGTGATAATCTGCAAATCATGGAAATCCTATGTTTCATTGAAAATCATACAAAGACAACATGGCAAATGTTGAAAGTGAGAAATTTTTACTGTTTTTTGAAAAATATATGCTCATTTTGAATTTGATGTCAGAAACACGTCAAAAAAGTTGGGACAGGGGCAATGTCAATAAGCTTTTCAGCCTGCAGCTGACTTCCTCCCCGGTGGGAGAGGTAATCCATCACCACCATCTGCGCCCCCAGCCTGTGGACCACCCTAAACCTAAAGGGTTGCAGAGGTAGATAAGAGCTGATCCATGTGTTGGCATGGTCTGAACAGAGGATAAAGGAGTGCCTCAGTGGGTAGCACCGGAGGCTGAGGACCGCCCACTTGATGGCCAAACACTCCTTTTCAATGGCGCTGTACTTGGGCCCTGTCCACATGGCAACGGATTCAGGTGAATCTGATAAAATTTATAGTTTCGGCCTGGCGTCCACACGGCACCGGCGTTTTGGGTGCCCCAAAATGAAATCTTTTGAGAACGGGTTCCAGAGTGGAAAAATCTGGCAACGGCGCCATTGCGAAGTTGTCTGGATGAGTAGAATGGATTTGTTTACGATGACATCACAACCACACGACTAGAACAAGCAGCACTCTCGCGCGCATCATTCATAACAACAGAAATTGAAATTGTTTACACATTAACCTGACTGACCTGCCAGACAGACAATTTACACCTGCTTTGATGAACAGAAAGTACAGCCTTCCACACAAAGCAACAGTTACCGAACTATAATGGAGGCAGGGGGAAAAGGGTCAGAAGACCCTTCAACAGACTGTTTTGTATGAACCACTGCATTGCATTCACTTTTGTATACAGCTTTTCTTTTAAATAAACAAGTAACTGAACCATTTCTTGAATTTCTTTTTTTTATTGGATAAGACTGCTTTTGGGTGGCACGGTGGTGTAGTGGTTAGCGCTGTCGCCTCACAGCAAGACGGTCCGGGTTCGAGCCCCGTGTCCAGCGAGGGCCTTTCTGTGTGGAGTTTGCATGTCCTCCCCGTGTCCGCGTGGGTTTCCTCCGGGTGCTCCGGTTTCCCCCACAGTCCAAAGACATGCAGGTTAGGTTAACTGGTGACTCTAAATTGACCATAGGTGTGAATGTGAATGGTTGTCTGTGTCAGCCCTGTGATGACCTGGCAACTTGTCCAGGGTGGACCCCGCCTTTCGTCCGTAGTCAGCTGGGATAGGCTCCAGCTTGCCTGCAACCCTGTAGAAGGATAAAGCGGCTAGAGATAATGAGATGAGAAGACTGCTTTTCAAAATGTTCACACACAATATAAAAAGTTATATAAATTATATAAAAATGATTTTCAAAATGTTCACACAATAAGAAAATTGTTATATAAAACTATGCACACTAATAAAACTAATTTGTACACACAGAAGGCACGATTTCCTCGCGTAGTCACAGCCGCCATCTTGTTGTTGTGTGTTTGTTCCTGTGAGTGCTTCATGCCGGGTAGAAGAAGGGGTTTATGCGTGTAACAGACATTGCGTTGTGTTGTTCACCAGTCTTTTTATTCTGAAGAAATGAGACACAAATACACTGCTGAGGATGGGCTGCAAATGTCCAGTGGCATTGGCGCTTACATTTCCAAAATGAACTGAAAGAGGCCAGCGCCTCGTTCCCATAACTACCTGCGCTTTTAAAGGGCCAGCGCGGAATTTCCCCACCACTACACACAATGGCAAGTGGAAAAAAATAAACCCGTTACATGCACATGCGTCCTACTTCTATTGTTCTGGTGTCTCCGATGGGACCGTCTTACAGCGCACGTAGAGGTGTGGCATGTGTATTGCATCGTTTTCAGCAAGCGTTGCGTTGCTATATGTATCTGATATTTTACTGATCCGTTGCCCATGTGGACGCGATATTTTTTTTACCTGCTAAAAAAAAAAATCTCGTTGTCGTGTGGATGTAGCCTTAGTCTCTCACCCAGAGAGTTTCCGACTAATCTACAGCACTGGGCGCTCCCCCCCCCTGCACCATCTGGATCAAAATGACCCCCAGCCCTCTGTCCAATGCATCAGTCTACAAAAAAAAGGGGAGATAGATGTCAAGGGAGTGTAATAGTGGCCCACAACAAAAGTGCAGCCTTTACCTAGGTGAAAGCCCATTGGCACGGCTCTGTCCATTGGACTGGATCTGGTGCCCCTTTTGAGAGCAACAACAAGAGGCCTTTATTTATCACACATACTCTCAAGCAGAGACTTAGCACACAGTGAAATTCCTCCTCTGCATTTAACCCATCTGAAGCAGTGAACACACACCCTATGATAAATCTACAATAATAGCCAGCCAGCCCCAGGAACTGTCTCACCCCTTTTAGGTCTTGGGCCTCAGACAAGTCACAATTGCTTCAATCTTGTAAATTTGGGGATGCACCTACCCTTGACCCAAGTGGAAACCCAGAAACCATACTTCCACCCACCCAATTGCACACGCCTACGAGTTAGCTGTGAGCCCCATGTGCCTCAATGACTCCAGAACAGCCCTGAGGTGTTTTACATGCCGTGGCCAATCATTGCTCTCTCTCATATATATATATATATATATATATATATATATATATATATACACACACACACACACACACACAATTCTGTCCTCGAGATAGTGCATGAGACGTTGGAATGTTGCTGGGCCCCCGAATAACCTGAACAGAAGGGTAACAAAGGGGTGGAAAAGGCTGTTTTTTTCCATGGGAAAGGGGAGTCAAGGGAATTGTGGGTGGTAGAAATGGGCAACTGGACTTGCTTGAAGATTCTTGAAAATGTTTCACCTCTCGTCCAAAAGGCTTCCTCAGTTCTGTCTGACTAATAGGGAGTATCAGATATTTATCCTCTCCTGGATCAGTATCAGAATTCTGATGACCAGCTCATCTAAGGTGTCATTGAGGCATCATGTTGGTGTGGGTCACTGGAGGCTGGGTGTGAACGGCGAGTCATTAGGGTGATCAAAGGATTGTCCATTAGGGTGATCAATGGCAATCTGACTCTCTCTGTCCTCCTGTGAGTGACTGAAAACAGCTGGGTCCTGGCATACACCCAGCCGTCTGGGAAGAGTGTCCAATACCGCCTTGTAGATGGTTGACAAATGATGTCTTAGACCCCCACCTCTGTTCAGTGATGGCTGTTCCAGGTTGACAAAAATGGCTTCTTTAACTCCTTGCTCATACCAACGATCCTCTCTGGCTAAAATGCGTACATTACAATCCTGAAATGAGTGTCCTTTGTTGTTAAGATGAATGTAGACAGCCGAGTCCTGGCCTGAGGAGCTGGCTCTCCTGTGTTGGGCCAAGCGCCTGTATAGCGGTTTTTTGGTCTCACCAATATACGAATCCATGCAATTCTCACTGCACTGAATTGCATACACTACGTTGTCCTGTTTGTGTCTGGGTATTCTGTCCTTAGGGTGGACCAGTTTCTGCTTCAGGGTGTTACTGGGTCTGAAATGTACCGGAATGTTGTGTTTGTAGAAGATCCTCCTGAGTTTCTCAGATAGACCAGAAATGTAGGGAATGACAATGTTCTTGCGTTTGTTCCTGTTATCATCCTTGTCAGTTATGTTCCTTTTTATGCTCTTTAGGAAAGCCCAGTTGGGATAACGGCAATTCTGAAGTGCTTTCTTGATATGATTCTGCTCCTTCTCTTTTCCCTCTAATGTTGTAGGAATGTTCTGAGCCCTGTGTTGCAAGGTCCTAATGACCCCCAATTTATGTTCCAGTGGGTGGTGAGAGTCGAAAAGTAGGTACTGGTCTGTGTGTGTGGGTTTCCAGTAGACCTCGATACTAAGGCTTCTGTCTTGTCTAATGTGTACATCACAATCCAAGAAGGCTAGATTATTCCCACGGACATCCTCCCGAGTGAAGTTAATGTTGCTATCCACTGCATTGATGTGTTTCGAGAAAGCTTCCACCTCCTGGATTTTGATTTAAACCCAGGTATCATCCACGTATCTAAACCAATGGCTGGGAGCAACTCCTGCAAAAGTGGTCAAAGCTATATGTTCCACTTCCTCCATGTATAAATTGGCCACAATAGGGGACACTGGTGATCCCATGGTGCATCCATGCTTCTGTCTGTAGGAACTTTCATTAAACTGGAAATAAGTGGTAGTCAGGCAGAGGTCAAGCAGGGTGCAAATCTGATCCGTGGTGAGTTTCGTTCTATCCAGTAAGGAGCTATCCTGAAGGAGTCGTTTTCTTACAGATTCGACTGCTTCTGTGGTGGGAATGCAGGTGAACAGAGAAGTGACATCGTAGGAAACCATGGTTTCATCTGAATCTAGTTTGAGGTCTGCAACTTTAGAAGCAAAATCTTGGGAATTTTTGACATGATATGGTGTATTCCCAACCAGAGGAGCCAAGATGGTGGCTAGGTGTTTAGCAATGTTATATGTGACCAAGTTTATACTGCTGCTGATAGGTCCGAGAGGAGCTCCTTCTTTGTGAATCTTGGGGAGTCTGTATATGAGAGGCACGGCTTCCCCAGGGTACAATCTGTAGTAAAGAGATCTACAGATCTGTAAGAAAACGACTCCTTCAGGATAGCTCCTTACTGGATAGAACGAAAAACAAACATCATAAGGGAAAGCATTTTTTCTGTCTTCTATTGTTGACAACCGAGCAACATTGTCGACTTGCTAAACAGTGGCGACACAATTTGGGAACAGGCCACACTTTAGAAACCCTCTTCTTTGGGAGAAATTCTGTTGGTTGCGAGGAGCATTTTGAGCCTGATCGCTTTGAAAAGAATCTACAGGCCGAGTTCTTGGGCTACGCAGGTCGTGCTAGACTCAAACCTGATGCTGTGCCAACAATATTCCGATGCTATCCACAGAAAAAGGATTCAGGCCATGCAAGCCAATAAACTAGAATAGTATAGACATTCAATGTATGTATGTATGTATGTATGTATGTATTTAGGCACTGGCTAAAAGTGGAGCTCCCAAGGAATGTAAAATGTGTTAATAATAATTAACAATTAGTTCAACTTATATAACGCCTTTCTCACACCCAAGGTCACTTAACAATTACAAAAAAAAAAGTCCACCAAAAAAGGGTCAGGGTGCAATTCCAATGGTGTAGCTACCCACAGTCCCACCAGAAGGTGCAACGAAAGTAAATTCCACATAGCCTGCATAGCCGCTGCGACGCCACCAGGCAACATTGCCTGGAACACCATGCCATAGATCCACAAAGTGAGCACAGAAGCACCGCCACACAGAGCACTTATATGTCCCAAACCATCTGCACAGCTACCACAACGCCACTGGGAAACATTGCTCGGAACACCGTACCAAGCACAGAAGCATTGCCACACAGAGTGCTGGACAACCCTGATGTTAAAAGAGCAATGAGCTCACTACAGTCCACAGCAAGTAGCACAGGCATCACCCATAGCGGACCAAGACCTGAAGGAAACCGACACCCAAAACTAGGTCCGGAGCTACATCCCAACCGGCAGACAAACCATTCAAACAAAGAACATTCAAACAAACATCAAACTATAGTGTCAGAAAATAATTCTTATTATTTTGTAAAATGCAGATTTAAAAATAAGCACTGGATAAAAAAAAAAAAAAATCTATCTTACATAAATAAAGATCTAAATTTCATTGTCTGGTGCTCCACGCTTTATTCCGCTCTGCTATAAACTCGCACTCGGCTTCAAGCTGTCATTAGCCTATATTTAGACCAAATAAACAAACAATTGTGGCACATTGCATGTCTATACCTGTATTCACACAGTAAGTAAGTAGATAGATATATCACTAGTATGAGATGAAAGAATTCAATGACTGTGCCTGTATTGTATCACATAAAAGGTCGTGGTCTTTACAACAAACACATTCAATATCAGTTTTCTGCTTGGCACACTTTCCACATCATCACCAGATAGCTGCTGAACCCTTTTTCCTGCCTTCCCAACTTTGCACTTGCAAAGCACCATGGATTTCATCATGAGAATCATCTGATGATTTGCTGCTGAAATCATTTACCAGATGCTGTTTGTTCTTTTTCTGAGGTTCATACAGATATCCGGTTTCTCCACTGTCCATACTGACTTGAAGAATACTCTTTTTCAACTGACTAAATCCAGGCTTACAAGTATGTTTACATTGGCTACACTTCACTTCTGGTACCTGGCTATCAACAAATTTATCACATCCTGGAAGCTATATTGGCTGCCCATGTACAATAAAACTTAACCTTTTTTTTTTTTGACTTTTAAGCTTATGATAGCTAATCAGGTGGCTGCACTTGTGTACATTATTAATAACCCCATTTCCAGAAAAGTTGGGATATTTTCCAAAATGCACTAAAAACAAAGATCTGTGATTTGTTATTTCACAATGCACAAAATGCTTACCACGATCCTTTCCTCTCTCCCAACTTTTTTTTTTGAGTGTGTTGCAAGCATCAAATTCTAACTTCATTTATATTTCCAAAATACAATTAAGTTGGTCAATAAAACTATTGAAAATATTTTCTTTGTACTTTTGTCAGTTAAATAAAGTAGGGCGGCACAGGGAACTAGCTACCAAATCTGCAATTAAGAGTCAACTACAGCTGACATACCAGAAGTTAAATAAATGTTGGCTTGTGAAGTAAATTTTCTGTTATCCCTTTGAATAAAGATGCAAGCAGGCACAAACTTGGAGGAGGGAAGAGGAAGGTTTGATTGAAACTTCAGGTTCATACCCAGGTTCATACCAACGACTCCTTCAGGATAGCTCCTTACTGGATAGAACGAAACTCACCACGGATCAGATTTGCACCCTGCTTGACCTCTGCCTGACTACCACTTATTTCCAGTTTAATGAAAGTTCCTACAGACAGAAGCATGGATGCACCATGGGATCACCAGTGTCCCCTATTGTGGCCAATTTATACATGGAGGAAGTGGAACATATAGCTTTGACCACTTTTGCAGGAGTTGCTCCCAGCCATTGGTTTAGATACGTGGATGATACCTGGGTTTAAATCAAAATCCAGGAGGTGGAAGCTTTCTCGAAACACATCAATGCAGTGGATAGCAACATTAACTTCACTCGGGAGGATGTCCGTGGGAATAATCTAGCCTTCTTGGATTGTGATGTACACATTAGACAAGACAGAAGCCTTAGTATCGAGGTCTACCGGAAACCCACACACACAGACCAGTACCTACTTTTTGACTCTCACCACCCACTGGAACATAAATTGGGGGTCATTAGGACCTTGCAACACAGGGCTCAGAACATTCCTACAACATTAGAGGGAAAAGAGAAGGAGCAGAATCATATCAAGAAAGCACTTCAGAATTGCCGTTATCCCAACTGGGCTTTCCTAAAGAGCATAAAAAGGAACATAACTGACAAGGATGATAACAGGAACAAATGCAAGAACATTGTCATTCCCTACATTTCTGGTCTATCTGAGAAACTCAGGAGGATCTTCTACAAACACAACATTCCGGTACATTTCAGACCCAGTAACACCCTGAAGCAGAAACTGGTCCACCCTAAGGACAGAATACCCAGACACAAACAGGACAACGTAGTGTATGCAATTCAGTGCAGTGAGAATTGCACAGATTCGTATATTGGTGAGACCAAACAACCACTATACAGGCGCTTGGCCCAACACAGGAGAGCCAGCTCCTCAGGCCAGGACTCGGCTGTCTACATTCATCTTAACATCAAAGGACACTCATTTCAGGATTGTAATGTACGCATTTTAGCCAGAGAGGATCGTTGGTATGAGCGAGGAGTTAAAGAAGCCATTTTTGTCAACCTGGAACAGCCATCACTGAACAGAGGTGGGGGTCTAAGACATCATTTGTCAACCATCTACAAGGCAGTATTGGACACTCTTCCCAGACGGCTGGGTGTACGCCAGGACCCAGCTGTTTTCAGTCACTCACAGGAGGACAGAGCGAGTCAGATTGCCATTGATCACCCTAACGGACAATCCTTTGATCACCCTAATGACTCGCCGTTCACACCCAGCCTCCAGTGACCCACACCAACATGATGCCTCAATGACACCTTAGATGAGCTGGTCATCAGAATTCTGATTCTGATCCAGGAGAGGATAAATATCTGATACTCCCTATTAGTCAGACAGAACTGAGGAAGCCTTTTGGACGAGAGGTGAAACGTTTTCAAGAATCTTCAAGCAAGTCCAGTTGCCCATTTCTACCACCCACAGTTTACTATGACCTAGATGATTGAGAATCTTCACAGACATGAGTCAAGGGAATCTGCCAATATCCCTTTATTAAATCCAAAGTCATATAAAAATTAGTCATACCTAACCAATTGAGCAACTCGTCATTGCGAGGCATTGGGTACACATCAAATTTAGCCACCGCATTGACCTTTCTTTAGTCCACACAGAACTGGACCAACCCATCAGCATTGGGGACCAAGACCATCAGGCTGCTCCGGTTGCTGTGCAACTCCTCGATTATTCCCATTTCACCCATGGCCTCGAGTTTGTTCCGAACTACAGTTTTCTTGTGTTCGGGGAAGCAGTATGGGCAGCTACACACCACCACCCAGGGGCATCTCAGTGTGTGGTGGTCTATGAGGTGGGTGTGACCGGGAATGGGCGAGAACACATCAGAAAATGCAACTTGGCAACCTCTGCGAGTTGGGACAGCAAGTGGTGATCTCCACAGGGGACCAGGGTGGGTTGAGCAGCTACATTCATTTTTATCTCTGGCCCCAGCTCCTCCATCTCTGGAACTACCATCGCCAATGCCATGGGAATCCCCTCATTCCATAGGTTAAGCAGATTGAGGTGGTATATTTGCAGTGCCCCAACTCTGTTCACTTCACCTCATAGTCAACATCCCCAATTCACCATATGACCTTAAAGGGCCTTTGCCACTTGGCAAGCAATTTAGAGCTTCATGTGGGCAATAGCACGAGTATTTTATCTCCTGGTGCAAACTCCTGCAGGCGCACACCCCTGTTGTACAGCCAGGATGGACATTCCTGTGCCTGCTGCAAATTCTCATAGGTTAGATGACTGTGTGTGTAGAGTTTTGCATGCAGGTTGAGAACATATTAAATTTCATTTTTACTAGTAGAAGGTCCCTCCTCCCAATTTTTGTGCATGACATCCAGGATGCCATGTGGCTTATGCCCGTACAATAATTCAAACAGAGAAAACCCTGTGGACACTTGTGGAACCTCTTGTACTGCAAATAACAGGGGCTTGAGCCATTTATCCCAGTTGCGTGTCTTTGCTCATAAATTTCATTCTTAAGTCTTAAAGGGTTCCGTTAAATCACTCAAACAAGCCATCTGTCGGTGGGTGGTAAACACTTGTGCAGATTGATTTAACCTGCTGTAACTCAGTTTGTGAAGGGTGCGTAACAAACAGTGCCTTAAATCAGTCAGGATTTCTTTCAGAGTCCCAACACACAAGATGATTTTAAATAGTGCCTCAACTATTTCAGCACCAGTGTAGCACTCAGTCAGGAGAGGTGAGACACTGAAGCACTTGGACAGGCAGGTCATTTGGAGAAGCTTTTATTTAAGGTTTTCAGCTTGAAACTTCAACTGTTCACACACACAGGGAAGCTTCCCTCATCTCTGCTTCCTCCTTCCATGTAAGCCCTCAGATGTCACTGCAAGACACACATCATTAATGAGACACAGGTGTCATCACTTTGCCACTCACCTTCCTCAGCCTCACCCTCCATTCACAAATTGGTGCTTGACCACATCCTCATTGCCACAAAATATAATAGCCAATTTTGCATTTACTATTGGTGATTGAGTAGTTATTATCCTTAGCTCTTAGTGACATGGAGGATATATTACCAGTCTTACCAAAACCTGGCCATCAATGAAAGAATGGTAGCCACAAGGTCTAGAACTGTGAATTTTGAGAGTAATTAAGCCAATGTTTAGAGTGTCTGAGCCAATGGAGGCTGCAGCAATCACTGAAGTGTCACAGATGGCAGAAAAGAGGCCATGATATCTAGTGACAAATTGTGGACACCAAGTTCTGCTAAGAAAAACAAAGCCTCAACTGGGAGAAAACACTGGGTATTCTGCCTTCAAAGGAAATATGGCAAGACTATTTACAAGTACTTGTATATATCTTGTGTCCATGTGTATTATAGTGGACCATCTTTGTTTCACCGAGTGGTGATGTCAAGGATAGTCAAGCTCAGTGATGACTACTATATTCTGAATTGAGGGGTTTTTTTTTTATTCTTTCTTTACACTTTTGTTCACGTTTTGCATATGCTAGTTTATATTTTACACTTTTATACTTTTGGTAAATAGTTATTTTTGCCTCCTAAAAGCCAACCCCCACATACATGTCAGAGGTGGAAACGGCGCCTTCTGCATGCCTATATTGTATTGTTAACAGGGTTCTGGTGTTAATTTCATGAACGCCTAAATGAGATTAGCAAGTTTTGGACTTTGTGAAAGTACACATTTTGTAACAGAGTTTCATGCTGTTTCATTTTGTGCCATTTGAAGATTTTTTTTGTCATTTGTTGATGGTTTATGCCATTTGGACATGTTATTTTGTCATTTTTAGCAGTGCTTGCAGTTTCTTTTTGTCTATTTTTTGAAGTTTTTTGCCATTTTAAGAGCTTTGTGCCATTTACAGAGACATTGTGCCAATAAGAAGTTGTGTCATTTAGAGAGATTTGTGACACGATGTTTGTTGGCGTTTTGTGCCATTTGGACATGTCCTTTTGTCATTTTTAGTAATGTTTACTATTTCTAGAAGAAGTCTGCTATTTAAGACTGTCATTTCTAGAGGTAGTATGGCAATGGAAGAGGTTTGGTGCTTTTTAGACATTTTTCAGATTTGGATAACCTTACACAGAATTATAGTGATTGAGGATAACTTCTTCAAATTGTGGATGCTTATGGACCAGCACTTGGGGTAACTCAGTGAGCAGAAATGGGATTGATCTCATTTACTCTGAAGAAATGTTTGTCTGACAAAAAAAAAAAAAAAATTATTGATTGAAACTTTCTCTAAAACTGTTGCCCTTAGTAAGCTAGGTAAAAACATCAGTTCTTATGGAAAAACTGGAGATTCCTCAAGCCTGTATATCAGGGTGCAGGTACTTACAGATATAGGTGCAGGAGAGAGTGGGTGCTTCACAAACTGGAAGCCAAATCTAAATCAATAGCTAGAAGACATAGTCAGGGTTGAGCAAGGGTCAGTCAATGTACAAACAGTATGTCAGAGGTCAAAGTCATAAAATACAAACGGTATATCAGAGGTTCAAAGTCATAAAATCAACAGAAAGTAGGGTCGAAGTCAGGAACTGTAATCAAAGGCTTGGTACAATCAGGCACAAGGATACAAAACAATATTTCTCAACCTGAGTGAATGTCAGCTGAGCTTATATAGAGGGGTGATTACTGGGAAGATGGGAAACAGGTGCACTCCTAATATTCCGGAGAGGAGGGGTGCTGTGGCTCTTGGGAAATGTAGTCCAAAGTGGCCATGTTCGGATGCTGCTCCGAACTCATATTTTCAGCGCTGTTATTGACACCGTAGTGTTTACTTTCAAATGAGCCATTAACTACTACTCTGGAGTATGACATAAAAAAAATGCAATACTGAACATGGGTGGCAACAAAACAGGCAGGAATTCCTTGTTTTTTCTTTTTTCGGCCTCTGGTAAAAAAGGGTTAATGACAATCTACAGTGTCTTGCAAAAGTATACATCCCCCTTAGTGTTTGTCCTGTTTTTTCGCATTACAAGCTGGTATTAAAATGGATTTTTGAGGAGTTAGCACCATTTTGATTTACACAACATGCCTACCACTTTAAAGGTGCACATTGGTTTGTTATTGTGACACAAACAATAATTAAGATGAAAAAACAGAAATCTGGAGTGTGCATAGGTATTCACCCCCCTCAAAGTCAATACTTTGTAGAGCCACCTTTTGCTACAATTACAGCTCTTGGGGTGTGTCTCTATGAGCTTGCCATATCTAGCCACTGGGATTTTTGTCCATTCCTCAATGCAAAACTGCTCCAACTCCTTCAAGTTGGATGGGTTCTGCTGGTGAACAGCAATCCTCAAGTCTGACCACAGATTCTCAATTGGATTGAGGTCTGGGATTTGATTAGGCCATTCCAAGACATTTAAATGTTCCCCACTGCTAAAGTGACACTCCAGTGTCACTTTAGCAGTATGTTTAGGGTCATTGTCCTGCTGGACCGTGAACCTTCATCCCAGTCTCAAACCTCTGGCTGACTCAAACAGGTTTTCCTCCAGAATTGCCCTATCCATCTTTCCTTCAGTCCTGACCAGCTTTCCTGTCCCTGCAGATGAAAAACATCCCCACAGCATGATGCTGCCACCACCATGCTTCATTGCAGGGATGGTGTTCTCAGGGTGTTGGGTTACAAAAATATTTTTTTATAACCCAACCCTGATCTATACTTCTCCACAACTTTGTCTCTGACCTGTTTGGAATGCTCCTTGGTTTTCATGTTGTTTGCTTAGTAGTGTTGCAGAGTCAGGGTCATTCCAGAACAGGTTGATTTATACAGACATCATGTGACAGATCATGTGACACTTTGATTGCACACAGGTGGATCTTAATCAACTAATTATGTGATTTATGAAGTGAATTGATTGGACCAGCTCTTATTTAGGGGTTTCATACGAAAGGGGGTGAATACCTATGCACACTCCAGATTCAAATTCAGACAACTTTATTAGTCCCCAAGGGGGCAATTCAGTTCAAGCAGTTCCTGAACGTAAAAAACACCAACAGCAACAACCATGGCAACAAGCAGCAGATAGCAGACAGGAGTACAATGTGTCAGAAACAGCAGGCCAGTACATAATTGTATGGAGTGGCACAGTAAAGTAACAAAATAAATAAATAAATAAATAAATAAATAATGATAAATAAGTGGGCACACAGACAGTGGCGATTCTAGGGTCTAGTGGGGCCCCAATCAGAAATTCATTGGGGGGCCCCACCACCGCCCGCCCGACCCCCCCCCCCCCCACCACCACCACCACACACGCACACACACAACAGAATTTCACTAGGACAAACTCTGGACCTTTGTAATTTTAATAAATAACCAACAAATTGTAGCAAGTATAGTTTTGTTTTATTTCACAAGTTAGAAATATTACATAAACAAACATGAACATTGTGAAGTTTCTGTTTATTTTAACAGAGAGTGCAATATTAAATATAATATTATATTAAATGTATTATTTCAATATTATATTAAAACAAACAAACAAACGAAAAGCCTTTAAACTTTTAGCTTTTAACCTTTGTGTTCTTCTTCACTCTCGACTCGCAAATTTCTCTATCAACTGCTGTGCAAATTTCGACTCTCTGTCGCCACCTGGTGGGGGCCCCAAGCAGCTGATTGGCTTGCCTGGTGAGAAAAATCGCCTCTGCTCACAGAGATGCACTGCACATACATAAATACAAAAGTTACAAAATACGACTACCGCTAGCCAGGTTTAAGAGCCTAATGGCAGATGGGATGAAAGATTTGGCGTATCTATTTGTCTTCCTGATAGGTGCTATAAAACAGCGGCCTGAAGGCATCACCGTGAACTCAGAGGACAGGATGTGGCCATGTTGGGAAGTTATTCCTTTAGCTTTAGATTTCTGTTTTTTTCATCTTATTGTTTGTGTCACAATAAAAAATTAAAAATAAAAAGTGCACCTTTAAAGTGGTAGGGATATATATATATATATATCCCTACCACTTTAAAGGTAATGTGTACTCAAGGGTTCAGTACTAATATCCTTCTGCAACTAGGCTTTAATTTGCTAGTTCATGTTATTTTGTTTAACTGCTTAAGCTTATATAATCAAAAGGCAGCAGAACATATTTACATCTGTAAGTCAAGCAATGTTTGTACTCTAGATGTTTGGACTGTAAACCTACCCACTATGTTGGATGATATACAAATCCAAAATGCCGTCTTGTGTGAACAATAACTGTGATGCATCTTCGACTTTCTCGAAATATTATAATTCTCTGGAGTCCTCTGCCAAGTCAAGATGAAGGGAAAAAGTTGAAATTTGTGGTTTTAAGCTGTATATGTTAAAGCCATCCAATTATACAGAGGATTTAGCCTCATTACCACTGATTGAATACTCTGATATTGTGAACGATCTCATTCAAAAAAAAAAAAGTGCATAAGTAAAACAAAGTTACCGGGTTACTGGAATGGCACTGCTAATATCTCACCTGGCTAACTTGACCCACATTGTTCTCCTTGTGTATCCAAACTCGCTAAGGTTTGCACTGCTTCTAATCTGGCTTTCTTGGCAGATCTTTCATCTATCCTGTTGCTTCTTGATACTGTGAGACGAGTTTTTGTCTTGATCTTATCATGTCCTAATTTGAGTGTTGGTGCCCAATCTGGATTTGTTTTATCGTGTAGGTTTGCCGGTGCTCCTGCAAGGTGAGAAGCAGAGTGTTCAGGTTAAAGTTCAGTAATTCAATTTAATTAGCAGAAAACATAGCTTTAATTAGTAATGAACTCTTACCAGTTATAAAATGGTCACCATGCACATGGGTGTCATTAGCTTTTTCCTCAGTTAAGTCCTTACGATGTACATTTTTAAACCACAGCACATGACATTCTCTGAACAGTTCTTCATCAGTTTTGTCAACATCTCTCATCTCATCTCATTATCTCTAGCCGCTTTATCCTTCTACAGGGTCGCAGGCAAGCTGGAGCCTATCCCAGCTGACTACGGGCGAAAGGCGGGGTACAACCTGGACAAGTCGCCAGGTCATCACAGGGCTGACACATAGACACAGACAACCATTCACACTCACATTCACACCTACGGTCAATTTAGAGTCACCAGTTAACCTAACCTGCATGTCTTTGGACTGTGGGGGAAACCGGAGCCCCCGGAGGAAACCCACGCGGACACGGGGAGAACATGCAAACTCCACACAGAAAGGCCCTCGCCGGCCCCGGGGCTCGAACCCAGGACCTTCTTGCTGTGAGGCGACAGCGCTAACCACTACACCACCGTGCCGCCCCTCTCTTGAACATAAAGAGCCTAATCTGCATGAATTATGCAGAGGTGAACATATGAAATCGTGGCCATTTGTGCTTGCCTATCTATTTATAATTGGCTTGCTTGGTAGTTACGTGTTTGTTTTGACAGCAATAAACCACATATTTCTCATCATCACACCGTAAATCCAGTCAATAGAAGATTGGCCTACTATAAGAGGGGTCTATGAGTGGCCTTTACGTAACCTGTTTTATGCTATGGTTTTATGTCATTGTCACTTACCGGTACCTCCTCCTCCGGTGAAATTCCCTCAGCTGCCTGCCCCTCATCATGACTATCATCATCAGCATGTTGGATGTCCACCTGGTTCTCAGTCTCGCTCAGTGATAACGTGACATGAACGTTACTGCTGCTGCTTGCAGTTGCACTGCTGCCAAAAAGCTCTGTAAGCTTTCTACATTTTGAAGCATCTTCTTCAAGTGACTTCACTTTCTTTTGTTTTAACTTTTCCCACCCACCTTTCTCCTTACGTTTTCTGCTTGCCATCTTTCTGTTGACAGACACTAACGTTACTCTTCTTTGTTGGCTTTTAGGCCTATGGAATAATGATTGATGGATAAATTATTGTCTTAGCACCACCTGTTGTTAGTTGATAGACTGAAAATTTTGGTTATTGAACAGGGCCGACGGCTGTAGACCGGACAGCCATTCTGGACTTTTCCAGAATGCACAGATTGCCAGTCCGCCTCTCAGAAGCCTGTAAGTAGGGAGAGAGTGTGAGCATTGAACAAGTGCTCATGGGGTAACACCTGGGTATGAACCTGAAGTTTCAATCAAATCTTCCTCTTCCCTCCTCCAAGTTTGTGCCTGCTTGCATCTTTATTCAAAGGGATAACAGAAAATTTACTTCACAAGCCAACATTTATTTAACTTCTGGTATGTCAGCTGTAGTTGACTCTTAATTGCAGATTTGGTAGCTAGTTCCCTGTGCCGCCCTACTTTATTTAACTGACAAAAGTACAAAGAAAATATTTTCAATAGTTTTATTGACCAACTTAATTGTATTTTGTAAATATAAATGAAGTTAGAATTTGATGCTTGCAACACACTCAAAAAAAAAAAGTTGGGAGAGAGGAAAGGATCGTGGTAAGCATTTTGTGCATTGTGAAATAACAAATCACAGATCTTTGTTTTTAGTGCATTTTGGAAAATATCCCAACTTTTCTGGAAATGGGGTTATTAATAATGTACACAAGTGCAGCCACCTGATTAGCTATCATAAGCTTAAAAGTCCAAAAAAAAAAAGGTTAAGTTTTATTGTACATGGGCAACCAATATAGCTTCCAGGATGTGATAAATTTGTTGATAGCCAGGTACCAGAAGTGAAGTGTAGCCAATGTAAACATACTTGTAAGCCTGGATTTAGTCAGTTGAAAAAGAGTATTCTTCAAGTCAGTATGGACAGTGGAGAAACCGGATATCTGTATGAACCTCAGAAAAAGAACAAACAGCATATGGTAAATGATTTCAGCAGCAAATCATCAGATGATTCTCATGATGAAATCCGTGGTGCTTTGCAAGTGCAAAGTTGGGAAGGCAGGAAAAAGGGTTCAGCAGCTATCTGGTGATGATGTGGAAAGTGTGCCAAGCAGAAAACTGATATTGAATGTGTTTGTTGTAAAGACCACGACCTTTTATGTGATACAATACAGGCACAGTCATTGAATTCTTTCATCTCATACTAGTGATATATCTATCTACTTACTTACTTACTGTGTGAATACAGGTATAGACATGCAATGTGCCACAATTGTTTGTTTATTTGGTCTAAATATAGGCTAATGACAGCTTGAAGCCGAGTGCGAGTTTATAGCAGAGCGGAATAAAGCGTGGGGCACCAGACAATGAAATTTAGATCTTTATTTATGTAAGATAGATGTTTTTTTTTTTTTTATCCAGTGCTTATTTTTAAATCTGCATTTTACAAAATAATAAGAATTATTTTCTAACACTATAGTTTGATGTTTGTTTGAATGTTCTTTGTTTGAATGGTTTGTCTGCCGGTTGGGATGTAGCTCCGGACCTAGTTTTGGGTGTCGGTTTCCTTCAGGTCTTGGTCTGCTATGGGTGATGCCTGTGCTACTTGCTGTGGACTGTAGTGAGCTCATTGCTCTTTTAACATCAGGGTTGTCCAGCACTCTGTGTGGCAATGCTTCTGTGCTTGGTATGGTGTTCCGAGCAATGTTTCCCAGTGGCGTTGTGGTAGCTGTGCAGATGGTTTGGGACATATAAGTGCTCTGTGTGGCAGTGCTTCTGTGCTCACTTTGTGGATCTATGGCATGGTGTTCCGGGCAATGTTGCCTGGTGGCGTCGCAGCGGCTATGCAGGCCATGTGGGATTTACTTTCGTTGCACCTTCTGGTGGGACTGTGGGTAGCTACACCATTGGAATTGCACCCTGACCCTTTTTTGGTGGACTTTTTTTTTTTTGTAATTGTTAAGTGACCTTGGGTGTGAGAAAGGCGTTATATAAGTTGAACTAATTGTTAATTATTATTAACACATTTTACATTCCTTGGGAGCTCCACTTTTAGCCAGTGCCTAAATACATACATACATACATACATACATACATACATACATACATACATTGAATGTCTATACTATTCTAGTTTATTGGCTTCCATGGCCTGAATCCTTTTTCTGTGGATAGTGTCGGAATATTGTTGGCACAGCATCAGGTTTGAGTCTAGCACGACCTGCGTAGCCCAAGAACTCGGCCTGTAGATTCTTTTCAAAGCGATCAGGCTCAAAATGCTCCTCGCAACCAACAGAATTTCTCCCAAAGAAGAGGGTTTCTAAAGTGTGGCCTGTTCCCAAATTGTGTCGCCACTGTTTAGCAAGTCGACAATGTTGCTCGGTTGTCAGCAGTAGAAGACAGAAAAAATGCTTTCCCTTATGATGTTTGTTATTTTTGCAACCAGAAGCTTTACACTGCTGTTTTTCAAAAATGTTTTGTACATCCGGCTATATTGCGTTGTCGGGAGCAGCAACCCAACTAAGATACAAGAAACCTTGAGTGTGCAGGAACACAAAAGAATTTTAAAGCACTGCTTTATGCAACGCAGTGTGACAATACAGGGTAGTCAAAATGCATTTGTGTAAAATGTTTATTTTTTGCTGTGGGCATTCTTTAAGATCACAAACAATGAATAGGAAGCCAAACAGGATTTGCCCTTGAAGATGGCAGATTTTATTTGGATCACAAGGATCAATATGTTCAAGCTACATAGCAAAAGGTAAACATTACTATGTGTAAAGCAATAAAAACCAAACATTAAATGGCTGCTTAAAACTAAGATGTTGTTTCTTGAGTTAACCAGAAAAAAGACTGTTGAAAAGAGGAAGAAAGTTTCAGTCACTACTAGCTTTCTACTTTTTTTGTGATGGTATATGTGATTTTCAGACAGAGACATTAATCATTATGTCTGTGGCTGCATTAGACAGTTTGATGTTGTACACTATCTTTAGCACCACCCACATATCCATGATCGACTCACATGGGATCTAGACAAACAAAGTAACCAAATTCAGGACGAGAAGCTTGTCTGGAGGATTATTGCTAATTCACAGACCACACCACCCAGGGGCAAAGTGCTGTAAGTGATGCAACTTGCCTCATGGTTAAAATTTTTGGATATCAACCGTGCCAAAGACATCCATCACTGGGAGTCCAGGAGAGTGTAATTGCTCTTGAAAGAACTGACTATGTTTACAATGTAGATTATTATTATTTTTTAATTCTAGCTGTGTAAGTGTTGTTGAAATCCGACCAAAATTACATGGTAAACTGCAGTGTTCTATCTCCCTCTTTCCTCAGGAACTACCACTGCTATCTCAGATACCCATTGACAGCAGCGGGAAATTCGAAGCTCAATGGCAAACAACTGAAAACTGGAGAAAGTATAGACGGGAATCTGAAGAGCAATACATAAATCACCAGTGGCATGTCAACCAGTATGAGGGTGCCTATGTTGAAAATGCAATTGTAAATGGAAGACATTCTGAAAATGTTACAGTGGACACCCTTGAAAGCATGGCTTTAACCGAGACCTTGTTAGGCAACTACTTTGTAAAGGTTAGTATTTTTTCACAACCCAAAAGAGAACAGAACCTTAATACAGAATAACTGCATGTTATGCATTAATTAGTCTCACGGTGCAGACATGATCTCAAAGTAGTGGCAGTGTATAACCACAAACATACACACTGTAATCCAAGATGGCTGAGAAATTGTGTCTTGATTGGAAATTGAGTTGAGATTTAGAGAGTGCCTGTTGGCACAGTGTGTTGTTCACACCCATTCATTCATTCATTCATTCATTCATTCATCTTCAATAAGCACTCCATCCTGGTATGGATCACAGTGGATTTGGAGCCTGGGTGTGAGGCGTAAATACTCCCTGAATGGAACACCAGTCCATCCGAGGCCACCATGCACACACTCAAATCACATACTTATTCACACCTAGGAACAATTTAGAATAGACATTCCACCTACCAGCATGTGTTTAAAGAGGTAGGAGGGAAAAAAAGAGAGAACCAGCGGGACAGCTACATGGGCAAGAACATGGAAAACTCAGTGGGAATCTCAGGAGCTGTGAGGGCCCAATGCTACCTACTCTATTACAGTGCTACCCTGTTTGTGCTCAATCTCACCATAATTCACTGCCAAGTTTTTGAAAGGCTGTCCCTTGAAATGTGTTCTTTTAGAGAGAAGACTATGCCTTCATAACATTTAATTTCACTTTATTGCAAAGGATTTAGGTGGAATATTAGTTTTCACATATACACAAACGCTGCGAATACATTTCAAAAATAAAAAGTTTCTGAAGGTGTCTTTTTACATCTACAAAAGATGCAAAAAAAGAATTAAATTCCATGAAAAGAACCTCCAAAAACTGTTTAAGGTTTTTTTTTTTTTTCATATCCTGCTATTTGATTGAAGCCTACAAAGAATTTGTTTGGTCTGACAGGTTGACTGATGAAGTTGGTGTTGTGTTTTCTTTTTTACTCTCTAGCTGGACCAATCTGATCTTATTTTGAGTGTAAATGTAGTTGTTATCTGCTGTGTGAATGAGACATAGTTTAGCAGTGTTGAGTTCTGATGTCCTGTGTGTTGTTGCAGAAAGCACTGGATATAGTGAAGCAGGAGGCTACTGCAAACGAGCTGCTGAGGTTTGATGATGAAACCTGCAACTCAGTCACATGCTCCTTAGAGGACCTCTGTGACTATATAGATGATAAAGATGATCTGGATTTCCTTGATGACCTCGGGCCTCAGTTCAAAAGGCTTGCTGAGATTTGCTGTGGCTCAGCCATTGAATTCGAGGCCAGCTCCACTTCCATGCCTCCCAAAATGGTCTCATCCAGTTCACAAGTGGGTGTCAAAGTAGAAGAAGCTGTTGGTGGTGTCCACAGTAAGGCGACCCCTGTTTCTGCATCCAGCTACTCCTCCACTATGCAAAACGCCCAAACTACAAATTATAGAGAGAGTATTATCAGTGGAGGCACCACATCAGCAACCACCATAGGCCAAACGCTGCTCGTACAGCAGCCACCTGTCTACGTTTCCCCTACCCCTATGTATGTGGTGGAACAACAACATCCCACCCTTTTTTTGGCTTCTGGTCCAGTACCAGGTGTTCAAGAAAGCAATGTGGTGCTGGTGGAGAAAGAGGGTACCAACATGGTAATGGCTGCCCAGTACACCCTTCCCAGGCTGGGGTTGCAGCAAGCACATACTAAAGTGCTGGTGGATCCAGGTATTGGAGGCACAGTGGTGCATGGGTTCTCAGGCCACCCTGAGCCTCAGGGCACTATTTCTGGTACCTTTCAGGTTGTAGACAGCATGGAGCCTCTACATGTGGTGCAGAGCTTCTCGCACTCCAGCATCAACAAGAATCAGAGTATGAAGGCCCAAGGGGAAAGTGGAGGGCTCATGGCTTTTGGAAATGCATCAGTTATCCCAAGTGCCCTTTCAATGTCACAGTAAGATGTGTCCCTGTTTATTGTGTCAAATGGTAGCACTCACAAAGAGATGACAGAGGAAAGGGTTTCAGTTGTCGAGAAAAGTTTCCAGTCAAGCTCCACCTCCTAATGCCTTGACAAAGATACTCAACATTCTACGTGCAGACCCTTATTTTCATGATTCAGCCGTTTGTTCTGTGAAGAACATCCCACAAACCTGATTAACCAGATCATCAAATTTACACTTAATAAAGAGAAACATGAACAATTTTTCAAGATCCATGAATTAATTGAGAGAGATGGGCATAATTAGTCAAATAATGTCACATATCTGTGAGGCTGTTTGTTATAAAAGTTTAATCAGGATTGAGTAATTGGGAAATTGTTTGTAGTGGCAGTGTGTTCGAGTATTCAGCTTGAATATCCATCACTAATAATGATCAGGACAGGCTTTTTAGGAGGTTTTGATATCCTGATGTGTATTTCCTGTAACTTAGATGGGTATCAACCATTACATGTATCATCAGTTTATTTCTCACTTCAGATAACAGATAGTGAGTTTTGTTTGTTTGATTGATTGATTGTTTCTCTGTTACTTTTATATTTCTAACCCAGTAATGGAAATAGATTGCAAGATTGTGTGCTTTTGGTATCTGACCTGGGTAAATTTGTGCTGTAAGCATGCTAAATATCTCTTCATGTGCCAGAATAAACAGGAAGCCATGCTCTGTGTCTTCTTTCGAATTTGAAACCAGTTTTTCTATGAAAGACAAGAACGTTCCCTCCCTAACCTGTATTTGAAGATGTTATCTGTAGATGGAAATATTCACCTGTGGGTTTTTTTAAGCAAATTATGGTGTCAAGCTGGGTGTTGTCCAAGACTATGACCCTGTCCGTCATGTTCATCTCAGTTTATCAGCAATCAGATCGACTGTATCCCAAACAATACACTGTAGACCAGGGGTCTCCAACCTTTTTCCCACAGAGAGCTACTTTTAGAAAATAAAAATGACGGAGAGCTACTCATGTTTTTTTTTTATATATTATGCGAGACATTTATTCATACAACTATCACACACTTCAACCTGGCTGTCTTAAATGTGTTTGCATGAACATTTGCAAAATACTGCCAACACTCTCACACTCAAAATATAGAAAATGTTACTCAATATCAGTATGCATGTCTGCATTTCTTTATCTTTTTTTTTAACTGGAAACCTACTAATAAAGTCACTTAAACACAGGCCTCTAACACTCACTTTGTGCATTAACATATGCTAAATTTAAATTTGAACATCAGCATGTGTAGCATTAATGCATTTCTTTATCTGTTCAACTATCACACACCCACTATGAATCATTTTTTGCATTAAAACAAAACACTAACATCCAATACTCCAGTCTCATTCCTTTAGTTTGCCCACACCACTCTTTCCATCATTTATCCACTAGCTTAGGCTTAAACAAGCACTGTTTTAGTGAGACACTTGACACTGCATGGAGCCAACAAGAGAGCTATATGCTGGAATGTACCCACTTAGGTTCACTCTTAAGGAGTCTTTCAAATGTTCATCAGTGAGTCTTGTTCTGAGTTTAGACTTCATGACATTCATGTCAGAAAAGGCAGATTCACAAAGGTAGGTAGACCCAAACAAAGCAGCTATCTTCAGAGCTGCTTGACACATATTCCTATATTTTTCTGGCTCAGCCAAGGTCCAGAAATGCTTTGCATATTGATGAGATTTCAACTGGATGTCATTCTGGAGGTTTAAAAGTTCAATTTCAATTTCAACTGGATTGACACAGAAAAATTCTGCCATCTTTCCAGAAATCTCACTTATGTCCACATCCATGAATGGGTTGGCGATAAATGTCACACAAGGCTCAAGTCTCTCAAAGTCTCTGAATCTGTCTGCAAACTCCTGTCCAAGCCTAATCAAGAGGTCACAGTACTTTCCTGTGTTCAAAACACTTTGTGCATCTTCATGGGTTTCCAGAACCTTTGAGATGGAGGGGAAGTGTTGGAATCTTTTGGCATTTAACTGCTGGACGAAAAAGGCCAGTTTTGCGCTGAATGCATTAACAGCGCTGATCATGTTAAGCACGTCTTTGTCTTTTCCTTGCAACTCTAAGTTCAAATTATTCATTTTCTCTGTTACATCTGTCAAAAACGCAAGATCAAGAACCCACTCTGTATCAGCTAACAGTGTGGCATCTTCCTGCCTCTCTTCCAAGAAAACCTTGATTTCATCCAGCAAGGAAAAAAATCGTTGCAGTACCTTACCCTTGCTGAGCCATCGGACGTCAGTGTGGAGCAGGAGATCTCCATACGCCGCATCGCATTCCTCCAGGAGTTGTTTGAATGTCCTGTGTTGCTTAGCCTTTGCTCTAATGGAGTTGACAATCTTAACAACCGGCTTCATGACATGTTCAAACCCCATGACCTTTGCACAGATGGCCTGTTGGTGAATTATACAATGATAGTCCAGAAATGTAGGAAAATCTGGGTCCAATTTGCATTGAGCAATAAATCCAGCGTGACGACCAGTCATTGCGGGTGCTCCGTCAGTGGTTATGGACACCAGTTTTTCAAGAGGTATCTTGTGTTCTGTGAAGTAGTTCTTCACGGCATTGTAGATATCGACTCCCCTCGTAGTAGTTTTAAGTGGAAGTAAAGTCAAAAACTCTTCTTTCACAGTGAAATCATCAAAAGCCATCCGAATGAAAAGCCCCAGTTGAGCTGTATCACTCGCGTCAACAGACTCATCACACTGGATTGAAAACCATTTACAGCGATTAATGTCAATTTCCAACTGTCTTGCAGCGTCCGAAGACAGTGCAGACACTCTCCTTGCTATTGTATTAGCAGCAAGTTGTACATCGGCAAAAGCAGACAAAATCTCTGTCTTACATTTATGGTCCTTGAATAACGTTTCAGCCACCGCTGTCATTGCCTCCTTTATGATGCAGCCATCAGTGAAGGCCTTCTTTGTGTTTTGTCAGGATGTGTGCCACTTTAAATGAAGCCTCTGTGCAAGCATTAGCCTTCTGTACTGGTCTGGTAAAAAGAGACTGTTGTCGTTGCAGCAGTGTTTTTAACTCCTTGATCTTTTCTTTTCGTTTACTGCTACCGGCTGGAAAGTCCTGTGAAAAAGGTGCTGTGGATTGTGGTGAAATGGCGCTCAACGTTGCATTTTTTACCAACCGCCACACTTACTCCACAGATCAAGCAGACACACTTATCCTTCACACTTGTGAAACAAAACTCTGTTTCCCAGCTATCATGAAAAAAGTAGGTTTTCTGCCTCTTGTTTTTTTCAGTAGCCATGACTTTCCACTAGCTTGCTAACATGCAAAGCTTGCGTCTGGCTAATAATGACTCTGCTAGAGACTCTGGTAACGCCCTAACCAACGTCACTGAATTACTTTGTCAACAACCAATCAAATTAGACAACAGCGTATTGGTAAAACTGATCGGCAAACAATTGTTTTATTCCAGCAGGGGGCGGAATAAATGTGAAATGTGTTTTTTGTGAAAATCTGTGTTTAATAATTATTTATTTGCTCAGCCTTTGGCGAGCTACTCCATAGGGGGCGGCGAGCGACTGGTAGCTCGCGAGCGACGCGTTGGAGACCCCCGCTGTAGACAATGTGTTTAATATTATGATCACAGTTCATTCTTGTATTTTGTCCCTTTAGAATGCAGTATGTGCATGTGCTGATGTCATGTTTTAATATCACAGTAGTTGCTTTAGCACGGTGGTGTAGTGGTTAGCACTGTCACCTCACGGCAAGAAGGTCCTGGGCTCAAGCCCAGCGGCTGACAAGGGCCTTTCTGTGTGGAGTTGGCATGCTCTCCTCATGTCTGCGTGGGTTTCCACTGGGTGCTCCGGTTTCCCCCACAGTCCAAAGGCATGCAGGTTAGGCTAATTGGTGGCTCTAAATTGACCATAGGTTTGAATGTGAATGGTTGTTTGTGTCTGTGTGTCAGCCCTGCGATGACCTGGCGACTTGTCCAGGGTGTACCCTGCCTCTCACCCATAGTCAGCTGGGATAGGCTCCAGCTTGCCTGCAACCCTGTAGAACAGGATAAGCGGCTACAGATAATGGATGGATGGATGGATGGATGGATGGATGGATGGATGGATGGATAGTTGCCTTAGCTTTCATCACGGCTTATGAAAACACCACAGTCATTTTAAAGAATTTCAAGGTATGAAGAAGGTGTGTGATGGTGACAGATTTATGTGACTTGTTGAACATATGAAAGCATTGTTCGTGTCAAGTATGACTTCATAATTGTGTTAAATTATTAAATTTCTGAACCATTTTAACCTGAGAACTGGAAATGTGCTAGAATTTTTAGCTCATCCGGCTGACAGGCCGATGAGCTTATGCCATTATATGTTGTCCGTCCGTCTGGCATTGTCCGCATTTCATGAAAATTGCTTCTTCTTTCTCAGTTCTTCACTGATCTTTATTCTTTTTGGCAGGAAGGTAGGTCTGCCTGGGGTGCATATCGCTTCTACCCAAATTTGCATAATTGAAATCAATAATGAAGATACAGAGTAATTAAGCCCTAATGAGCAGTTTCCACACAAATCGCTTGTTCTCCCTCAAATCTTCACCGATTTGTATTCTTTCTGGCATGAAAGTAGGTAGGGGTACCTCGGGTGCATATAACTTATACCCAGATTTGTTGAATTACAATTATTAATGAGGTTATGGACTAGTTAAGCCTTAACGAGCAGTTCAACAAAAATCGCTTCTTCTGGGTTAATTCCTCACTGTTTTGGATTCTTTCTGGCAAACAGGTAGGTATTCCTATGGTGTGTGTATGTAGCTTCTACCCAGATTTGCTTCATTACAATTATTAACAAAGTTAGAGACTAATTAATCCCTAACAAGCAATTTCCACACAAAAACAATCCCACATGCGGCAGATTGGAGGTGCTCCGACAACAGGAGGAACCTACAGTACTTGCTACTGTACCAAGGCAATGCAATAGCCTCTTTCACGTCAGGTGGTCTGTACATCGGACCTACTCCCCAACACTCCTGTTATTGGCTACTGAAAATGTGTGGATTTTTCAACTGGCAACGCTTGCCACGTCGTCTACCATGCATGTGACATCAGGACTACTCTAGTGTTTACTGGTGTGTAAACACTGAGCTCCAGAAATCTCTGAAGCAAAACAATCAACTAGGCATGGACATGAACAGTGGAGGGCACCTGCAGTTTAAAATGCAGTACTGAGTCTATATATAACGCTAATACAGTGACCTTTTGTGCCAAGTACTACCAGACTATACCCTTTGGATATATAGGGACATTTTGGTGTAAATTTATGGACAAGACTGATGTCAGAAATTTTAAAAATATTTGAGCTGGACTGGTTGAAAGTAGAATTGTGCAAGGTGACCCACTTTAGATCATTCCTTCTGGACTAGATGGGGCCGGATTGAGCTATACCATCATTGACAGTCTCGTTGCACACAGTGGTGCTTGAAAGTTTGTGAACCCTTTAGAATTTTCTCTATTTCTGCATAAATATGACCTAAAACATCATCAGATTTTCACACAAGTCCTAAAAGTAGATAAAGAGAACCCAGTTAAACAAATGAGACAAAAATATTATACTTGGTCATTTATTTGTTGAGGAAAATGATCCGATATTACATATCGGTGAGTGGCAAAAGCATGTGAACCTCTAGGATTAGCAGTTAATTTGAAGGTGAACTTAGTTGTTTTCAATCAATGGGATGACAGTCAGGTGTGAGTGGGCACCCTGTTTTATTGAAAGAACAGGGATCTATCAAAGTATGATCTTCACAACACATGGTTGTGGAAGTGTATCATGGCACGAATAAAGGAGATTGCTGAGGACCTCAGAAAAAGCATTGCTGATGCTCATCAGGCTGGAAAAGGTTACAAAACCATCTCGAAAGAGTTTGGACTCCACCAATCCACAGTCTGACAGATTGTGTACAAATGGAGGAAATTCAAGACCATTGTTACCCTCCCCAGGAGTGGTCGACCAACAAAGATCACTCCAAGAGCAAGGCATGTAATAGTCAGCGAGGTCACAAAGGACCCCAGGGTAAGTTCTAAGCAACTGAAGGCCTCTCTCACATTGGCTAATGTTAATGTTCATGAGTCCACCATCAGGAGAGAACACAGAACAACAATGGTGTGCATGGCAGGGTTGCAAGGAGAAAGCCACTGCTCTCCAAAAAGAACACTGCTGCTCATCTGCAGTTTGCTAAAGATCACGTGAACAAGCCAGAAGGCTATTGGAAAAATGTTTTGTGGACGGATGAGAACAAAATAGAACTTTTTGATTTAAAGGAGAAGCGTTATGTTTGGAGAAAGGAAAACACTGCATTCCAGCATAAGAACCTTATCCCACCTGTGAGACATGGTGGTGGTAGTATCATAGTTCGGGCCTGTTTTCTGGAACTAGGCCAGGACGGCTTGCCATGATTGATGGAACAATGAATTCTGAATTATACCAGCTAATTTTAAAGGAAAATGTCAGGACATCTGTCCATGAACTGAATCTCAAGAGAAGGTGGGTCATTCAGCAAGACAACGACCCTAAGCACGCAAGTCGTTCTACCTAAGAATGGTTAAAGAAGAATAAAGTTAATGTTTTGGAATGGCCAAGTCAAAGTCCTGACTTTAACCCAATGGAAATGTTGTGGAAGGACATGAACCGAGCAGTTCATGTGAGGAAACCCACCAACATCCCAAAATTCCTCCAAGCCGGTGTGCAGAACTGATCAACAGTTACCGGAAATGTTCAGTTTCAGTTATTGCTGCACAAGGGGGTCACACCAGATACTGAAAGCAAAGGTTCATATACTTTTGCCACTCACAGATATGTAATATTGGATCATTTTCCTCAATAAATAACTGACCAAGTATAATATTTTTGTCTCATTTGTTTAACTGGGTTCTCTTTATCTACTTTTAGGACTTGTGTGAAAATCTCATGATGTTTTAGCTCATATTTATGCAGAAATGTAGAAAATTCTAAAGGGTCCACAAACTTTCAAGCACCACTGTATCCAGCTATGATATGATGCAGCCTGATGCAAAGTAGAGTTATTCTTACTATCCTATTTCCAATGATTACACCTTTTAAGTTAACATTTATCTGTTTATAGTTCCATATAATGTTGCACAATGCAGTGCCAGCCCAAGCTAGGGTCCAAAGCAGAGTTTGAATTGGGGGCCCCTGACAGAGATACATGTTTGGCATGCTTGAAACTGGTACAGGCTGTTCTGATTGGTACTTGTTTTGGCTAGTTAAATCCTTGAGATTTAACTTCGCTCACACATCTGCTCTCTGTTTCCATAAGGTTATTCTGACCAGTGATGTAATGTTCCATCACCCATTGATCTTACTTTGTCATACACAGATAACCTGGCTTCATAAATCCCATCTTCCAATCATTCAGCTACAACACTCTTGAATTTGGATATCTACTCATGTTTGTCCTACAATAAACTGAGAAACATCTCTGAACAGCTGTGTCTGCGTCAGTGACTGTTGTTCCTGGATCCATAAGAAAGAATTGCCTGGGTGGCAGATGTCTACATTCCTAAATCATACTTTGTCAATTCAACCTCCTTCAGTACAGACACATCAAAACCGATCAATCCCCCACTGCCTTGGTGCTGCTAATAATATCGACTATTGTCAATGCTTGATCATTCACACGTGTCTGGAACAGAAGGTTATTTTCATTACAGAAATATATACCCAGCAACAAGTTAATTTTAACTAGCTAGCCAGAGAAATGAGGGAGAATCTCACTACTGTTATATTTTGCTAACTAATTAAAAATTAGCTTAAAATGATAGCTGAACATTCTTCTTCCTTCTTTTCGCTTCTCCTCATGTATATGTCCTTTTTTACAACATTACTTTTTTACTGCTTTTTCCATCAATTCAGAGGAGAGGACTGTTACCTGACATAAGTCTGACTGACTGTGCTTGCATCAAAATGCAATGTCCATTACAGTGTGCATGCGCATGAACATGACACCAGCTCTAACTGAGGCAGCAGGAGTCAATTAAACCAGAAGTATTAGCTAGCCAGCCTGTTAATATAATATTGCGTGTTCAATGATTACCATTGACATCATATGTCACACACACAAAAACATTTCATGTTCTCTTGTGAGACATTTCAAGTGCTCTTGGGGCCCTCTGGTGGCCACAGGGGTCCTAAACAGGCACATCGCTTGCTTATGCATCAGGTCAACCCGAGTAGAACATCCTTGGGACAAAGTTAGTTCCTGTTATCACTCATGTTATAGCAGCTATATACAGCTGTTCCATTTAGCATCCTTTCTTGAAGTTAGTAAAACACAAACAGCTTTTCATATTATCAAATGTTAAACAAAAGCTTCCTTCACCATATCAATGAGTATATGGTTTTCTTTGTCAAATAATGACAAATTTAATCAATTTATTATTTCAGCAAGCATTGTTGATAGAGAAAATTAATCACCTTTTGAATAATCAGATTTAGGAATTCAACAGTGCTGTGGTATCAGAACAAGTTTATGTCAGATTAGTTTTTATCATCCAGACACGAGTGATTTACTGGGATATAGACACTCGTATTTTTCATATGAACTACATCTGGGACTGGAGTCACATATTTTCCAATATCCTCACTCATGAGGAAATTGATTAATTGTTTTGATAAATTTGGGTACTTTTTGTTTGTGAATGCGTCTATGTAATTAAAAGAAAATCACATGTTGACTTGAAGATATGAAGTTTATCGTCTCGTATTGAAAAACTTGTATTTTTCATACAAAATACATCCCAGACCTGAGTAACATATTTTCCAACATCTTCACTCTTGAGGATATCGATGATTTCATCTCGGTGTTTTCCCTCTGACTTGACGCACGTTGTCTAAATGGCAAACCAATTCAGAATTAAAATGCTTTTGATTAACTTGCATATTTTTTTGTGTGGACATGTCTACATAATAAAAAGAATATTACACGGTGGCGCAAAGATATGAAGTTTATCTTCTCGTGTTGAAAAATATTTTCACCACTTGAAGATAAACTTCAAATCTTCGCACCACTGTGTTATATCGTCAATGTATTTTTCATTCAAAATGAAAAGGTCACATTTTGTAAGTCATGTTACAAAATGTTCAAAGAATCTGATTAAAATATTTGGTGTTTTAATTACAACTTCAATAAAAATATTTTCAAAATGTTTGCAACTTGATCAACACTTTAATTTGCATGTTGCACCATGTGACCAAGACCTGCACATGCACTGTTGCATTTTGTTTTTATGTTTCCTGTTTCAGTGCCATATACTAATTTTATTCCTGTCGTTGCACAAATACCTCACACAGGTCTCTAAAGTCTCTCTGTAGGATTATGTTAACTATGACCATGACAACTATTTACACTTGTTATTTCATTAGTTATTCTAATTTGTTATCATTTACATTTTATCTAAAATTGTGGGGCGGCATGGTGGTGTAGTGGTTAGCGCTGTTGCCTCACAGCAAGAAGGTCCGGGTTCGAGCCCCGTGGCCAGCGAGGGCCTTCTGTGTGGAGTTTACATGTTCTCCCCGTGTCTGCGTGGGTTTCCTCCGGGTGCTCCGGTTTCCCCCACAGTCCAAAGTAGTCAGGGGGCCATTTCTGAAAAGGGCTTCCGTTCAGACTTTTGCTGCCATGTCAGGGTACAAGATGACAACCTATTTTTTTTGTAAGAAGGGACCCTCAGGTGAAATTCTGCAGTGGTTGTCAGGCTGAAAAAATGATTTTGTGACTTTTAGGAGCTATTTCAGGGGTAAAAAAACGTTATTTTGTGTAACACGCCAAACTACAGAAAATGGTGATTATCTCGGGAACCGCAAGGGCCACAGACAAAAACTTGGTATCAAATGAAAGCTGACACTTCTGGGATGTCTGTAGAAGTGTCAGCATGTACATACCTATTACACAATAGGGGGAAAATGGAGCTTGAACATGTAAAAAATCAATCTCCGCCTAAAGTGTACCACTTTATAAAGTTAATATCAGCTTGGAAACACAAGATACAAACTCAAAACCTCTACCAATCAGTATTCCCATCTAGGGGAAAGAGGTGTGCCAAATGTCAGGCATGTATTGTGAAATGGGACAACACTGCACAGGTTTTTAGCATTTATTGACCAGGCGGAAATCTAGACTTCCAATTAAGCCTATACCATTAGGTCCTATTTGACTTAATTCATATACCTGACTGTAAATCCAATTATATTAATAATGATTATAACAATTATAAATGATCTCAATACGCAACTACTGTACTGTATCAAACTAGTGATATATAGTGTGTGTGTGGAATAGAAAACAATAAGTCAACTAATTTTATGTTTTAACCAAAAAGATTGTTTAATAAAAATAAACACACTTTACAAACTTAAAGGAACTTGGACTTATTTAGGACATCAGAACTTTCATTAGCAGCATGGTAATGTTCATCAAAGCCTGCTGGTAGAAGATTGGTCTGTTGTACTCCGAAGACAATGGAAATTGTATGTTGAAGAAGATGCTGATATCAGAAGACACCTACTGTTTAAGCCATGTCCACATTTTCAGTCAAAGTCCTAAACAGGAATTTAATAGAAGAGTTTGGGGTTAATTTTGTTAACACATAATATCATGTCCTGGACACTCCCTGATGTCTGCCCTGATCTTCAATGCTACCCAGTACAGCCAACTCAATATCTGAGCATCCTTGTCAGTTCCACAGCTAGTCATGGTTGCCTCTTGGGTGTCATCCAGTACATTATCTGTTGATTTCTTCATGTTAAGTATGGCAGCCTCAGCCGTCATTTCAGGGAATATCATTATGGAATCGGTTGGCTTTCTTGAATGCACAAATAGTGCTTTTCCATCAAGCAACCGGTCGAGCTTTTCTTTAAAACGCTGACGTCTGTAACATCCTGGATCCAAGTCAAAGTCTGCAAGCAGCTTACAATATCTTTCCCAAACTGTCTTCATTGAGTATATTTGACCTCTGGCAAGTCCTGCTCTAAGCTCATCTGCTGCATTTTGTAAACAAATGGAATATGGATCATTTTCTCCTGACGATGTACTCTGGTACTTCCTTAAGAATGCCCTGTAGCAGATAAGATGGTACTTGCCCTCTGCGGCAATCAAGTCATTGACTCCTGCTAGCCTTGGTCGTAATTCTGTGTCTTGCTGAGCTAGGTGAAGAATCTTTTCCGATGTACTCAAGACTTGGATGTTGCGCAGTTCCTCTCTGTGCTTATCCTTCTGACAAAATATACATTTTTCCCAAGTGACTGGAGATACTGATTGTCTAGTGGAGTGGGGGCAGAAGGTGCTTGTCATTTCCTGTGGTGTACTTGCTTTTTCAAAACTCTTCTTAAGGCGAGAAATGTAAGTAACATTGGTAAAAGCAGCATAGCATGTTTTGTGCCATTTGATTTTGTCTTTTTCTGTGTCTAGGAATGCTTGGATTCGATCCAGAGCATCAGCATATTCCACATCTTTGTATTTTGCTCTTTCACTTGCTCTGACTCTGATACGATTCAGGCCTTCCTCAGATGGTTTTGTTAGCTGCTTCTCTTTCATGTACTTTCCATGGTCTTTTTGACAAATGAAACATTTCTGCCAATTTATACCTCTTGCTATTGGATCTTCTCTGGGTTCTAAGTTTACTGCTCCCTCTGTTTCCATGTTAACTTATCTGAAAAGCGAGGAAATCATTCAACCTTCTTTAGCCTGCTTGTATCTCTTTATATTTCTGTTAGATCTTTTATATCTCAAAAACTATTGATCATTTGAGCTGAGTAATATGCTATGCTAGTTTAAAAGGTTGCCAACACTTATCTAGAAGAATGTAGAAATGAGCATTGTGCAGAAATAAAAATTTCCAGAACATGTGTACACATAAACATATAGTTATTACCAAGGTACATTAGCTTAATTACCTAGCTGTGAAGTTTAGCTTCTTACCTTTTCTGACATGTTGTGGTGGAATCTGAATTGTTGTAGTAGACTATTAGAAATGAGTGAGATGTTATTAATGAATTCCTGTGAAAACACCATCTGTGATTATCTCCACTGAACCTCTTTCTTCAGGCCTAGCACATCTGTGGTAACAAAACAGTGCACCTGTGGCGCAATACTCCTTTGGTATGTGTGTTATTCACTTTATTAAAGGTTATATTTGCACATAAGATGGATTCTATTGGAAGCATTTTCAAGAGTACTGTAGGGGAATAAGAATAAGAATAAGGAAACACTTAGAGGTAAATTCCGATTTTGCCACTTTTAAAGATATAGTCATAAAATGGACAAAATCTCATTTTCCAAGCTGACAACCAGTCTAGATTACATCCCTAGGGGTCAAATATTAATATTTTATAGGTTGTCAGCTAAAAACTGACAACCTAAAAACTGACAACCTTCTTGAACTGCCACCTTATTGTGGTGGAGGGGTTTGTGTGCTTGAATGATCCTAGGAGCTATGTTGTCGGGGGCATTATGCCCCTGTCAGGGTTTCCCAAGGCAGACAGGTCCTAGGTGACAGGCCAGACTAAGAGCAGTTCACCAAAACCCCTATGGAGAAAAATCCGAGGACCGTGACGTCGCCCGGGATGACGCAGCCGGGGCCCCACCCTGGAGCCAGGCCCGGGGTTGGGGCTCGTATGCGAGCGCTTGGTGGCCGGGCCTTTGCCCATGGGGCCCGGCCGGGCTCAGCCCGAAGAGGTGACGTGGGCCCGACCTCCTGTGGGTTCACCACCCACAGAGGTAGCAGTAGGGGACTGGTGCAATGTGGATTGGGTGGCCGTCGAAGGCAGGGGCCTCGACGACCTGATCCCCGGACACAGCGGCTGGCTGTTGGGACATGGAATGTCACTTCGCTGGGGGGGAAAGAGCCTGAGCTTGTGCGGGAGGTTGAGAGGTACCGGCTAGAGATAGTCGGGCTCACCTCCACGCACAGCTTGGGCTCTGGAACCCAGCTCCTCGAGAGGGGCTGGACTTTCTACTTCTCTGGAGTCGCCCGTGGTGAGCGGCGGCGGGCTGGTATGGGCTTGCTTATAGCTCCCCAGCTCAGCCGCCATGTGTTGGAGTTTACCCCAGTGAACGAGAGGGTCGCCTCGCTGCGCCTTCGGATTGGGGAGAGGGCTCTTGCTGTTGTTTGTGCCTATGGCCCAAATAGCAGTATAGAGTATCCGGCCTTCTTGGAGTCCCTGGGAGAGGTACTGAGGAGTGCTCAGACTGGGGACTCCATTGTGTTACTGGGGGACTTCAATGCTCACGTGGGAGATGACAGTGACACCTGGAGGGGCGTGGTTGGGAGGAACGGCCTCCCCGATCTGAACCTGAGTGGTGTTTTGTTATTGGACTTCTGTGCTAGTCACGGTTTGTCCATAACGAACACCATGTTCGAGCATAGGGGTGTCCATAAGTGCACGTGGCACCAGGACACCTTAGGTCGGAGGTCAATGATAGACTTTGTAGTCGTTTCATCTGATCTCCGGCCCTATGTCTTGGACACTCGGGTGAAGAGAGGGGCTGAGCTGTCAACTGATCACCACCTGGTGGTGAGTTGGATCCGCTGGCGGAGGAGGAAGCTGGACAGACCTGGCAGGCCCAAACGTATGGTGAGGGTCTGCTGGGAACGTCTGGCCGAGCACTCTGTCAGGGAGGTCTTTAACTCCCGCCTCCGGGAGAGCTTTTCCCAGCTTCCGAGGGAGGCGGGGGACATTGAGTCTGAGTGGACCATGTTCTCTACCTCCATTGTGGACGCAGCTGTTCGGAGCTGTGGCCGCAAGGTCTCCGGTGCCTGTCGTGGCGGCAATCCCCGAACCCGGTGGTGGACACCGGAAGTAAGGGATGCCGTCAAGCTGAAGAAGGAGTCCTATCGGGCCATGTTAACCTCCAGGACTCCCGAGGCAGCTGACGGGTATCGGCAGGCCAGGTGTGCTGCAGCTCGGGCAGTTGCGGAGGCAAAAACTCGGAACTGGGAGGAGTTCGGGGAGGCCATGGAGAAGGACTATCGGTCGGCCTCGAAGAAATTCTGGCAAACCGTCCGGCGCCTCAGGAGGGGGAAGCAGTACTCTGCCAACACTGTTTACAGTGCGGGTGGGGAGCTGTTGACCTCGACTGGGGACATTGTCGGGCGGTGGAAGGAATACTTTGAGGATCTCCTCAATCCCACCATCATGTCTTCCACTGAGGAGACTGAGGCTGATGACTCAGAGGTGGACTCGTCCATTACCCAAGCCGAAGTCACTGAGGTGGTTTGCAAGCTCCTCGGTGGCAAGGCACTGGGGGTGGATGAGATCCGCCCTGAGTATCTCAAGTCTCTGGATGTTGTGGGGCTGTCTTGGTTGACACGCCTCTGCAACATCGCGTGGCGGTCAGGGACAGTGCCTCTGGAGTGGCAGACTGGGGTGGTGGTCCCTCTTTTTAAGAAAGGGGACCGGAGAGTGTGCCCCAATTATAGGGGAATCACACTTCTCAGCCTCCCAGGGAAGGTTTACTCCAGGGTACTGGAGAGGAGAATTCGACCAATAGTCGAACCTCGGATCCAGGAGGAACAATGCGGTTTTCGTCCTGGTCGCGGAACACTGGACCAGCTCTATACCCTTCATAGGGTGCTCGAGGGTTCATGGGAGTTTGCCCAACCAGTCCACATGTGCTTTGTGGATCTGGAGAAGGCATTCGACCGTGTCCCCCGTAGTATTCTGTGGGGGGTGCTTCGGGAGTATGGGGTTCGGGGCTCTTTGCTAAGGGCTGTCCGGTCCCTGTACGAACGGAGCAGGAGTCTGGTTCGCATTGCCGGCAGTAAGTCAGACCTGTTCGCAGTGCATGTTGGACTCCGTCAGGGCTGCCCTTTGTCACCGGTTCTGTTCATAATTTTTATGGACAGAATTTCTAGGTGCAGCCAGGGGCCAGAAGGAATCCTGTTTGGGAACCACAGGATTTCATCTCTGCTTTTTGCGGATGATGTTGTCCTGTTGGCTTCTTCAAACCAGGACCTTCAGCATGCACTGGGGCGGTTTGCAGTCGAGTGTGAAGCGGCTGGGATGAGAATCAGCACCTCCAAGTCCGAGGCCATGGTTCTCGACCGGAAAAGGGTGGCTTGCCCTCTCCAGGTTGGTGGAGAAGTTCTGCCTCAAGTGGAGGAGTTTAAGTATCTCGGGATCTTGTTCACGAGTGAGGGAAGGATGGAGCGTGAGATCGACAGGCGGATTGGTGCAGCCTCCGCAGTGATGCGGTCGCTTTACCGGTCCGTTGTGGTGAAGAAGGAGCTGAGCCAAAAGGCGAAGCTCTCAATTTACCGGTCGATCTACGTTCCGACTCTCACCTATGGTCATGAGCTTTGGGTAATGACCGAAAGGACAAGATCGCGGATACAAGCGGCCGAAATGAGTTTCCTTCGCAGGGTGGCTGGGCGCTCCCTTAGAGATAGGGTGAGAAGCACAGTCACTCGGGAGGAGCTCGGAGTAGAGCCGCTGCTGCTCCACATCGAGAGGAATCAGCTGAGGTGGCTCGGGCATCTTTTTCGGATGCCTCCTGGACGCCTCCCTGGGGAGGTGTTCCAGGCATGTCCCCCCGGGAGGAGGCCCCGGGGAAGACCCAGGACACGCTGGAGGGACTATGTCTCTCGGCTGGCCTGGGAACGCCTCGGTGTTCTTCCCGAGGAGCTGGCCGAGGTGTCTGGGGAAAGGGAAGTTTGGGCTTCCCTGCTTAGACTGCTGCCTCCGCGACCCGGTCCCGGATAAAGCGGAAGAAGACGAGACGAGGTTGTCAGCTTGTACCCTGAGATGGCCGCATTGGTTACAATGTCAGTTTTGGCCCCCTGACTAAAGACATGCAGGTTAGGTTAACTGGTGACTCTAAATTGACCGTAGGTGTGAATGTGAGTGTGAATGGTTGTCTCTGTCTATGTGTCAGCCCTGTGATGACCTGGCGACTTGTCCAGGGTGTACCCCGCCTTTCGCCCGTAGTCAGCTGGGATAGGCTCCAGCTTGCCTGCGACCCTGTAGAACAGATAATGAGATGAGATGAGATCTAAAATCGACTACAGCGCTTATACGTAATATTGCCACCTCACAGATACAGCTTTCAGTCCTGAGCTTGGGTTAATACGTGTGTAGTTTTACATGTACTCCCCATGTTTGTGTGGGTTTCCTCTGGGTTCTCTGGTTTCCTCCTACCGTCCAAAACATGCATGTAGGTGGACTGGTTAAGCTAAATTACACATAGCTGTGAATGAGTGTGTGAATGACTGTGTGCATGGTGTCCTGTGATGGACTGGCCTTCTCATGCCTTGCGCTCAGTGTTGCCAGGACAGGTTCTGGATCCAGGACCAGGATAAAGCACTTACTTTGGATGAAAGAAGAAAGCTTGTTCATATGACAAAGTTCAAGAGATTCAAGAATTGTCCACCTTGCTGAAAAGTACAATACAGTCCAGAGGTGTCCACAAATGCCGGTGACCGGCAGTTTTCTCTGCCTACACAGACGGTCTGCACCGGCTACTTGATCCCAGAAAAAAAATAAATGCCTTTCAATATTCAAGTGATTTATATAATTTCCGCTGCCCATAATTTGCTGCAAAGCCAATTATTCCACCATGATATAGTCTTCGATTCAGGTCTTGCATGACCGGAAGCGGCCGCCATATTTGTTGATCGATTCTCGCGCTCTGATTGACTGAGCCAGACCACATGGCCATGCTGTAGTGTATGTAGTTATGTTACAGAGCCAGGCAGCATACTACAGAGGGTAACTGAGAAAGCCAAGCACACACACATCTGGAGGGAAATTTCATACAGTGGTGCTTGAAAGTTTGTGAACCCTTTGGAATTTTCTATATTTCTGCATAAATATGACCTAAAACATCATCAAATTTTCACACAGGTCCTAAAAGTAGATAAAGAGAACCCAGTTAAACAAATGAGACAAAATATTATACTTGGTAATTTATACAATGATACAAATATTATACTTGGTCCAGTACAATGTCTGTTGTTGCCCAAATGAGGATGGGTTCCCTTTCTTCCTCATGTCATCTGAGGGAGTTTTTCCTTGCCACCGTCACCACAGGCGTGCTCATTGGGGATAGATTAGGGATAAAATTAGCTCATATTTTAAGTTGTTCAAATTCTGTAAAGCTGCTTTGCGACAATATTTATTGTTAAAAGCGCTAAACAAATAAACTTGACTTGACTTGGCATTGAGGTCATAACTCTTGAAGATATTGTACTAGACTACCCTATATTTGGAGGCGTTTCTAATATACTGACCCCCACATGTATGTATATATGAAGTACAAAGAATTAGAAAGACCCTTCAGTATAATGCAGTTCAGTACAACACCAGGTTTTACTATTACCACAGTAATCAACATATAGTGGAATGTACAAATTTCTGACAATATCAACAAAAACTGAACATTATAACCTTAAATGATTAAAGCGAGATGGCCTTTCAATTTCAGAAAACTGGTCAAATTTAGTTCCCTCTGAAATTTGGTCATTGTGATGTTCGTTTAATTCTGCAATATCGCAAAAAAAAACAAAAAAAAACAGGCTATTCTGTGGCTGGGAAGTTATTTAATTTCAGGGGACTCCCGAGCAAATAATGTGCATGAAATCGCTCACTTCATGCAGTTAGGTAGACAGAGGAAGTCTGTGTGCACATATGCAGGTTTATCTTCTTTTGGGTTTTATGGCAGTTGGCATCCACAGTGTTGCATTACTGCCATCTATAGGTTTACCTTTGACTGTGCACTGACAGGGGCGGCACGGTGGTGTAGTGGTTAGCGCTGTCGCCTCACAGCAAGAAGGTCCTGGGTTCGAGCCCCGGGGCCGGTGAGGGCCTTTCTGTGCGGAGTTTGCATGTTCTCCCCGTGTCCACGTGGGTTTCCTCCGGGTGCTCCGGTTTCCCCCACAGTCCAAAGACATGCAGGTTAGGTTAACTGGTGACTCTAAATTGACCGTAGGTGTGAATGTGAGTGTGAATGGTTGTCTGTGTCTATGTGTCAGCCCTGTGATGACCTGGCAACTTGTCCAGGGTGTACCCCGCCTTTCGCCCATAGTCAGCTGGGATAGGCTCCAGCTTGCCTGCGACCCTGTAGAAGGATAAAGCGGCTAGAGATAATGAGATGAGATGTGCACTGACAGTTACATCATTCTCTTGCTCAACAAACAACTGATCACACCAAGGTGCTCGCTGACCGCCGATCTTTCTTAGTTTGGTCCTGTATTTCCTTTTCTTCGCAATATAATGTCTTTTCTTCTCACTTTCCGTTACTGTAGTCGGCCTTTCACATTTCATTTGTATCTTCCATTTTTTCTCTCCTGTTTCAAATTTGCCTTGTGCAAATGGAGAAAGCCCACCACATGATGCATGACATAGTATCTTGAATTGGGTCATGGTGAAGCAGGAAAAAATAGCTGAGAATTTAGGGCCATGTGGCCTTAAATTCATTAATTGTTCTATTTTTTTTTAAAAAACTATTAAAATTAGAAGTCTGTGATTCGAATTCAGTAGCTTTTGGTCCACTGAACAAAAATAATTGGGTGTCAGGGAAGATTCTTTTTATGACCTACACCTGAAAAATCTGAAAGGCAGTCTACCTTTAAGAAGCCCTTGAGTGGATATAAATTATTTAAAAAGGTATATAATTATTTCATACTGTGTCTAGAGAGCATCACAGGCTAACATTACCACCAGTAGATTTAAGTAATAACAGAATGATATTACAACAGTTTGATCACAAAATCCCAAAAATAAAAAAGAGTAAACGTTGTACTCATTGAAGGATACCTTGAGTAGGATGGCCTACAAATTCAACCCCATGGAATTCTTCCTTTGGATTGGAAGAAGTTCAGAAGCCTGGGAGTGTATTCATCCAGCTTGGACATGAACTTTGATTCCAGGTGAACCATTGTGATTCTATGAAACTCATTCTGGATCTGCATTTAAATAACCCAGTTACCTCTGAGAGAAGAGTCAAACTTGTCAGACATCATTACAGTAGGGCCAGCCTTAAAAAATTCTTTGTTGGTGGTAACCCAGTTGGGTGTTAAAAATAAATAAATAAAAAAATAAAAATTGTGGGTGAAACATTTGTTGTAAAAAGAAAAAAGAAAAAAAAACTTTTAGGCCTGCCGAACGGCCCCTATCGTTCACCGTACCTGTATTGACTGTTGCCAAAACAAATACGTGTCACGCCTAGTGACTGGTCCATTTGACACAGTGAAAAGAAAGCTGCTGTCTCATTGGTTGTTCAGTGTGTTTGCTAAAATGCTGTCCAACGACCATGCCAACTGCAAGTTGTTTTTAATATCCATAGCAGTGAATAATGACACTAAAATATGCAATAAAGTGGTGCACATTGATTGTTCTTGTCTCGTCTCATCTTCATCCGCTTTATCCGGGGCCGGGTCGCGGAGGCAGCAGTCTCAGCATGGAAGACCAAACTTCCCTTTCCCCAGACACCTTGGCCAGCTCCTCGGGAAGAACACCGAGGCATTCCCAGGCCAGCCGAGAGACATAGTCCCTCCAGCGTGTCCTGGGTCTTCGCCGGGGCCTCCTCCCAGGGGGACATGCCTGGAACACCTCCCCAGGGAGGCGTCCAGGAGGCATCCGAAAGAGATGCCCAAGGCACCTCAGCAGATTCCTCTCGATGTGGAGGAGCAGTGGCTCTACTCTGAGCTCCTCCCAAGTGACTGTGCTTCTCACCCTATCTCTAAGGGAGCGCCCAGCCACCCTGCAAAGGAAACTCATTTTGGCCGCTTGTATCCGCGATCTTGTTCTTTCGGTCATTACCCAAAGCTCATGACCATAGGTGAGAGTCGGAACGTAGATCGACTGGTAAATCGAGAGCTTCACCTTTTGACTCCGCTCCTTCTTCACCATGATGTGTGATAAAGTGACTGCATCACTGCGGAGGCTGCACCAATCCGCCTGTCAATCTCATGCTCTATCCTTCCCTCATGCGTGAACAAGATCCCGAGAAACTTAAACTCCTCCACTTGAGGCAGGACTTCTCCACCAACCTGGAGAGGGCAAGCCACCCTTTTCCGGTCGAGAACCATGGCCTCGGACTTGGAGGTGATGATTCTCATCCCAGCCACTTCACACTCGACTGCAAACTGCCACAGTGCATGCTGAAGGTCCTGGTTTGAAGAAGCCAACAGGACATCATCATCCACAAAAAGCAGAGATGAAATCCTGTGGTTCCCAAACAGGATTCCTTCCGGCCCCTGGCTGCGCCTAGAAATTCTGTCCATAAAAATTATGAACAGAACCGGTGACAAAGGGCAGCCCTGACGGAGTCCAACATGCACTGGGAACAGGTCTGACTTACTGCCGGCAATGCGAACCAGACTCCTGCTCCGTTCGTACAGGGACCGGACAGCCCTTAGCAAAGAGCCCCGAACCCCATACTCCCGAAGCACCCCCACAGAATACCACGAGGGGCACGGTCGAATGCCTTCTCCAGATCCACAAAGCACATGTGGACTGGTTGGGCAAACTCCCATGAACCCTCGAGCACCCTATGAAGGGTATAGAGCTGGTCCAGTGTTCCACAACCAGGACAAAAACTGCATTGTTCCTCCTGGATCCGAGGTTCGACTATTAGCCAAATAGTCTAAATTGATTGTTCTAAAACTTTCAAAAGTGTGTTCATAGAAAATGTAGACAAATATCAGATATTTGTATAGACGAGGATGCTGATCTAAGTCACGTACATGTTTTCATTCAAACAAATGGTACAAGGGGGAATGCAAGACCTACTGCCAGTGCTGATGAACTTGAGATTGACTTGACTTCTTAAGTTTCACATTTAACTCTGTAGTTGAGATGCAATAACTGCTTCAGTTTTACTTTTTGCAGATATTACAATGTCATGTTGTATGTTATAGGTTTGTGACATTTGATACTTTAAAGTGATGTATTTCTGTGTCAGACATTGATTTTTTTTCTGGCCCTATGGAGTGTTAGAAAGATTATTGAAGTTATTCAGTGCAGAACTATAGTTTGTGACATTATATTAAATGGAGGGTTTGATTTAGATATCGAACTGTGTTGTGTGTCACATGTAAGTGACAGTTTGATACTCAACAAAGTTATGAACTTGTTCTGTGTCCGATATAAAATTTTTCTAAAGCATTATCAGATTATTTGCATGTCATAAAATTATTTGCTGTAAAATGAATTAGACTGTTGAAAGGCTTGTCATGTATGTAATGTATGGGTTTTTATGTGGCCTGTCTGAAAAAAAAATTCTCCACAAATACCTGGTGATCTTCTCTCATCTCTAATCTCATCTCATTATCTCTAGCCGCTTTATCCTTCTACAGGGTCGCAGGCGAGCTGGAGCTTATCCCAGCTGACTACGGGCGAAAGGCGGGGTACACCCTGGACAAGTCGCCAGGTCATCACAGGGCCGACACACAGACACAGACAACCATTCACACTCACACCTACGGTCAATTTAGAGTCACCAGTTAACCTAACCTGCATGTCTTTGGACTGTGGGGGAAACCGGAGCACCCGGAGGAAACCCACGCGGACATGGGGAGAACATGCAAATTCCGCACAGAAAGGCCCTCGCCGGCCCCGGGGCTCAAACCCAGGACCTTCTTGCTGTGAGGCAACAGCACTAACCACTACACCACCGTGCCGCCCTACCTGGTGATCTTGAACGGGCAAAAAAAAAAAATTTTTTTTGCTGCCTACCTACTGGAATTTTTCATAGCATGTTACGACCAACAAAGAATTTATTAAGGCTGGCCTAAATTTGTTCCCATAAAATATGGCAAATTACCCATTTAACATGAATCTATGTAGATCCTTTACTTTAAGATTATTGTGTTCTCCTTTTAATTTACACCTGAGGAAGACTCTTAGTGGTTGAAATATTATCAGGCAAATTATTAAGTAAGGATAAATATTGGCTATACAGATATACAGTGTGACATGCTACATAATATGTCCAGTGTTAGATGGGTCATCGCAAAAACACGGACTAACAAAATCTCTGGCAGCTCACAGTCTGCACTTTGCACTAATTTACTGACCTCAACCCAGCACTCACAAACCCAATACGATATAATCTGACAGCAGGAGCTACAACCACTGTTTCACAGTTTACTCAGACAGAGAAACAGTGAAAAAGGCCGGTTATGCCATCTGAATCTCTTGCTGTGGCCTCAGTGTCACGTGAACAGAAACATGAAACTACATCACGTTGAAAGAAACCGAGAGCAGCATGAACTGTGGTTAAGCCCAACAGCAACTTCTTCAGAGAAACTCAGAGCGGGCACAAAACACACTAACAGACTATCGATGGAAACAATGACGAATTTAAAATAAGAGAGAGAGAGAAAGGGAATAAGACACTCAGTTTTTAAGTGTAACGAGACAAATCATACTGCCCCCCTCCCAGTTTATAAAAGCTAAAAACATACACTGCTTTTAACGGCATGTTACTTGAGTAATAAAACGTTACTTGGGTACAGTTTACTTGAGAACACGATGTGCAGTATTGTATCTCATACAATGGTGCTTGAAAATTTGTCAACCCTTTAGAATGTTCTATATTTCTGCATAAATATGACCTAAAACATCATCAGATTTTCACACAAGTCCTAAAAGTAGATAAAGAGAACCCAGTTAAACAAATGAGACAAAATATTATATTTGGTCATTTATTTGTTGAGGGAAATGATCCAATATTACCGTACATATCTGTGACTGGCAAAAGTATGTGAACCTTTGCTTTCAGTATCTGGTGTGACCCCCTTGTGCAGCAATAACTGCAACTAAACGTTTCCGGTAACTGTTGATCAGTCCTGCACACCGGCTTGGAGGAATTTTAGCCCATTCCTCCGTACAGAACAGCTTCAACTCTGGGATGTTGGTGGGTTTCCTCACATGAACTGCTCGCTTCAGGTCCTTCCACAACATTTCCATTGGATTAAGGTCAGGACTTTGACTTGGCCATTCCAAAACATTAACTTTATTCTTCTTTAACCATTCTTTGGTAGAATGACTTGTGTGCTTAGGGTCGTTGTCTTGCTGCATGACCCACCTTCTCTTGAGATTCAGTTCATGGACAGATGTCCTGACATTTTCCTTTAGAATTCGCTGGTATAACTCAGGATTCATTGTTCCAGCAATCATGGCAAGCCATCCTGGCCCAGATGCAGCAAAACAGGCAAGGCAAGTTTATTTATATAGCACATTTCATACACAGTGGCAGTTCAATGTGATTTTACAGAAGTAAAGACAAAACAGTGAACAAAAAAATAAAATTCCATAAAATAAAAAGGGAAGAAGAGAGAGAAAAATAAAAATAATATGAGAATTAAGCAATAAGAGAAATAAAATAATAAAATGAAGTAAAAGTTCAGTAAAAAAAAAACAGCAAAATAAAATGAAGTAAAAGTTGAGTAAAGTTTAAAACATGTAAAGATGATGACATTTATCAGTTAGCAGAAAGCATCTGAGAACAGCTTGGTCTTTAGTCTAGATTTAAAGCTGCCAACAGCAGGAGCATTTTTGATGTCCTCTGGAAGTTGGTTCCATAGCTGTACTACATAGTAGCTAAAAGCTGCTTCACCACACCTTTGTTTTAACAACAGGTTTTACCAGTAAATTTTGCTGCTGCAATCTGGTAGATCTGACTGGGTTAAGCCGCTGCAACATATCAGAGAGGTAATTGGGCCCTGTACCATTTAGAGACCTTGTGATGACCTGGCGACTTGTCCAGGGTGTACCCCGCCTTTCGCCCGTAGTCAGCTGGGATAGGCTCCAGCTTGCCTGCGACCCTGTAGAACAGGATAAAGCGGCTAGAGATAATGAGATGAGATGAGACCATTTAGAGATTTGTACACCAGCAGCAATGCTTTAAAGTCAATTCTGTAGCTTACTGGAAGCCAGTGAAGGGACCTTAGAATTGGAGTAATGTGCTCTGTTCTTTTTGTTCATGTGAGAACCCTAGCCGCTGCATTTTGAATCAGCTGAAGTCATTTGATGGTCTTTTTTGGCAGGCCTGTAAAAAGGCCATTGCAGTAGTCAACCCTACTAGAGATGAAGGCATGTATAAGTTTTTCCAGATCATTTTTTGACACAAGTCCTCTTAATTTGGAAATGTTTTTTAGGTGATAAAATGCCGATTTAGTGATTGCTTTCATATGACTGTCAAAGTTTAACTCACTGTCAATGAAAACAAGATTTTTAACCATATCTTTTGTTTTAATCCCCTTTGTATCAAGAATAGTGGTAATCCTGAGTCTTTCATCTTTTTTTTCCCAAATAGAATTACTTCTGTTTTATGTGTGTTCAGCTGAAGAAAATTTTGTGACATCCAGTTGTTGATTTGGTCAATACACTGGTAGAGACATTCAAGGGGGGCATAATCATTAGGTGATAGAGAAAAGTAAATTTGGGTGTCATCTGCATAGCAGCGATACAAGATTGAGTTGTTCTTGATAATTTGTCCAAGTGGGAGCATATAAAGGTTGAATAATAATGGTCCAAGGATAGACCCCTGGGGGACACCACAGGTCAAGGACATTGATGTTGAGATACAATTTCCCATGGTAACAAAGAAGCTTCTATCTTTTAAGTATGATTTTAACCAATTGATAACTTTACCAGTCAACCCAACCCAGTGTTCAAGTCGATATAGCAGTATGTTGTGATCAACAGTATCAAAAGCTGCACTGAGGTCCAGTAACACCAGGACCAATGTTTTGCCTGCATCAGTATTAAAACGTATGTCATTTATAACTTTAATCAGCGCTGTTTCGGTGCTGTGATTGGCACGAAATCCTGACTGAAAGTTATCAAAGCAGCTATTTGATATCAAGAAAGCAGTTAATTGATTGAAGACAATTTTTTCAAGGATTTTCCCGATGAATGGTAGATTTGATATTGGCCTGTAGTTGTTCAATACTGAAGCATCCAGGTTATTCTTTTTAAGTAGGGGCTTTACAACGGCTTTTTTCAGGGACACAGGAAAAATGCCAGTCTCTAGGGATGTATTTATGATCTGAAGCACATTGATAATTATGAGGTGAAAAACAGACTTAAAAAAGTTGGTGGGCAGAATGTCTAATTCAGATGTTGAGGAACTGAGATTTTGTACAGTTTTTTCAAGAGTCTCGTAATCAATCAAACACAATTCTGACATTGTGTTGAAATTGTCTGTCTATGTCACTGGTGATTGCAGCTTTTCAGTTATTTGCAACTGAGATATACTATGAGCAATATTCTGCCGTATTTTATCAATTTTACCTTTGAAGAAGGATGCAAACTCATTGCATTTATTAACTGAGAGAAGTTCAGGTGCTAATTGTGGTGGGGGATGAGTTAGCTTCAAACCATGATACTACCACCACCATGTTTCACAGATGGGATAAGGTTCTTATGCTGGAATGCAGTGTTTTCCTTTCTCCGAACATTACGCTTCTCATTTAAACCAAAAAGTTCTATTTTAGTCTCATCTGTCCACAAAACATTTTTCCAATAGCCTCCTGGCTTGTCCACGTGATCTTTAGCAAACTGCAGACGAGCAGCAATGTTCTTTTTGGAGAGCAGTGACTGTCTCCTTGCAACCCTGCCATGCACACCATTATTGTTCAATGTTCTCCTGATGGTGAACTCATGAACATTTAACATTAGCCAATGTGAGAGAGGCCTTCAGTTGCTTAGAAATTACCCTGGGGTCCTTTGTGACCCCGCCGACTATTGCACTGCCTTGCTCTTGGAGTGATCTTTGTTGGTCGACCACTCCTGGGGAGGCTAACAATGGTCTTGAATTTCCTCCATTTGTAGACAATCTGTCTGACTGTGGATTGGTGGATTCCAACCTCTGTACAGATGGTTTTGCAACCTTTTCCAGCCTGAGGAGCATCGACAGTGCTTTTTCTGAGGTCCTCAGAAATCTCCTTTGTTTGTGCCATGATACACTTCCACAAACATGTGTTGTTAAGATCAGACTTTGATAGATCCCTGTTCTTTAAATAAAACAGGGTGCCCACTCACACCTGATTGTCATCCCATTGATTGAAAACATCTGACTCTAATTTCACCTTCAAATTAACTGTTAATCCGAGAGGTTCACATACTTTTGCCACTCCCAGATATGTAATATTGGATCATTTTCCTCAATAAATAAATGACCAAGTATAATATTTTTGTCTCATTTGTTTAACTGGGTTCTCTTTATCTACTTTTAAGACTTGTGTGAAAATTTGATGTTCTAGGTCATATTTATGCAGAAATATAGAAAATTCTAAAGGGTTCACAAACTTTCAAACACCACTGAATTACTCACCTCACTCTGCGGTAGCTTGTTAGGGGGATGGGGGGCAGGAAAGCTGGTAAGAGTAGATTAGATTGTATGATAAAAGAGCATCAGATACGGTCTACAACATTATACTTCTGAAAGTCACATCAAACTGTGACACCAAGCCAACCACCTCTTCAGTCTTTCCCATGCTTGTAGCTGAATAAAAAAACAACACAGACTGGGCTCGAATCACAACAGAGCTTAATTTTGATTGACAGCACAGTAAAGTTAGCACATTAAATGAACAGTAACACAAAACAATGTGGGCGGCATGGTGGTGTAGTGGTTAGCGCTCTCATCTCACAGCAAGAAGGTTCGGGTTCGAGCCCCGTGGCCGACGGGGGCCTTTCTGTGCAGAGTTTGTATGTTCTCACCGTGTCCACGTGGGTTTCCTCCGGGTGCTCTGGTTTCCCCCACAGTCCAAAGACACGGAGGTTCGGTTAACTGGTGACTAAATTGACCGTAGGTGTGAATGTGAGTGTGAATGGTTGTCTGTGTCTATGTGTCAGCCCTGTGATGACCTGGCGACTTGACATCAATTGCCTTGACCAAAAGTGTAAAGTGATTAAAAGTAAATACCTTTCAATGAATAAAATTGATTGATTTCCTGTATCTTTGACTTTCACATTAAAATGCAATTAAATTCTACACATTTCTTCACAGCTGATTTTATTCAAGCAAAAACTGAGTAAAATCCAATTATTAAATCATTCAAGTTGGTTGAATTCAGCTGAATGTGATTCCAAACTGCATGAAGTCTTTTTTATTATTACTATTATTTATTAATTAAATATTAATTAAGCCCTGTGATGACCTGGCAACTTGTCCAGGGTGTACCCCGCCTTTCACCCATAGTCAGCTGGGATAGGCTCCAGCTTGCCTGCGACCCTGTAGAACAGGTTAAAGTGGCTAGAGATAATGAGATGAGATGAGAATATTAATTAACCCATATCCCAGTTTTTACAGTGTACAGGGGAAGCCCACACAATTGGAGGGCTGGCCCATCAAAAAAAGCACATTTTAGTGAGGTATATTACACTGCAGTTTTCTTCATTCATCACAAAACTAGATGTGTGTCCAATGGAGCAAAGATGCCCCTGGCTGAGCAGTTTGATAGAGAATGTAATTGTTGCTTTTGGAAAATTTCCTGAATGTCTGTGGGTCACATCCAGTTTGATTCACTAAAAAGTTATGCAAGTTCATATTTTCAAATCTATGACCCAGTTTAAAGTTGCATGAATCTTGAATCACCTTTGGTGGGTGTGGATGGATAACAACACCCCAAAAGTTCCCTAGGCAAACCTACAAACCGTATTTGGTGGCTGAGCATCAATATCAACACCCAAAAAGTTATGTGAGTTCATATTTCCCGACTTCTGACCCAGTAAAAAGTAGGTCAAATGTAGGTCAATCTCGCCGCCGTTCGAACTCATGCTACGTCATCCCCAGATAGACCCCAAAATTAAATTTGGTGCATGTAGGTCAATTTTAACTGTTAAAAATTTGTGTGAGCGTTCTGGATGGACAGATGGACGGACATAGTGAAATCATGATGCTCCTGCCGACTAAAGTCAGGCCAGGGGGCATAATCAAAAAAGAGCTCTCCCAGAGTAGTAAATTTAAGAATCATTATGATTGACCTTGCTCAGCAACCAGTGTAAACTTTTCTGTGCAATGTGCAGCTGTGTAGCAGGCTAGTTCAATAAAGCGTTCATTTACCTCTCAGCCACACCATACTTTTCCCACCTGTCACTCATATACACTGTTGTCAGGGGATATAATAAAATGAAACGTTATCCAGTTTCTGTCTCTTGCACTGTCAGAGTGGAAATCACACTCATCTGAAATTTGAAGAGCAAAACTGCAGTTCATTTAGGAATACATGTTGGAATTCAAAACAGTCATTTTTTTTTTAATCGCAATAAAACACTTTAAACATTGTGGTTGTGTATCTTTTATCATAGGAATTAAAATAGGCCTGGTTTCCTTTTCAGTCAGTCAGAATACGAGGGCTTCCCTGCAAATCTTACCAATAAAAATATTTTGAATATAGACACTTTTATCTTGTACTTTCTATTACTAGATTACAATAAACCAAATATAAGATTATTAAACTTGTGATATTTCTAGGCATTTAATTAATTTCAAGCTATATGTTTTCTTACTTTTTTGGTAGATATGTTTGCAAGAACTAAATGTTTAAAATTACCAATTTTTTATGCTAAAAGAACAAGACAAATTAACTGCTTGAAATGAGTAAAAAAATCTAGAAATAAGTTTAATTTTACTTTTGATTTATTGTAATTATGATAGGAAATAATCGGAAAATAAGTATCAAGTTATGTTCACTTGATAACCTGTCAGTGTTGTTGTTTTGCTGTAGAGTTATGTGTAAATTAGATGATTTAATAAATCTGATGCGGCACAGAGCTGTTCTGGCTATATCTTCTGTTAAACATGAATAAACATGAATTTAATCAGACAGACTATTATAATGGTTCTCCTTACAGATAAGAAATCTTCGCTGAAATTAAACTTAGCTAAAATAATAATAAATAAATAAAAATAAATAAAAAATTGTGATTTGTAGATGTTCCCTCACAGTTTAACATCCTAATCCTATATAACTATGGGTAGCATTATGTTTTGAATTCATAAAAAAAGTTAGGTTTGACATGATAGGCCTGCAAATATTAACAGTTAAGCTGCCACTAGTAAGATTTAATAAGAAAAGTTGCAAAAAAAAAAAAGCCAATCCATTTGAGTTAGCTTAACAGCATTATAAAACAGCAGGATTTAATTTCATTGGTGTGATTTCGTTGAAATTTATTATTCTGCACAACTCAGTGCATTTTGTGAAAGCTTCTTTGTTGTGTACATGTTAAGCCTATAGTTTGGTGAAGGTCCTGAAATGTGTTGATTTTATCTGCTCGAGTTGTAACTACAGGAAACAACTGACATTTGTGATGACAATACAATGTGTTGTGAATGGGACACAAGTAGGCTTATGCCAGGATCAGATTACATGATATTTTTGTCTTTTCATGTTAGTCACCATGTCAGTTTCAGCCATTATCATCTCTCATATTAGCCATCATGTCAGTTTCAGCAATCACAGTCATCATTCCTTCAATAAATTACAAGTTGGACCCTGTCCAATCGTCATTCATATCCTTGAGTGACGTCGGAAAGGAGGGTCAAGAAATTCTCGATCATGGCCATGAAGGAACATGTAACAGAAAAGGAACAAAATTGTCAAAATCAGGCTGACATTGAACACTTTCTGCAACCATTTAAGCTCTTTACAGTGACTGCTGGCATTTGGCATTTCTTTTCAAATCTTTACCCACTCAGTTTTCCCCAAGCCCACCCCACTGTTCAATTTCTGGCCAGGGAGCATGTTACTAAAAAATGTGCTTTCACATGTTTTTTTTTTTTTTTTTACATGAGCTCATGTTACTTACATAATCATGTTATAAATATAAACGAAAAATGTACATGATTTTTCTGTAAGGAAAGACACTCTTGTGCATTGTAGAGTATTGTAGCAGCAGGACTGAGAAACGCAGCAGGACTGCGCTCAGGTGCCACCCATTTTCAGTGTGTAAAGCAGGGAGTGCCAGGTGCAGCACTCACACTGACACACTCTCATACACACACACACGCGCATATCCTGCTACTTTTGTGGATTACTGTTTTTATGGCAATGTTTCTGACCTACTTTTTAATAACCACATTTTGTACTACTGTAAGTATTTCACATCATTCTGGGGATGAAAAGGGATTTTATGTCTCTCTCATTATCATTAGTGTTATAATGTTAGTCATGTAAAACTCTTCGGAGATTTCCTTTTTGGTAAATGCTTGGCTGGAATTCCCCAGCAACCACAACATTACATTGATTTTCCCTTTTTTAAATTATTTATTATATTTAATTTTTCCATTAAAATATTAATTTTTCATTGTTTGTTTGTTTGATTATTTGATCATTTTGATGTTCTTAATTTTTTATGGATATAATTATGAATGTGTGATTTATATTTGTGCATAAATAGGTAATCTGGGTTCAAGCTGATAAAGGAGAACTGCAAATGCTCCGTCGACAGAAAAGAGAATGGTTCATCCCTCCAAAGAAGCTGATGGAGAATGTGGATTATACCAATCAAGAATTCATTATGAAAGTGAGCATTTATATTAATAAGACAACTTTCTTGGAGGTTATGTTTTTGCCTCAGTTTGTTTGCTTGTTTGTTTCTTTGTCTGTTTCCAACATACCTCAAATAGTAGTGGTATTTCAAAATAGATTTTGATGAAATTTTGAGGAAAGGTGGGCCATGGGCAAAGGAACAACTGATTAAATTTTGATGCAAATTCAGATCTGTGGCTTGACAGAAGTATGCACTCTACCGAGTGCACTTCTAGTTAATACATGACATCACATTTTTACTTATCATGAAGATAAAGTAAAGGTAAAACTAGATACAGACTGTGACTAAAGTCACAGTAATTTGTGCTAGCTGTTACAAACTGGGATGTCAGGTCACCGTGCCCTATAGATCCGGAATGGTAAGAGACATGACGCTTAGTGACAAAGTTGCATCCTGCCACCCTGAACAAAAATTTTTTTAAAAAATCATGAAAATTGATAGTTAGTCGTGATTGGAAAAAAAAAATCCCATTTTGCATGGATCACTCTGGTTTGGCGATCCAGATCTCCACCAAAAGTTATAGCAACATAATTCAGCCCAGAGCTATTCTTCATGTGAAATTTGGTGATGACTGATTGAAAACTGAGGGAGAAATAGTGTCCGAAAAATAATACGATAATAATAAGAATAATAATAATAAGAATAATAATAAGAAGAGGAAGAAGAAGAAGAAGGAGTAATTTACAAAGATCCTCAGTGAGAGTAATAGTTTGTGCCTGCGCTGCAAGCACAAATTAATTGTACATGAAGTGAAACATTAAAGTGCATCCAGGTTGTACTGCAATTCTGACAATAAATTGTTTACAGGTACAAGAAAATTAGAGTAACTTCAATTACTTTTTTTTATGCTGCTATGAATAATGGAGTTCCTCCTTTTGTACTCACAGGCTCAGTTTAGACTTTAGATCAGAGTTTGGATTTTCAAAGTAAGATTTAAATATAAAAAGTGAGCTGGTCATGAATGAATTTAAAGTGGGGAATTTTACCCATTTTTTAGAATTTGTGGTAATTGTTTAAGTTACCAAATATTAAGAGCCTCAAACAAGGAGTTGGCCTTTTGTTTATGTACACGATAATCATCTGGTTACTTCTGTTTTGTTGTTATTTGTGCTCAGCACTGGTCCAAATGTCTAGAGCTGATCAAATCATTGTCTACAAGTTTAATTATAGTTTATTTATATTTAGTCGACTTGCTGTGAAAAATCGCCAAATACACAGACATCAAGGAAGTTGGATTCAGGTTCATCACGATATAATTGTTTTGACTTTGACACCGACAGCAAGTTTAGTATTAAAATGGTTGATGGCAAATGACAAAATATTTCTAGGATTTTATTTACAAAAATAGTTTTAACTAGATATCATGATACTGGTGATGTTTGTTGGCGAGGACGTTTTTTTTTTTTCCTTAAATAACATCATTACATAATTTTATACTATCGGGTATGTCTCTGTTTATAGTAACTGCTTTTAACAACAATGTGTTGCAGAGCTCATTTAATATAAGGTTTGAGTATTGAAAGTTTGCTGCACTGATTTATTTTCAAGACAGTACTGCACCATATTAGTTTGTCACAGATGTCATGAGCACCTAGTTCCTTTCGAAATCATTGAGCCTCATTGATCTGGACATGAATTCAGTTATTTGGAAATCGTTCACAGAGACATTCACACAAGAAATATGGCATTTATATAAATCCAGTTTCAGTTTGATTTAGCTTATTAAAACATTTAGTAAGTGATCACTAAATGAGGCACACTGTATAAGAAATAAGAAGTATAATGTGGACCATTTTTATTCATAAAACATAGTATGATTAACTCTCAACAAGTAAATTAATTTCCCTTCAAGTACATATCTAACCTAACCATGTCTGTTACCAGTTACTAAGCCCAAAAGCTAAAGATGTCTTACAACCTGAGGATTTGGAGGGGGGAAAAAAAACAGAAAAAAAAACAGTTGAAGCATTCCTGAAAGAAGATCAAACAAAATAGATGAGTTTCACTATGCAGTGTTTTCAGTCCTGTGTGAATGCATCACTGCATCACATTAGATCAGGCCAAAAATAACAGATAATGCATGGGACACACTGCAAAAAACAAAACAAAAATAAGGCTACATCCACACGACAACGGCAACGAGATTTAAAAAATATATATATCGTGTCCACATGGGCAACGGATCAGTAAAATATCAGGTACATTTGGCAACGCAACGCTTGCTGAAAACGATGCAATACACATGCCACACCTCTACGTGCGCTGTAAGACGGTCCCATCGGAGACACCAGAACAATAGAAGTACGGCGCATGCGCATAAACCCCTTCTTCTACCCGGCGTCATAGACATATAAACATAGACGCCGCATTGAGCCTGGTGGCCCGTTGCTGGGATACGTCAGGGTGTCCGCCGTATTGGATGTGGCAAATCTTCCCCGTAAACCAATGAAAGTAAATGGACTGAATTTCATAAAGCCCCTTTCTACAATAATGTTTAACTCGATGCCTTTTATTCACCCATTAAGACACACACGTATACATTTGGGAAACAAACAGGCATCAAAACAACATATATAACTTTTAATGTGATGGTTATAAATAGTGTGCGAAATACCCGTCAATATTCCGTGGGAGGCGTGACCTAAATTTCCTCAACATGCAGCAGGAATCAGGCTATCGGAAACTTTTTTTTTTTATTCCACTGCTACTATCATAGGCTACTAACGATATCTACACATCAAGGCATGTTTTGGAGCTCAGCGGGGATCGTGTAGAATAATGTGTTGTGCTTACGCTGCTGAAGCCGTGCCGTCTCCGCATCACTTTCATTAAATGCCGTGTAGATAGGCTATAAAATGTCTCCAAAAACAATTTTTGCAATATACAGTGCTATATGGAAAAAATTCAATTAAACCATATTACAATGGGATTGCTCCATGTGATTGGAAGCATATCAGACTGTGAAGCAATCGCTTCTATTTTTGAGTGTGCCATCACCATCTGACAGCTGGTGGTGAAATTGGTTGGGTGGGCTATGAAAAATTATAAATTTATTTATAAATTATAAATTGTTTGGAGACAGGTTTCACTGAGCGGCTATTATGCACGAGACTTCATATTAGCCACAAAGTCAGAAAAATCTGTTCGTAAAATTACGTTATAATGACCAAATACAATGAAAAGTATTTTTCCAGTCTCACCTGTGAAAGGTAATCCCATGTGATCTCGTTTGGACGGTAAACCTGTTGGTACAGTTAAACGCAGCACATGAATGAGGCATCTTTATTCTCCGCTTTGCCCCATCTAATATGGCGGCGAGGATGACGTATGATTCTACGCGGAAGGCGGCGTCTATGTTTATATGTCTATGCCCGGCGTGAAGCACTTACAGTCATGTGGTTGTGACGTCATCGTAAACAAATCCGTTCTACTCATCCAGACGACTTCGCAACGGCGCCGTTGCCAGATCTTTCCACTCTGGAACCCGTTCTCAAAAGATTTCGTTTTGGGACACCCAAAACGCCGGTGCCGTGTGGACGCCAGGCCGAAACGATAAACATTTTTATCAGATTCACCTGAATCCGTTGCCGTGTGGACAGGGCCTAATTTTCACAGAATTTTTTTTGTCCTGAATCATCTCTTACTTATCAAATGACCCATAGTACAAGAATAAAACAGATTATATCAGGAGTCCTGAGCATTGTATACGAGTTTCTAAGGAATCAAACAAGCATCAGGGACGACATGTTGGCATGTCTGTCTTTGGTTATCTATCATTCAGGCATGATGTTAAGCTTGTGTTTTCCAATGAAACTGCCACCATGTTTCATGTCATGACTTATAGATGTAGTATTGTAAATCAGAAGGGTTAAGACAGAATTTAACACCACAGGATAATCTGGGATGGTCATCATTTAATATGTGTTATGGAGAAAATCTCATCTCATCTCATTATCTCTAGCCACTTTATCCTTCTACAGGGTCGCAGGCAAGCTGGAGCCTATCCCAGCTGACTACGGGCGAAAGGCGGGGTACACCCTGGACAAGTCGCCAGGTCATCACAGGGCTGACACATAGACACAGACAACCATTCACACCTACGGTCAATTTAGAGTCACCAGTTAACCTAACCTGCATGTCTTTGGACTGTGGGGGAAACCGGAGCACCCGGAGGAAACCCACGCGGACACGGGGAGAACATGCAAACTCCACACAGAAAGGCCTTTGCCGGCCCTGGGGCTCGAACCCGGACCTTCTTGCTGTGAGGCGACAGCGCTAACCACTACACCACCGTGCCGCCCCTATGGAGAAAATGTGTAAAAAAAAAAAGCTATATTGTTCAATTAGACAAAAAAGAATTTGGACATTCAGTAGTGGCTTTATGAAAGATCAGTTATGGTGTTTTAGTATTTAATTTGCCATCCTTTGTTTTGCAGACCTTCTTGTCACAGAACGTATAACTTTTGCATATTTTGGCAAACGTTAAAGACGTGAACAGAAACTGTTTCAGTGGAGCCTTTTTGGAGAATTCCATGAGGAAAAGGGGTCAGAACAAGCAAAAAAAAAATAATTGAAAAAAAAAATTTGGGTGATAGGAACGGTATTGTGTTATTGTTGCTTGTTTTCTACTAAAAAGTTTTCTTGGTTTTATGAAAACTTGGGTTCAGACATACTTGATAAATATGTAGATGGAAATTCAGATGAAGTTCAGTGGGAGTGCATATAACTGTCAAATACAGGCTGTCTCGCCACAAAAATAATATGTCTAGCCGACTTTGTCCATAAATCAAGTGTTTTAATGCAAAAAAAAAAATTCTGGCAGTAATTGCTTGTGCACAAATGGCCTCGATCTCATGTGATTGTCTGATAGCATCAGAATGTACCAAAAAAAAAAAAGAGCTGTCTATTTGTGATGAAAGCACTGCAATTTCTATCTGGAGAACAAATATTGCTTATTTGGCCTAAATTTGAGTCCCAAAAATCATACCAGTGCACTAAAGAGCAGGGCAAAATTGCACACTGTAAATTATCTGGTACTATAAATGACATAGCCTTATGTAATACTATTTAGTGTGATGCTGTTTAGGACGCAAACTTTAAATTGCTGGCTGTTGTTGAAAACCAATAGAATCTGGCTGTTTGAAAGGATAACAAAAGTATGAAGGAATGAAAACGGGCAAAACAATGGGTAATAGTACTGATATTACACTCCAGAAGACATTGTCTTTACCAAACCACCAAACACTGCATGGCATAAACAAAAGATTCCCTTTTATCATGTATATTGGGTCTGCTTATAGATCGAGAGTAAAAAGAAGTTGGCATCAGTGGCTATGCGAAAGAGTCAGATCATTAAGTTGTAAGTGCTGTAGCCACTATGTAAGGAATAAAACATGACAGGATGTGCTGTTATACAGTCATGGGAAAAGAAATTATGCCCTCTTTCAACTCAAGGTTTTTATTTATCAGGACCTAAATAACAATTGGGTGGTCTCTGAACCAATGTCTCTGAACTTTCTCAATGCAAAATATGAGAACCTTCTGAAACAAGTTGCAGAGCAGGATACTAAGCTTAAGGCAGTTACTGCAGAGAAGAGTGTTCTGAAACATGAAAAAGGCTTTGAATGACCAGAAAACGTGGCAAAATGAACTGAACAATATGGCTGCCACAAACGCCTCGAATTTCGTGGGATTCCAGAGATCATCAAAGACACCTTTCTGTTTTAGCCAGCATTACCTTTTTCAGCAGTTTGTGCTACAGTCGCTTTTCTGTGGGATTGGACCATCTGGGCTAGCCTTTATGCCGCATGTGAATCAATGAGCCTTTGACACCCATGACCTTGTCGCCGGTTCACCAGTTGTCCTTCCTTGGACCACTTTTGGTAGGTACTAACCACTGCATACTGGGAACACCCCACAAGATGTGCCATTTTGGAGATGTTCAGACCCAGTCATCAAGCCATCATAATTTGACCCTTGTCAAAAACACTCAGATCCTTATGATTGCCCATTTTTCCTGCTTCCAACACATCAACTTCAAGAACTGACTGTTCTCTTGCTGCCTAATATAGCCCACTCCTTGACCCCTTTTTATACGCATGTGTGTCTTCACTTTATATTTGTGCCTCCCACTCTACAATGGCTTGTTATTATTGTATTGCATGGCCATGCCACATAGCTATATTAGCTTGGTAGTCATTTTCTAGGTGGCATTGTACCTAACATATGTAAAGTTTCTTTGTTTTTTTTATTTACCAGTGTGTGGCAGGAAATAAACTGTTATCTGTTCACCATACTTAACGTTTGGTCTAGAACTAGAGGAGGGGGTTTGGAGGGTGGGAGCAAAGAACTAGAGACCAGAGGTTTAAGCTGAGATACATGAAAGGTAGGGTGAACGCGTCGCATGGTGAGTGGTAATGCCAGTCTAACAGAACATGGGTTGATTACCTTCTTGATGAGGAAGGGTCCAAGGAACCTGGGTGCTAGCTTGCGAGAGATGGTCCTAAGTGGCAGGTGGCGCGTGAAGAGCATAACTTGTTGACCTACTCGGTAGGTGGGTGCCTTGGAGCAACGTTTGTCTGCCTGCCTCTTGGATGCAAGTGCGGAGCGAATGAGTCTTCTCCGGGCCAATGCCCACGTCCTCCTGCAGCAGTGTAAAGAGCTGGGCTGAAGGTACAGTGACCTCCTCCTCTTGGCTGGGGAACAGTGGTGGTTGGTAGCCTAGTGAGCATGGGAACAGAGAGAGACCTGTGGCAGAGGAAGGGAGAGTGTTATGTGCATATTCAATCCAGGGTAGGTACTTGCTCCAAGAACTGGCATCCCTGAACACCATGGACCTGAGTGCAACCTCCAAAGCCTGGTTCACCCTTTCTGCCTGGCCATTGGCCTGTGGGTGGAAGCCTGAGGAGAGACTACAGGTGGCTCCAATGAGTTTGCAGAAGGCTCTCCAGAACTATGCAGTGAATTGAGGACCCCGGTCAGAAACAATGTTGGCAGGCAGACCACGTCAGCAGAAAACGTTGAGTAGTTCTGCGGTCTCTTTGGCTGAGGGGAGCTTGGGCAGAGGGATGAAATGGACAGTCTTAGAAAAGCAGTCAATAACAGTCAGGATACATGTGTTGCCACCTGAGCTGGGGAGTCCTGTGATGAAGTCCAGGGCGATGTGAGACCAAGGTCGATGAGGAGTTGGAAGGGGTCTTAATAAGCTGGCAGGGGGTCGATTGGCTCTCTTATTCCGGGAGCACGTGTCGCAGGCTGCCACGAACTCCTGGACGTCCTCCTTGATGGATGGCCACCAAAAGCGCTGCTGGATGAGAGCCAGGGTTCGGGTGGCTCCCAGATGACAGGCCAGCTTGGAGCCATGACCCCACTGCAGCACATGATTTCGCACAGGACAGGGAACAAACAGATGGTTACGAGGAATGTTGTTGGAGTTACCTTCACCTGGGTCCTGCTCCAGGGCCTTCTGCATGAGCGTCTCAACCTCTAGAATAGCGGCTCCCACCAGGCAGCTTGGAGGAAGGATGGTCTCGGGTGGCTTGGACTCTTCTTGGTGGGAAGAGAACATCCTGGACAGGGCATCGGGTTTGCGATTCTTGGAGCCTGGGCGGTAGGAGAGCGTGAAGTTGAACCAGGAGAAAAAGAGAGACCAATGGGCTTGACAGGAATTGAGATGTTTGGTGGACTTGAGGTACTCCAGGTTTTTATGGTCAGTCCAGACTAGGAAAAGGAGCTCAGACCCCTCAAGCCAGTGCCTCCACTCTTCCAAGGCTAGTTTCAAGGCCAGTAGTTCTCAGTCGCTGATGTCGTAGTTCCGTTTGGCTGGGGATAGCCAGCGGGAGAAGGAGCATCGGTGGACCTTGTTGTCGTTGGCCCTCTGGGATAGGATGGCTCCGACCCCTGACTCAGAGGTGTCAACCTTGACGATAAACCGCTTGGTTGAATCGGGTATGGTGAGAATGGGTGCTGTGGTAAACCTGCGCTTGAGACTGGAAAAGACTTTATCTGCTTCCTCCCCCCACTTGAACTTGGTGTTGATCGAGGTCAGGGCTGAGAGAGGTCTGGCCACCATGCTGAAGTCGCGGATGAAGCGCCTGTAGAAGTTGACGAACCCCAGGAAGTGCTGGAGCGCTCATCTTGAAGATGGGGTGGGCCAGACAGTGAGGGGGTCCATCTGGATCTTTGCTGGAGAGATGATGAACCCCAGGAATGAGACAGAGCCTTGGTGGAACTCCTTCTTTTCTGCCTTGATGAACAACTTGTTCTCAAGCAGGCGCTGGAGGACCTGACCCTGATGTTCCTCCAGGGAGCGGGAGAAAATCAGGATGTCATCTAGGTACACGAAAATGAAGATGTTTAAGAAGTCCCTTAAGACGTCAGTAACGAGTGCCTGGAAGACTGCGGTCGCGTTGGTCAGGCCGAAAGGGACCACAAGGTACTCGTAGTGACCAGTGGTGGTGTTAAAGGCTGTCTTCCACTCGTCCCCCTCCCTGATCCTGACGAGATGGTATGCATTGCGCAAGTCTAGCTTAGTGAATACCTTGGCTCCCTGGAGTAGTTCAAAGGCCGTGGTCATGAGCGGTAGTGGGTAGCAGTTCTTGACCATGATGGCGTTGAGACCCTGCTAGTCAATGCAAGGGTGGAGCGACTTGTCCTTTTCCACGAAGAAGAATCCCGCCCCTGCTGGGGATGAGGAAGGGTGGATGATCCCAGCTGCCAAAGATTCGGGGATGTACTTCTCCATGGCTTGCCTTTTGACGGGAGAGAGAGTAGAGTCATCCTTTGGGTGGCGCTGTCCTGGGTAGGAGGTCGATTCCACAGTCATAGGGTCTGTGAGGAGGGAGGGACACTGCTCAGGTCTTACTGAAAATGAGTTTGAGATCCAGATATTCCAAAGGCATGTGAGAAAGGTCGGGGAAATCGCCGGCTGAAGGCTGCGGTGGTTTGGTGGGAGGCAGAGCAGAGTTCAGACAGGAAGCTAGGCAGGACTGGCTCCAGCCTAGGATGGTGTTGTCAGCCCAGTTAAGGTGGGGGTTGTGCTGCATTAACCATGGTAATCCTAGGACGATGGGTACGTGGGGGTTGTTCATGACGTGAAGCTGGATGGTTTCTGAGTGGTTACCGGAAATCCTTAGGGTGAGTGTGGCGGAAAGGTGGGTGATGCTTGTCAAGCCAGTGCCATTGAGCGTCAGGACAGTGAAAGGGACGTCAAGAGCAAGTAGCGGGATTCCCAGATGCTTGGCAGTGGCAGAGCAAATCAGGTTCCTGTCCGCCCCTGAGTTGATGAGGGCCTGGAAGTGGTGATGCTGGTTGTCACAGATAATGATGACAGGCACTAATGGACGATTAGCAGGGGACTGGTTCTGAGCATTGCCCACCAGGGCCCCTTGATTCATTGGTGGGCTCAACCTTTTAGTGGGCAGGCTCGGTATATGTGTCCCAGCTGACTGCAGTAGAAGCAGGCTCCCGTGCTCCGCCGACGATGTCGTTCCTCCGCTGACACCCGAATCTGGTCTACCTGCATGGGTTTGACGGACGAGGCGGGCGGTGGGGAGGAGGTGAAGCTGGAGCGGTTCTTCTCTCTCCTCTGTTGCTGGATCCGCGCGTCAATGCAGTTGGCAAGGTCCAGAAGGCTGGAGAGGTCTGATGGCAGTTCCTGCGATACCAATTTTCCTTGATGGCGTCGGACAAGCCGTGCAGGAACGCGTCAATGTAGGCGTTCTCGTTCCAACTGCATGAAGCCGCCAACATCCGGAACTCGATGGCATAATCCGAGGTAGACCGGGACCCCTGCCGCAGCTCCATGAGCTCTCTGGCCGCCTCCCGGCCAGACAGAGGGCAGTTCAAAGTTCGCCTCATCTCCTCGGAGAAATCCTTGAAACTGGAACAAAAGGGTGCATTGGCATCCCAGACTGCTGTTCGCCACTCTCTGGCCTTGCCGGTGAGGAGCGTTATTGTATATGCTACCCGGGAGTGCTCTGTGGGGAAGGCCAGAGGTTGTAGTTCTAGGATCAATGAACATTGAGACAGAAACGATCTGCAGGTACCTGGTTCTCCCTTGTAGGGCTGAGGCGCTGGAAGTCTCGGTTCGTGGAGAAAGGCAGTGGCAGGAGCTGAAGTAGGAGACGGCTGAGCAGGGGTAGGCACGGCTTGACAGTGCTGCATCTGCATGGTGAGAAGGTGGAGTGCGTTGGACAGGGTGGCAAGGTTCTGGGTAATTTGTTGTAGGTCTTGTTGGTGGGTCCCGAGGAGAGTCCCTTGCTGCTGGATGGCCATTCTCAGATGAGCGAGTTCCGCTGGATCCATGTTGGCCAGAACGTACTGTTAGGGTGGTTGGAGGTATGGTGAAGTTCGGATCCAAAAGCAGAACACAGACAGTAATCCAATAAATAAGACGATTTAATACAGGGAAGAAAGGGCGTGGCAAAAGGTAAACAAACAGGACTCCTTCTGCTTAACTTTGACAAGATTGAAGTATTTGTACTAGGACCACATGCAGCTAGAAGTAAGTTTTCTGATTACACAGTAACTCTGGATGGCCTTTCTCTTTCTTCACGTGCAGCAGTAAAAGACCTCGGAGTGATTATTGACCCCAGTCTTTAATTTGAATCTCATATTGATAACATTACCCAGATAGCTTACTTTCATCTCAGAAATATTGCTAAGATAAGAAATTTAATGTCACTACGTGACGCGGAAAAACTAGTTCATGCTTTTGTTACCTCCAGGTTGGATTATTGTAATGCCTTACTGTCTGGATGTTCCAATAAGTGCATAAACAAGCTCCAGTTAGTTCAAAATGCAGCAACTAGAGTACTTACTAGAACTAGAAAATATGACCACATCACCCCTGTCTTATCCACACTGCATTGGCTCCCAATCAAATTTCGTATTGATTATAAAGTACTACTGTTGACCTTTAAAGCACTGAATGGTCTCGCACCACAGTACCTGAGTGAACTTCTGCTCCTCTATGACCCGCCATGCCTACTTAGATCAAAAGGTGCAGGCTATCTGCTGGCACCTCATATAGTGAAGGCTACATCAGGGGGCAGAGCCTTTTCTTACAAAGCCCCACAGTTATTGAACAGCCTTAAATGATATGGAAACATATCTGTTTCGTCAAGCCTTTTGTTCATGGTGTTTATGAGGTAAAGGTGTAGATCTGGAGGGTCCTCAGACATAGTGTGTTTTGGTAAACTGGGATGTATGGATGCTGTCAGTCCCCACTCGCTTGCTCACTCGAGTTTGTTGACGGTGTAGTGGCTGGCTGCTTTATGTCCCGGGGCTCCCTCATGCCTGTGTTACCTTCTGGCTCTCCCCTTTTAGTTATGCTGTCATAGTTGGTTGCCGGAGTCCCTGCTTGTACTCAGTGCAATATGTACTGTATACTGTTCCTACTTATTGAGGTGACATTGGGCATACCTAACAACCTGTGTCTTCTCTCTCTCTCTCTCTTCCCCCCTCCAAATCTGTCCCTCTGAGTTACATGTTGGTCCTGGGATCGAGATGCTGACCTCTTCTGCTCCTCAGACCTGCTTGATCCATCCTGGTGCCCTGTGCCTGGTTGGAGTCTCATCGCATCGCTCCTGTGGAGGACGGCCCCATGAGGACAGTTGAAAGTCACACCTGGAGGACACGCTGGACTCTTACAGTAATGCTTTTATGGCTGAGGACTGCAGTTGACTTGCTAACTTTAGGACTGCAGTTGTCATGAACAGTTTTGCACTCAAGTTTCCATCAATGAAGAGTTTATAACATCAACGAAACTGACTTCATGTTAAAACTGTTAATATTATAGTCATGCTGTCTGTTGTTGCCCAAATGAGGATGGGTTCCCTTTTGAGTCTGGTTCCTCTCGAGGTTTCTTCCTCATGTCGTCTGAGGGAGTTTTTCCTTGCCGCCATCGCCACAGGCTTGCTCATTGGGGATAGATTAGGGATAAAATTATCTCATGTTTTAAGTCGTTCAAATTCTGTAAAGCTGCTTTGCGACAATGTTTATTTTTAAAAGCGCTATACAAATAAACTTGACTTAACATGACAAAAAACAAATGGCAAAAATAGTCTGGGCAAAATGAGAACAAACAACTTGACAAAAACATCAGTCAGGCAAAGACAAAAACGCTAGCGCAAAAAACCCTGAACAAGAAAAGACCCTTAGTGCAAAAAAACAAACCAGAAATAACCCTTAGTGCAAAAAACCATGAACCAGAAAAACACTAGTGCAAAAACCATGAACAAGAGAAAACCGCTAGAGAGAAAATCCATGAGAAGTAAGAGAGGCACAGAAACGGCGAGAGTAGCAAAACGAGACATTCTGGCAAAGTATGAGTCTGAGAACAGCCTTTAAATAAGCAGCAGTAAAAACCAGGAAGTGAGTTCAGGAGAGAAGGAATTCCTGTCCCGGATCTGGATCGGCGCTGGCCTGAAAGATCCGTAATCTCCAGAGTGGATGTCCGGGGTGGAGCATGACAGTGCATGATGACCAAACATCTCCATCTTGGTCTCATTAGTCGAAAGAATATTGTTTCATAACTTTTGTGGTTTGTTCAGGCGCAATTTTGAAAACCTAAGTCATGCTTTGTATCCTTTTTGGAGAGAAGGAGCTTTTTCCAACACACCTTTCATGAGCGTCATATTGTTCAGTCTTTTTCTGTTTGTACTGTCAAACACAAACATTTAATGTGCTTACAGTGGCCTGTAGGTCACATGATGCAGCTCTTGGGCTTTTATTTATATCTTTGAGCATTAAACAGTCTGATGTTGGACTGAATTTGTTGGGATGCCCACTCCTGGGAAGATTGACAACTGTCTTGAAGGCTTTACATTTGTAAATGATCCTTCTCGCTGAAGAGTGGTCAATTTCGAATTGTCTGAAGAAGACGGCCTTGTATCCCTTCCCAGATTGATGAGCTTCATCAATTGCTTCTCTGAGGCCATAGCTGATGTCTTTTCTTTTTGGCATGAAGTAGACACACAGCTGTGTACTCCAGAACACCAAACTATCAGAAATTCCACTTTTATAGAGGTAGTCACACTTCTTAAGAATTAACTTACTCTTATGCATTTCATTGGTAACATCTGGCTGCGAATTACTCTCTAAATGATTGCAAAAGTAGGAAGGGTGGACTTATTTTTTTCTCACCTGGGTTCTGATTGTTGGTTTACTTTTTTGGGGGAAAAGGTAACATATTGAAATCTGTTGTGCATTTTGTGGTTATGTATTTGTTTATTGAAGTTGATGAGGACCACTCTCAAACTCAAACTTTAGTTGGTGGCTTCTTTCTTGGAGGTGAACCTTTCAGTCCATGGCAATGTAAAACTCACTTGACTGTGAACAGTGTTACAGCATCTTCCAATTCATGGCAGGCCTGTGCCTTGGTGGTTCCTGGATTGATCCTGACTATCTGAACCACCTTCCTCTCAGCTGAGTGTAACAGTTTGAGTCTTCTTCCAGCAAAGTGGCTTGGCAAGGTGGCTACACCTTGCACGGTGGTGTAGTGGTTAGCACTGTCGCCTCACAGCAAGAAGGCCCTGGGTTCAAGCCCAGTGGCCGACGAGGGCCTTTCTGTGTGGAGTTTGCATGTTCTCCCCGTGTCCGCTTGGGTTTCCTCCGGGTGCTCCGGTTCCCCCCACTGAAGCAGAAGCAAGATGGCGCCAGTGTGTCTGTCGACCTGCCGTCAGCTCCATGAGCTGCTACCTGTCCGATATGCGCTATGTCTGTTTATGCTGCTACTCATGCTATGCTGCCACTGCTCTGCTGGCCCTACCTGGATTTATGATCGTCAGACTCTGCTACATCTTAGAAGCGCACTGGTGACCACCGATGGGTCTCTTATTCCATACATCAAATGTCATCCTCCGTCTGTCTACCCCACCCTGGATTGTGTCCTTCACCTACCTTGTTGTAGTTCTCTACGGAAGAAGCGCCGCAGGCACCGAGGCAAGCGTGGAGGCGTCCGAGTGGCAATGAGGAAAATCGCGAGTGTTTCTCTCGCCCAGCCTGGGCCTCGTCGGCTCTCTGCAGTCCATCTAGGCCAGACAGATCTCTTCCTGGCCCGTCGTTAGTGGGACCGCTGGTACTCCTGCCATGTTCTCATCACTCTGGAGGACCAACCTCAAACACCTGTCTGCTCTGCCCGCCCGAGACTGCGGATACGTAGCGGTGGGGTGAATTCCTTGAACATCCGCCCTCTGGAATATTCCCCTTGTCCTCAGGCTACGGTCCACTTCACTGCAAAAGTCGCCCTGGTCAACAGCAGGTCTGCGTCTAACAAAACTTTTGTTCTAAATGACTTTTTCTCCCGTTACAACCTGGATTTCCTGTTTTTAACTGAGACATGGATTAGCGCTGGAATTGGCCAGTCTTCTGTCTTTAGTGAACTCTGCCCGCCTCAGTGCTCGTTCATTAGCACACCCAGGTGTGCTGGAAGAGGAGGCGGGGTAGCGCTCATTTTTAAAAACAGTCATAATTTACGGACACTCTCTGTGGGGAGTTTTGTCACATTTGAACTGCAATGCGTAATTGTAGAATGTGCTATGTCACCGCTGGTAAGTGTACTCGTCTACAGGCCTCCTAAGCACAACAAAAACTTTATAACAGAATTCTCCGACCTTCTCTCCCACCTCCTGTCATCGCACGATCGCCTTCTTATACTTGGTGACTTTAATATCCATGTCTGCTGTCCTGACAGACCCATGGTTAACGAATTCTGTGGTGTAATAGATGCCTTTGGTCTTACTCAACATATAATCAAAGCTACTCATATCTTGGGACATACACTCGACCTTGTTCTATCCTATGGTTTTTCTGTGGATAACATTGTGATTGAGGATGCCATTTTCTCTGATCATAAACCTATTATGTTTAATTTTAGTCTATCAAATGCTCTGCAAACTGTCAAAACTCAAGGTCGTCACTCTCGCCACATTAACACTCAAACTGCATCCCAGTTCTCAGATAGTTTCATCAGTAACTCTGTTGCAGCTATCATTGCAACAGCGGCATCATCCTCTTCTGGGCCAGACGAATTAGTCAGTCTTTTTCAATCTTCTTGCTCTTCCATACTTAACTCTGTAGCTCCTCTCACGTTCACCCGCCCTAAGCTAAAGTCTCAATATTGGTTGGACGAGGCCACCCGCTCGCTCAGGCAAGCCTGCCGTAAAGCTGAAAGGAAATGGAAAAAGGACCATCTCACTGTTTCCTATGACATTTTCCAATCGACTTTAGCTTCCTTCCAGACGGCGGCTAAAAAAGCCAGAACTAAGCACCTCTCTGACTTAATTAGTACACACTCCAACAGACCCAATATTCTGTTTAGCACTATTAACTCTTTTCTTAACCCTCCTAACTCTCCAGTTGCTGGCGTATCTACTGAGACCTGTGAAAAATTCCTCAAGTTTTTCACTGATAAAATAGAGAACATCAGATCAGTGTTTACACCCTCCTTATCAACTGCTCTACCTGTTCACTCTCGTGCACTAGCTATTTCTACTTTTAACCAATTTCAGCCCATCTCTCTCAGTGAATTGCAGGAACTAGTTTTACATATGAAACCCACTGGATCCCCCTATGATGCCATTCCTTCCTGTATTATTAAGGATGTTTTTGATGCTGTTGGGCCATCGATTCAAATAATTCTAAATTCATGTCTCACATCAGGCACTGTCCCTACCTTTTTTAAGCATGCAGTCGTCCAACCCCTGCTTAAAAAACCCAACCTCGATGCCCAATGTTTGCAAAATTATCGCCCCATCTCCAAGCTCCCTTTTTTTTCAAAAGTTTTAGAAAAAGCTATACTGTTACAGCTGATTCCGTTTCTGTCCACACGTAAAATATTTGAACCTTTTCAGTCAAGATTCAGATCCCTTCACAGCACTGAAACAGCCTTGCTTAAAGTAACTAATGATCTGCTCCTCACTTTAGATTCTGGTGATAATGCCATTTTGGTTTTACTCGACCTTAGCGCTGCGTTTGACACTGTTGACCACAACATCCTTCTCAGCCGTCTAGACCAGCAGGTGGGCATCAGGGACACTGCTCTTCTCTGGTTCAGGTCCTACCTTAAACATAGGACCTTCTCTGTTTCCATTGGCCATTTCTCTTCATCAACTGCCTCTGTCTCCTATGGGGTCCCCCAGGGGTCCATCTTGTGTCCCATGCTTTTCAGTCTCTACATGCTCTCACTTGGTGACATTACTAGAAAGCACAACATTTCCTTTCACCTTTATGCAGATGATTCTCAATTGTATTTGCCCTTAAAATCTAGGGACTCCATCCAATCTCTCCTTGTCTGTCTCGAAGACATCAGAAATTGGATGGCTAACAACTTTCTCCAGCTAAATGGTGACAAGACTGAAGTCATTATTTTTGGTCCCTCCAAGGCAAGATGCACTACAGTGAACGATTTAGGTCACCTCACTCCTCATGTCACACCCTCTGCTAGAAACCTGGGTGTCTTCCTTGATTCCGATCTCTGTCTTGACAAACAGATTAGCACTGTGGTCAAAAATAGTTTTTACCAACTCAGAGTGATTTCCCGTCTCAAATCCTTCCTATCTCATAACGATCTTGAAATAGTCATCCATGCTTTTATCACATCACGACTGGATTACTGCAATTCTCTTTATCTTGGCCTCCCTCAAACCTCACTTAGACGTTTACAGCTGGTCCAAAACGCAGCTGCACGTCTGTTAACTGGCACCAGGAGACGTGAGCACATCACTCCCATTCTGGCCTCCTTGCACTGGCTCCCAGTCTTTTTCAGAATACAATTTAAAGTCTTATTATTTGTTTTTAAAGCACTCAGTGGGCTGGCCCCAGCCTACATTAACAACCTTTTACAGCCTCACTCAGTCCAAAGGTCTCTAAAATCCTCTAACACAGGGCTTCTTCATGTACCTCGCTCGCGGCTGAAGCAGAGAGGTGACAGAGCTTTTTCTGTTGCTGCTCCATGCCTCTGGAATCAGCTCCCACCGGATATCAGATCTGCTCCCTCCATCTCTGCCTTTAGATCTAGGCTAAAAACCCATCTCTACTCCTTGGCCTTTCCCTAACCATCAGCTTATTGTTATTGTTCTTACTATAGTTTTATTTTTTATTTATTTATTTATTTTTTGATCATTTGTCTTTTAATACTGACTCTGTACAGCACTTTGGTCAGTGTATGCTGTGTTTAAATGTGCTATACAAATTAAACTTACTTACTTACACCTCCCAATAACTTGTACTTACATACAATTCTTTGAACTGATGGTCTTAGAGTCTGCAGTTGTTTAGAAATACTGTAGCTCCAACAATATTCATTTGTGAAAATCTATGATCCTCTTTCGAACATTTGCACTGAGATCCTTCAACTTTCCCATTGTACTGTGTGTTGGTCAATCCAATGAGTGCTGTCAAACAAACCCTTTTTATGTTGGCACTGAGAAGCTACCAGCTGTAGTCAATCAATATCACAAAAAGTAAGTTAAGAGGCCTTGGCTGTGGCAAATTAAGACATTTTGGAACTTTCAGCACCATTGAATTCATAATCTAAATAGGTGTGCATATTTTTGACTCTGTATGTATAATTTTGACCTTGTGTTTATTTTAGAAAACCCAAAATAAATTAAAATTTGTGCATCAAATTCTTTTTTTTAAGCTGTATGTTGTACAATTATTCTGCCACAGAAAAGACATTCATGTCCCTGTATGGAAACTTCTGACCTCAACTGTAAAATCATAGAATTGAGGGGACTCTCTTTTTTTCCATGACTATTGGAAAATAATCAACAAAAAGGTGGTGGACATTTGTTACCACATGGTATTTGATGATTTTCCCATAACCGTATGTATTGAAGTATTTTATTCCTTTTATACCACAGCAATTTGCCAACAATTACAACCTCACCTCAGAAAAAGTTGGAACGGTACATTGAAATTAAAACTGAAAACGGTGTTTTGTAAACAATATTTGACCTGTCTTGCACTCAAAAAACAGCACATTATTGATGTTTTACCTCATGAATTTTATTTTTTAAAAATAAGCACTTGTTTCAATTTTGATTTTCATCTCATCTCATTATCTCTAGCTGCTTTATCCTGTTCTACAGGGTCACAGGCAAGCTGGAGCCTATCCCAGCTGACTACGGGCGAAAGGCGGGGTACACCCTGGACAAGTCGCCAGGTCATCACAGGGCATAGACACAGACAACCATTCACACTCACATTCACACCTGCGGTCAATTTAGAGTCACCAGTTAACCTAACCTGCATGTCTTTGGACTGTGGGGGAAACCGGAGCACCCGGAGGAAACCCACACGGACACGGGGAGAACATGCAAACTCCACACAGAAAGGCCCTCGCCGGCCACGAGGCTCGAACCCAGACCTTCTTGCTGTGAGGTGACAGCACTAACCATTACACCACCATGCTGCCAATTTTGATTCTGACAATACATTTTTTTCAAAAGAGTTGGGACAGGAAAGCATTTCCCATTTTATAATGTTGCCTTCCTTCTCATGACACTAAGATGTTTAGGGACTGAACACCAAGTGCTGGTGTTATTTTGTCCCATTCTTCCTGCAAACAAAGTACGGGGTCATTGTTGTCATATTTTTCTTTTCAAAATTTGCCATACATTCTCTATTGGGGACAGAGGGGACACACCCTCTTCTTCCACAGCCATGCCTTTTTGTTGTGTCCATAATGTGGTTTTGCATTGTCTTGTCGAAATATCCCTGTAAATGATGTTGTCTTGAAGGCAGAATATGTTGCTCCAAAATCTCAATGGACTTTTCTGCATTAATGCTCCATCACAGAAGTGTAAGTTGCCTTTGCCAAGGGTACTGACATGATGCCATACCATGACACACCCTGGCTTTTGAACTTGTTGCTGGTAACAGTCTGGACGGTCCTTTTGACTTTAGTCCGGAGCACACAGCATCCATTTCTTCCAAAAAAGACCTGGAATACTGATTCATCTGACCACAATATACATTTCCACTGTGTGATGGTCCATTCCAGATGCCTCCGAGCCCAGAGAAGTTGATGGTGCTTCTGGACACAGTTAACATAAGGCTTCCTTTTTGCTCAGTAAAGCTTTAACTGTCATTTCTGGATGTAACTTTGTATTGCAGAGCTTAACAAAGGCTTGCCAAAGTAATCCTTAGCCCATGTGGTTCTATCAGCTATAGATGAATGACGGTTCTTGATGCAGTGTTGTCTGAGGGATCGGAGATCACTGGTGTTCAGATTGAACTTGTACCCTTCCCCATTACACATCAAAATTCTTCCAGATTCCTTGAATCGTTAAATGGTATTATGCACTGTAGAGGGTGAAATATCCAAATCCCTTCCTATCTTTCTTTGAGGAACATTGTTTTTCAACATTTCAATAATCTTCTCATACATTTGTTGACTAACTGGAGATCCTCATCGAATCTTTGCTCCTCAAAGACTAGGCCTTTCTTGGATACTGATTTTGTACCAAATCATGACTACAATCACCTGTTTCAAATCAAATCATTACTTAATTGTTTGCTTCATTACTAGCCCTAAATCGCCTCCGTCCCAACTTTTTTTGGAATGTGTTGCATTTATGAAACACAAGAATGGATGTATATTAACAAACGACATGAAGTTGACCAGACAAAACATGAAATATCTTGGGGTCATCCTATCTGCGATGAAATATCAGTCAAAGTTAATTTAAAATCGTTGTTTTCCTTTGTTTATTTGCATTTTCCATACCGTCACATTTTTTTCTGGTTTGGCGTTGTATATATTTTTTTATTTATTAAAGAATGGCAAATTATGTATAGTTTATAACAAGTTAATAACTGTCATCACTTATACTTTAAAAGCTATAAACAGTCAGTTCAGCATTAGTTTTTCTTTTTACAATTAGAAAAAATGCAGCACTTTATGATACACATAAACAATGAGCAAACTCTTCTGTCTTGAAGGCTTTCAGAAAACTTCAAGATTATTTACAGAGATCGTTAAAGCATTATCCCCTAACTGTTACAGAGTGAGACTAGAGACTCCATAAATGTCAATTTCACACCAGGAAACAGGAATATAAGAACATGTTTCTTTGTTCAACAAAACAATTTTCAAAAATATGTTAATTATTAGGGGTTTTTTTTAATTGTGCTGTTGCTACAGAAACTATAATATCTACAACGAGCGTGATAATATAAACTTGTGATTTCTTTTGCAGCCTGCAATTCTGTTGCTAAACAAAATTAACCAATACCTTCTGACCAGTCAGAATTGAGAATGGAACAGCACTGTATTATAAATACATTTATGAAGAAGACTCACAAGTCGGTAAAATGCTTTGATGCCTGTAACAGGTAGAAATTAAATTATGTTGCATTCATCTACTGTATATATGAAATTGTATGTGTTTGATTTCAGATCCAATGGGGTGAAGAGACCAGGGGCAATCTTACATATTCTCTCCTAGGATCTGCGGTGGATGAAGGATTATTCACCATCAACCCAAAGAATGGCTGTGTCAGGATCCATGGCATCTTGGACAGAGAGAAAACCGCGACTTATGAAGTGAGTGTATCCTCTGCATAGCCGTGAGCAACATCACATTTTTTTTTAATGATAGTGAAGGTAGTGATTTATTTGAATTATTCAAATGTTAAGTAAAAAGCTATTTATTAATTTATAGTAAGAATAATGTAGCACAGTGGTGCAGTGGTTAGCATGGCCGCTTCACAGCTCCAGGGTCCACGATTTAATCCTGAGCTTGGGTTACTGTCTGTGTGGAGTTTCACATGTTTTCCACATGTCCATGTTCCTTCCAGGACCCCAGGCTTCCTCACACGATCCAAAAACTTGCTGTGGATTGGCTATTCCCGTAAATAAGATATGTGCTATATGTGCATTCACACCTTGCGCTCTCACCAGGACAAAGCAATTACTGAAGATAAATGAATGAATGAATGAATGAATGAATTAACTCATCAGCAGCTTAACATTAAAACAAATAAACATTTGTATTCACTATCAGGAACCTTATAGAGCAAAACCAAGACAAAATACATTTCTGCAAATCTCTACATCAGTGGTCCCCAAATGGCGGCCCGCGGGCCAGATCCGGCCCGGGCACGGCAAATTTTTGGCCCGCCACGTCACATCTGAACAAAGGTAAACAGCGCCATCTATGGCCATGCATGATTAGCGATCTCCCCACTTCAGTGGGAGACATCTCTGCTAGTCATCAAGAGTGAGTGAAATCTTATCTAAGCTTATGACAGTCGTGACAACAGACCATGGCAAGTACAAAAAAACGTAAAGTCGATAGCGAAAATCGTCAGTTTAAACCCGACTGGACGGATCAGTTTTGTTTTATTTTACCTGAGCATCCAAATGCAAAGCCAACATGCCTGATATGCATGCAGACTGTAGCCGTCTGCAAGGCTGACAATATCAAGAGGTACTTCACTACTATGCATGCCGCTATTTTTAATTCAAATTATCCTGAAAACTCAGGTAACCGCAGACAAAAAATAGCCAACATGCATTCCTCATTCAGGCGCTCCGTTTTTACCATGGAGAAATCTACCACAGCACAACAAAGGGCTAGCGCAGCCTCTTTACGTGTTTCCTGGAATCTTGGGAGAGCAAAGAAACTGATGCTGTTGTTGGTAAGTTGCCAGCGCCCCATAACGATCCCACAATTCCATGCGCGCTCCACCCAGATGTGACGTAAAGTAGAACTGCTTTAACTGTATCGAGAGCGCCTCGATTCGTTCTCTCATGTTCTGGCTACTGGAGTGGTCAGACGGACTGTAGGCACGCAAGCTACAGTGTGAGACTAACCGCTATTGTCTGAGAACAGCCTGTTCAAATTAGTTTCGGCCGAACTTTTGAACGACCCGCTAGGTTTCAGTGATATAGTGGTTTTGATTCTAAACCTTTGCAAAGTTTAACTACAGTTAAGTAGTTTTCCACGCTAAGAGGCATTTGCGGACAGCTTCACTCCTCTCAGCCTTTTTCTCGTCGACGCATCACTGGAGGTTTCTCCCGAAGTACCGTGGGCCAACTAGGCCTCCATCTCCCTGCTTCGTTAGCTGCGGTTGGACGCAACTCGCCGCTAACCACCTCTCCTCGGACCGCGACCCTCAGCGCGGACATCGGAGAACGAACTTCCATCGCATTAAGTAGGCACTTGGGCAAATTTTAATAATTTGTAGCTTATTCAGATGGTTGTTAGGGTCATGTTTAAACTTTGAGCTGTTTAGCATACCCGCTCAGACACGGAAGGTGTTTCTGTTTTTTTTATTGTTTGTTTTGGTTTTGTTTTTTTCTTTGAACTTGTTAGACAGGGTATCTTGCATGATATCTTTCCTTAACTCCATTGCTAGCTTCCCTATCTGATTAGCAGTGCAGCGACAAGTTTATTTTAAGCTCCGAGGCTGGACCGCTACAAGGCCTAGTTCTCTCCATCCAACACCTATTACACACACTCTCTCTCTCTCTCTCTCTCTCTCTCTCTCTCTCCCTCGCGTTGAGTTCTTTGCCTAGATAGTCTGTTGGAAATTGTTAAGTACAGTGTTTAGATCCAGCTGTAACGTGGCCAGATTCTCATTAGCAACTCATTGCTAGCTACCTCAGGGTGATACGCTAGCTGGTAAGCTTGTGTTCTCGACTAGGCCTGCAGGCGCCATATTCCCCGACGCCATTTTGATTCCTCCCTGAGTTACCTGTGATATGTCACCTAGTTTACGACACCTAGGCATTGACCGCCATTTTGCTTAAGCATTGCTAGAGTGGCTAGTCATTAGCATCTGCCCACAGATACACACACACACACACACACACACACACACCTACACACGCACGCATCGGCTTGCCCTAGTCACACACACACACTTACACACACGCACACACAAGGGATTCTCTTTTCCTATCTCTTTCTCTCTCTCTTCCCCTCAAATCTATGGTCCAGCTGTAATTGTTCCATTGTTTTGTCTTGTTATTACCTTTGCCCGACATTGAATGTATTTTGTGAGATTATTATTAGTGAGTAGTAGACAAATAAAAGCTAATCAAATTGAATTACATTTTACTTGTTCCTGTTGTTTATTCACAAGGTCAACTATTTAGAACTCCTTTTTCCTTCAAATTTAGCTTTTGTATACAACTGGGTTTTCCATCTAATGCAGAGCTACCATTAATCTTGAATGTAACCATTCACGGTGAATATTAAGATTAATAATTTAAGATTTTATGAGACTGATCTTTATTTATAAATTGATTAATTAAATTATCAATTATTACATAATTTATAATTTAATTAATCCCAATTCCACCTACACTGTATTGGTAAAACTGTGTGCAACTGATATGGTTGAAAAGGTTTTATGTCACGACGAGGAAAACAAGCAAAATATTGTGGACCTACCAAAGCAGGTGCCATTGTCAGCCAACACCACAACAAGAAGAGTGGAAGTTTTAGCCAAGGAATGTTCATCCAGACTAAACACTGATCTGATTAAAACAGAGGCCATGTCACTGGCAATAGACTCTTCTTGCGACCGAACCGATATAGAACAGCTATTGGTATTCGTCAGATTTTTTTGATGGAAATATATTTCGGGAAGAGCTACTTTGTTTGCTGCCTCTGCCTGGGCACACAACTGGGGAGATCCTTTTTAATGAGCTGACACAGATCTTTGCGAAGACTGGCTTGGATGTGAACAAAATCATCGCTGTCGTTACCGATGGAGCTCCATCTATGGTGGGACATCGCAAGGGCTTGATGAGCAGGCTTTCCGCAATTAACCCAGGGCTTTTGACATTTCATTGTATTATTCACCAATCAGTGCTGTGCGCTAAACTTGACAAGGAAATGAAAGTGACATGGATTCGGTGACAAAACTGGCAAATTTTGTTTGGGAGAATTCAAGTCTGCAACACTGCATTTTCAGAGCATTGTTGGAGGAAATGTCAGCAGAACACACAGACCTTCTGCTACATAACGATGTTTGCTGGCTTAGGGGCTCATTTCACAGAGTACGATCTGGAAAAAACCACGCGCGACTATGATCGCAGCTGTTTTCCCGTAGTCGCGGGCAAAATCCGTGCAACCTAAACCCATTATTTTCTGTGTACGCTCTATGTTATCTCGTTCGACCTTCGATGTGTACGCTCTACCTGCATCCTATACGCTCTGTAGATGCTTTACATACACTCTACTTGCGTCTATCCACTCGATCTGATGCGATCTTAACACGACCAAGGCTCATTCTGTTTGACCAATCTGCGACACAGCGTTGATCTCTCGGCGATCTATCCTCGCAAGCGCGCGACCTCGGCCGATCAAGGCTCAATCTTGGGCGATCTAGCTACGTACGAGTTGCAACGTACCCTCAATCAATACGATTTAACCTGCGATATAAACGTTCCAGCCTCGCTCTGTACGCTCAATTCTCGATCTTTTCTAGACAGATTCTCGCCTGAGCTACACGCAAATTTGTCACGGTCGCCCGGATTTGCATGCGACCCACTGCAACCGTATAAAAAGGCCCGGCGATCGGTGGCCGACCATCAGTTTTTGACCAGCCTCCAAAGGGACAACATGGACCCAATCGCTCTGCATCATGCTATGTTATTACAGCACTGTCAGGGGTAAAAGTAACTTTTATTTCTTGCCGGTACTATTATTTTGAGTCATAGTGCACGCGCACAGCGAGCGCCGGAAAATACACCTAATTATTTATTATTGTCTACTTATCAAGCATTCACTAAGACTTCTTATCACTCAGTAGTACTAGTATAGTACTTTATCACACTATCACTCTTTCATCCACCTGTATCAGTTTTTGATTATAAATAAATTGCAAACATCATTTCAACAACACAATTTAATAACTTTTTTTTAGCTGAACAGTTGAAAACTAACTTTTCATTTTGGACATTGGACACAGAACAGTGTAACAGAACAGAAAAGTGAAAGTTTTTAGGTAAAACACTTAAAATAAATTCCAAACAGGCTTGAACGTTTGAGAAAGTGCATGCATTCTACAGCAAGTGCGTGTGTTCTCAGTGCGCGTGCCATGCATTGGTAGCCTAGTTACTCTGCTCGCTCCAACCAGACAGTAATCTAGAATCTTTGCCCCGACTTCCACTCGATTTACGAATTCTGATCAAAGTAATTTTTAAATAGTCTATCATGAAACATTAACATGTTTCTTTATATGCCTTTTTATTTGGGAGACTTTGCAACTAACGTCTGTCTGCTAAAACACTTTGATTACCAGCTATTACCACGTTATAGCACAAGATCTGGTTAAGCCATATGCGCGCTGTAACCAGCACGCATACGGCTTAATTTTTTTTTTTAGTTTTTACATTTTTTTTTCAGAGACAGTATATTTTTCTTTCCGGTACGGCCAAATCTTTTAGTGGTACGCCGGACCAGCCAGGACCGGCTTTCTTTCACCCCTGAGCACCGTGCCCTGCAACTGCAGCAAGACTCTCTGACAGGGTTTCCCATACATAGACCATTGTGTGGCGCAGCGCCACACAATGGATTCCTATCACCACATTATCAGACTTGCGATTTTGAAAAAAAAAAATTCCGTTGCATATCGTTCCGTTCATTCATAGTGCTCTTTCGTCTCGTTCACATGCGCGCGCGCGCGCACACACACACACACACACACACACACACACACACACACACACACACACAGAGCCACGGAGAGGTGTGTACACAGGTCTGCTGTTGCGCATACACCCGGTGCCACGGTCTGATCGTGCGCTGGTATAAATTTACCATGCGCATGCGCAGACCGATTTTTTTTTTCCCGGTCAACTTCCAGGAAGTCTAGACTGGTGGTAAATTCAGACCGTGACACTGGCCTTATTGCATTATCCCGTTTATCCCGCTTCAGCATTCATGCAAGTTATTAATAATGGCTTGACATTCACAATAAATAAGGATTTCCCACTAGCCTAAATAAAATGCATTACCTTGCACTTACAATCAGGTACCCTGTGGTGGCACACTTATGTCGTTCATATACATGTACGGATGTCATATGGTCGCAAAAGCCATTAAAAATCAGGTCAATGCATTCCCATATTCTCTGAAGTATGGAGGGTCTGCTTTGTGCATGGGGAGTTCCACTATGATGATGATCTCATGATTTAATAAAAATAATTTGTTTCCAACCAAACTTAAGTGGTCTTTAATTATTTAAGAAAAGCATGTGTGACCATAACCATGTGTCTGTGGCGCAATTTGAACAGAAGGAGGACTCTGGGTTTCGTTTCTTTTCTGCATTCAATCTCTATTTGCACAGTGATTTACTACAACCAGAAATGTCACTTCTGCAACAGTGAATACATGCACAAATTAATACAGCTGAACAGAACATATTCTATTTGCAGAAATTTCTTTCTGCCATTTTACCAAGAAAAAAAAAAACTATGCAGCAGGAGGGAAGATATTGAGAACCTGAAGGAAACCCACACTGACACAGGGAGAACACACAGACAGGGTTCTGAACTCAGAATCAAAACAGACCCTGCAGCTGTAATGTGGGAATAATAACCACTTGAAAAAGATACTGCAATAAACTTCAAAAGTTAAGGATAATAGAATCGACAATTTGTATGCTTCAGCTCCTACCCCTGCTCTTTATAAGAACGCCTTCAGCTTCAGTCCAAATTTGACTTGGTATCCACAAGTAAAACACAGACGCAGTTATTCCTTGCTAAACAACTTTTCTTTGAGGCCCTGTTTACATTATTTCGAATCAGCGGATCATCAGATTAACGTTTTTAAAACGATTCGCGTGCACACAGAAACGCCAATGCACGATTCCCATGCACACAGCAACGCCAATACACGGATACGCTAATCACATGACTAATTAGACGGCACGTCACATGATCCCAGTGCATATCGGGCATGCGCAAGTCACTCACCACTTGCAAGTGGAAGGATGGCAAGCGAACACCTTCTCCAGCAGATAAACACACCTGGCTGTGATGTTCATGTTCTCACTGAGTTTAAGCGCCTGAAGGAGGTTGAAATGTGTAAATAAACCTCAGTGCAGCTCAGCGCTTCCTCCTGCACTCCAAATCACTCCGCCCTAAACAGCGAATGCCCTCTGGAGGGTGCGCACTCCGGCCCTGCGCAGCTCACAGAGCGCGCAAGTGAAGCGCACGAGCAGTGATTCAGGACTGAGCCGCTGTGTGTGTGATCCCAACGCCAGCGAATCAGGAAGGTGGATGTCACAGTGACGTTGTCCAATGACGACGTCAGCTAGAGCTCAACACAGCGTATCCTCGTTTCTCAATGTTTACACAGCACCGGATCAGACACGAACTGGATTGAATACGTGGGCTCTGGCGGATTCCCGTTTCCCGGCGTTTTAATGTGAACGGACAGTGCATCCGCAAAGAAAACGAGACAGATACGGTCTAATGTAAACTTGGCCTGAGACTGGGGATAAAGCGGGAAGTGTACTGTTCTCTCTATGTGTTTTGCTCTTGCGTGAACACAGATAGCCAGCCAAACTCCTTATTCAAGAGCCAGGAAGTGAGCGGCTTGCTCCTTTAATATCTTCTCACACTTAAGTCAACATTTCTGACTGCATTGAATTTGGTGTAAAACTAGAAAAGAAAAATAAAAAAAAAAAGTCTTCATAAACAACCATGTAAATATCAGTATCAACGTATCGACTGCTTGATATTAACTCAACAGTTATTAGCACAGCAGGCTAGAAAACAAGGCAAATTAGCAGGTATGTAACACTTACAACCATTGCTTTCTGAGAGATTAACTGCATTGACGCGGCCGTGAGATGATGCGCACACATTTTCCCTCTCGTTTAGGTTTTTACTTCCTACTTCCGGTTAGTCGGGAGATTTTAAAAATAAAAGCGCCGCAAATACATAAAAAGGTAAAAAACAGTAAATCAACATTTCAAAGTCATTTTGAGTGTCTTTTAAACATCTCATCTCATTATCTCTAGCCGCTTTATCCTTCTACAGGGTCGCAGGCAAGCTGGAGCCTATCCCAGCTGACTACGGGCGAAAGGCGGGGTACACCCTGGACAAGTCACCAGGTCATCACAGGGCTGACACATAGGCTACGTTTACATTACGTCGAATCAGCGGATCATCAGATTAACGTTCTTAAAACGATTCGCGTTTACACTAAAACCGTTAGCCGTGCACACAGCAACGCCAATACGCGGATACGCTAATCACATGACTTTAGACGGCGCATAACATGATCCCAGTGCATTTCAGACGGCGCGTAACATGATCCCAGTGCATTTAGGGCATGCGCAAGGCTCACCACTTGCAAGTAGAAGGATGGCAAGCCGCGCAAGGCTCACCACTTGCAAGTAGAAGGATGGCAAGCCGCGCAAGGCTCACCACTTGCAAGTAGAAGGATGGCAAGCCTAATACACGGATACGCTCGGCTCCGCAGGCATCCTGCGCTCCAAATCACTCCGCCCTGAACAGCGAGTGCCCTCTGGAGGGTGCGCACTCCGGCCCTGCGCAGCTCACACAGCGCGCGAGTGAAGTGAACAAGCCACGATTCGGGACTGAGCCGCTGTGTGTGTGATCCCAGCGCATATCACTTACTGATGGCAAGCCTAAAGACAATCATAACTACACAATGGGCAGTATTTGCATCAGTATTTGCAGTATTTTCATACTTTTATACTCTTTAATGAAAGGTGATACAAGGCGGAAGTCCGCGCCGTTTTTCAGCAGTCGCGTCACATGACCAACACCAGCAAATCAGGAAGGTGGATGTCACAGTGACGTTGTCCAATGAGACGCCAGCTAGAGCTCAGCACAGCGTATTCGCGTATTCTGAATGTTTACACAGCACCGGAGCTGACACGATCTAGATTGAATACGTGGACGCTGGCGGATTCCCGTTTCCAGGCGTTTCCAGGGGGTTTAATGTAAACGGACAGTGCAGCCGCGAAGAAAACGAGACAGATACGGTCTAATGTAAACGTAGCCATAGACACAGACAACCATTCACACTCACATTCACACCTACGGTTAATTTAGAGTCACCAGTTAACCTAACCTGCATGTCTTTGGACTGTGGGGGAAACCGGAGCACCCGGAGGAAACCCACGTGGACACGGGGAGAACATGCAAACTCCACACAGAAAGGCCCTCACCGGCCACGGGGCTCGAACCCGGGCCTTCTTGCTGTGAGGCGACAGCGCTAACCACTACACCACCGTGCCGCCCGTCTTTTAAACATATTAAACATATTCAGGGCAGAACAGGAAGATTATTAGCACATCAGGCGCATGCAGCCACACTATCCAGATTGATCCCCAAGATCAAATCTGTGTCAGGTGAAATTACCTCAGATCCTATTGAGATTAATAAGATATTTTGTTCTTTCTACTCTAACCTCTACTCCTCACAATGTCCTTTAGATGTTTGGGATGGAGATAACCCTCTAGATAAGATTGTTTTTCCTAAACTAAACGAGGATTTGTGTAGGGAGCTGGGAAGTCCAATTTCTATCAAGGAAGTACAGGAGGCAATTATGTCACTTCAGAACAGTAAAACTCCAGGCCCTGATGGGTTCACTGTTGAGTTTAAGCTATTCTCTGCCACCATTGCACCAGCCCTCCAGAGAATGCATAATGAATCCTTTGTTGAGGGCCACCGGCCTCCTACCCTGTCGGATGCCTCTATTTCTCTCCTGCTTAAGAATGATAAAGACCCCCTCATGTGCGGTAGCTATAGACCCATTTCCCTCTTAAATGTTGACCTAAAGATCCTGTCAAAGATCCTAGCCCAACACCTACAGCGGGTCCTATCAAGTATAATATCAATTGATCAAATGGGTATCATGCTTGGAAGGCACTCATTTCATAACACAAGGAGGCACCTAAATATCATTAATGCTCCTAGTTCGAACACTCCAGAAGTGATTATCTCACTAGATGTGAAGAAGGCCTTCGACAGGGTAGAGTGGAGCTTCCTTTTTTTTTGTTTTGCAGAAATTCATTTTCAATCCAGAATTTATATCTTGGATCAAATTGCTTTATGCCAGCCCAGTCGCCTCAGTCCACACAAACAGACTCCAGTCTGCCACATTTCCCCTCTATCATGGAACCAGACAGGGCTGCCCTCTTTCCCCCCTCTTATTTGCCATAGCTATTGAGCCTCTAGCCATCTGGCTGCACCAGGAGGGTGGGTTTGAGGGCATCACCAGAGCTGGGAAAGTTAAAGGACATGGGACATGAAACATAAATGCACGCTATATCAGTTTCTTTCCATTAAAAATATGAATTAATTGCATCAACAAATACAAAATCATCTATTAAATTCAGCAAAATCGTTATATTCGTGATGATTATATGGCATTTCTGCTCAAGCTCCGATTTGCATATTTTACAACCGGAAGAGCCGCTGTCACGTGATCATACGTCACAAAAACTTTCGGGCACAGCACAAGCGGGTAGATGAATGGAGAAGTGAATGACAAGAAAATTGTTTTTATAGTCTTTAACGTACATTGAACATCATGGTGTATTGTGCTGCTTATGGTTGCAATAATTCCAATGGGAAATGCCCTGGAGTAAGTTTTTTTGCATTCCTCAAGGACCCGAAGCTGAGGAAAGTGTGGGCTCACTACTGCCGTAGAAAAAACTTTGCACCTACTGTTTCCCACAAACTGTGTTCGGACCATTTCACTGAGGATTCTTTCAACATTAATACTCAGGTACTGAGCGATATTAATTGCCAAGCCAAATTTAAGAGGCCGTATAGCCGGGTTCATGGAGGCAGTGATAGCGCCATAATATACAGGGCCTAACATTCCTACAACTGTAGAGACAGTCAAGAAATCCTGTAACATTAATGGACATTTAAATAGGAACAGTCCACCGTACTTCCATAATGAAATATGCTCTTATCTGAATTGAGACGAGCTGCTCTGTACCTCTCCGAGCTTTGCGCGACCTCCCAGTCAGTCAGACGCAGTCAGACGCACTGTCACTCCTGTTAGCAATGTAGCTAGGCTCAGTATGGCCAATGGTATTTTTTGGGGCTGTAGTTAGATGCGACCAAACTCTTCCACGTTTTTCCTGTTTACATAGGTTTATATGACCAGTGACATGAAACAAGTTCAGTTACACAAATTGAAACATAGCGATTTTCTATGCTATGGAAAGTCCGCACTATAATGACAGGCGTACTAACACCTTCTGTGCGCTTCGACAGCGCATTGATACCTTCACTCGGAGTTGTACCATTATTTTTTAGACAGGGCGGACGGACCAGGGCATTCGCCCGCCTGGCCGTGCCCGACGAGGAGCGCTCTCGGCCGGCTTGGGAGGCAGACGGCAGCCCCTCCTGGAAGTGTGGTTTTACCATGGGCCTCATGCGGAAAAATGCCGAGGTGCATTCGCTAAGCAACTGAAAGCCGAAGTAAGGATTAGTATTATAATTTTGGGTGTATCAATTATTGATTATCATAATTCTGACTCGTTTCGCCATTTTGAATGTTTTCATCTCGGACTCTGGAAGCATTGTATCTCAATCAATCTCGAAAAATATCAGCAAAAAAAAAAACTAGCTTGCAACGGACTTTAGCTAGATCTATGATGAACTTTCAATGTATGATACAAAAATAATACTTCTTTCAACAGATCATTAGCCTTTGAGCAGAATTGTTTTTAACTTACCAGGAAGTGTTATCGAGCTGACCGCTTTCAGTTTCATGGGGATTGAATGAACTCTCACTCTCAGAATCATCTGACCTGTCAGAGTAAAGACAAGATCCATGTTCATGTGAATTTCCAGCTATCGGTTCGAATTGATAGGGTCTAACTTCACATCTCTGTGAAAAATCGGGAATGTCACTGTCGATGGTGTCCATTTCGGTAACCTGTTTACATTAGATTCCCAAGCGCTGGCTCCTTGGAAAGTTTTTGTGACGTCACGGGTCACGTGACCACCTAGCTAATTAACGAATCATTGTTTTACGTTGATGTATAAAAAAGTTGAATAATGTGATGATTTTCACATTTTTGATGCCCTGCAGTGATTTAGATGGCATTTCTTATGTCCTTTATACATAATTATACCCAGAAAAAAATCCATGTCCCATGTCCTTTAATAAATTATCGTTGTATGCCGACGACCTCCTTTTATACATGTCTAATCCAGCTGCCTCTCTCCCCATGGTTCTAAGTATCTTCAACAAATTTGGGTCCGATTCAGGCTATAAACTTAACCCCCACAAGAGCAAACTTCTTCCCATCAATTCTCTGGCCAAAAATATAGCCCCATCTTTTTTCCCTTTCAAAAATGCTACAGACGGATTTAAATATTTGGGGGTGCATATTACAAATTCAATCAATCAACTTTTCTCCAAAAATTTCCCTCCTCTCCTTGAGAGGTGTAAACTAGACTTTGGTAGCTGGTCTGGTCTCCCACTATCCCTAGTAGGTCATGTTAGTTTAGTTAAAATGGTTGTTTTACCCAAGTTTTTATATCTTTTTTCACATATCTCCATCCTTATTAAAAAGTCTTTTTTTAGATCACTCAATCAATTAATAAGTTCCTTCCTTTGGGGAAATAAAAATCCATGCATCAGAAAACCAGTGCTACAGCTCCCAAAGGCTCTTAGTGGCTTAACAATGCCCAATTTCTTACACTATTACTGGTCCTGTAATATTCATCAACTTTTATACTGGATTACTAACACAGCAGACGAAGAGCGCCCTGCATGGGTGGAGATGGAACATGCATCCTCTAAACTCTCTCTTCATTCCCTGGTTTGCTCCCAGCTCCCTTTGATGGCCTCCAACTTTACCTCAAACCCAGTGGTAACTAACTCTGTTAGAATCTGGATTCAAATTAGGAAAAACCTAGGCCTCCATAGGGCCTCAGACCTCTCCCCCATTGTAAACAATCACCTATTTCTGCCCTCTTGCATTGACCTTTCAGTCTTGGTTTGACAAAGGGATAACTAAATTTAAGGACCTTTACAACCAAAGGACTTTTATGTCCTTTTCTGAGCTCTCAAAGAAATTTGATTTGCCTAAATCCCACCTATTTCTTTTTTTTTTTTTTTCAGATAAGGCATTTTATTCAGAATCAGAATCCCAAATTCCTTAGTCATCCCCCGGAAACTCTGGTTGACTCACTCTCTTGATCCTGAACAAAAGTGACTAATTTCTAGCATTTACAGCCTTATCAATTCTACTACTGACACCCCAGCATCTGGTCCCAAGGATTCTTGGGAGCAAGAGCTTGGAACCACACTGCTTGATGATTATTGGCAACAAGTTTTACGGTTGGTTCACTCCTCTTCAATCTGTGCGAGGCACGGCCTCCTACAGTGTAAAGTTGTACACAAAGCTCACTACACTAATTTGAGGCTATCTCGGATTTACCCCAATGTAACTGACTCATGTAATAGGTGCAAACAATCTCCAGCTGACCATTCCCATATGTTTTGGTTCTGTCCCAGGCTTGCCACATTCTGGTCTGAAATCTTCAAAACTCTTAGCACAGCATATAACACTACTATCTCTCCTGAACCTCTCTTGGCTTTGTTTGGTGTCCCCCTGCAGCCTTTTACCTCTAAAGTCGTGCAGACTGTTCTTGCCTTTGCCACTCTGTTGGCCAGGCAACTTATACTCCTCAATTGGAAACACCCTCATCTTCCATCTCATAGAAGGTGAGTGAAAGAGGTATGACTGTCCATTAGACTTGAAGAGCTTAGATTTTCCCTCAATGGCTCCTTAAACTCATTTGAAATGACTTGGAGATCTCTCTTAAATTATATTGAATCCTTGACATATCTGCCTGACTGTGACAATTGAGGCCCCACTTTTGTTTAAATTTATTTATTTATTTATTTATTTATTCTTTTTTCATTGTTATTTTTAAACATTTTATTTCATTGATTTATTTAATTCATAATTTTCCTTATTTATGTATTTGTTGTATGTATTCTGTATTGTTTACATGTTGACACTGATTTACATTGAGAACTGTTCTCTTCTGGGTGGGGTGGGATTGTGGGAGGGATAAAAAGACCGGGAAAAAATGATAGACTGGAAGTCCTCTCTGTCATATTGCACTGTCATTTTGTTGCCTGTGAAATTGCTTCCAACAAAGAAAGTTAATAAAAAAATTGAGGCTGTGCATCAGATGTTTTTAGCTTCACTGTTGATCGATGGGCCTTAAAAATGATTCAACAACCCATTTGTACAAACCATGAATGCAAATTAGCTGTGCATGACTACTGTAAGAGTGTAGAAACACATACCTAAGCTAGAATTTCATGTGGTGCAGTTGTGGCAAATTTTTAAATTGAGTCATGTCATCCATCCATTATCTATAACCACTTATCCTGTGCAGAGTCGCGGGCAAGCTGGAGCCTATCCCAGCTGACTATGGGCGAGAGGTGGGATACACCCTGGACAAGTCACCAGGTCATCACAGGGCTGACACATAGAGACATACAGCCATTCACACTCACAGTCACACCTACGGTCAATTGAGAGTCACCAGTTAACCTAACCTGCATGTCTTTGAACTGTGGGGGAACTGGAGCACCCAGAGGAAACCCACACAGACACAGGGAGAACATGCAAACTCCACACAGAAAGGTCCCCGTCAGCCACTGGGCTTAGATCCAGAACTTTCTTGCTGTGAGGCGACAGTGCTAACACCACGACACCACCGTGCTGCCCATTGTTCATTTCAGATTTGGTCAAATTTGTTGAAGTATAATTTAAATAAATTAATTTGTTCAACTGAACCAAACTACTACAAAATGAATAGTGCTCACAAAACCCTAATTTTAAACAAAACCCTAACCCTTTAAAACCCTAAAGAAACATCTGGATCACATGCTGTATAGAATGCTATGTTCAGTAAATGCAAGAATTCCAAGAACTCTTAAGCATTTACATGAATGGTGTGTGTGTGTGTGTGTGTGTGTGTGTGTGTGTGTGTGTGTGTGTGTGTGTGTATTTTCATTTAGTTAAAAGGGAGAGTGATACTACCAGAAGGAAAACTCGCTAAAAAGGACCTCAATTTGAGAATCATAGTTGAAGACCAGAATGATGAAGACCCTTATTTTAATATTTCATTCACTGGTTCTGTTAATGAGCTCAGTGACAAAGGTACATGGACTTTTTTTTTTATTCTTATAATGTGGGGTTTCTTGTTCCCGATAACAGCAAATCCAATAGTATTTTACTCCATAGCAATTTGCCAACATTTTTTTATTCACCATGTCATAGTTTTAAACATTTTATATTTACATTTAAGGTTGTAGAATATCCACAAGACATCCTGTTCCTGAATCGTGTGCATTATAAAACCGATAAACATCAAGCTTCCCTCATCAGCCTATTTTTTTCTCTTTTGAAATTAATAACACAAAAAAATGCAGATGTCATTTTACAAAAAAAATTAAAAATAAAGCCCTGAATGTTTTTCCAGGATTAGCAAACTTCCTGACTTTTACAAAACACTGACACTGGAAACTCCTGCCTTAAATGTTTTTTAAAAAGTCCTCACAAAAAACTTCACCAGATCAACAATTATGTTTTTTTTTCCCCCTGACACACAATTATTTTTGTTTAGTGGACTGAAAGCTACTGAATTGAAATCACAGACTTCCAATTTTATTAGGTTTTTTTTTTCTTTAAATAGAAGAATTAATGAATTTAGAGCCACATGGCCTCTGCTATTTTTTCTTGCTTCACCAGGACACAATACAAGATACAAATCGTCATGCATCACATGGTGGGCTTTCCCTGTTCGCGCAAGACATTGTGGGATACAAATTTGAAACGGAAGAGGAAAATGGAGGATGCAAATGAAACGGGAAAGACTGACTACAGTAACGGAATGCGAGAAGAAAAGATGTTATGTTGCGAAGGAAAGGAAACGCTGGACCAAACTAATAAATATCGGTGGTCAGCGAGCACCTCGGTGCGATCAGCTGTTTGTTTAGCAAAAGAATGATGTAACTGTCAGTGCACAGTCAAGATAAACTTGTAGACGACAGTAATGCAACACTGGATGCCGCATGTGGGAAAACCCAACAGAAGAAGTAAAAGAAGAAGAAGAAGAAGCAGGGCTCCAGAGAATGCGCACACCGGACTTCCTCTGTCTGTTCGACTGTGAGCAATTTCATGCACAATATTTGCTAGGGAATCCCTTCAAATTAAATAACTTCCCAGCCACAGAATGGCCTGCGTTTTTTTATTTATTTATTTTTACAGTAGATATTACAGAAATAAACATATCACAATGACCAAATTTCTGAAGGAAACTAAATTTCACCGATTTTATGAAATCTAAAGGCCATCTAGCTTTAATATAATACTGTGCATTGCAGGTGCACTCCTGTCAGAGCTGTTCTTCTGGAAAATTAATAAACATTTTCTGACCAATCAGAATCAAGAAATCAACAGTGCTTTGCTATATTTTAATGTCCAATCAGCTGCACATAAGAGTGTCATTAATAATAAGTTGTTTCATAAATGGCCATATCTGTGATGTCTCAGGAAAATATTTTGATGTAATTTGTCACAATATCAATTTTGCAACATCATATTTGACATTCTGATTTTTGTTGGGAAAAGGGGAATATGGTCCTTTATAAATGTATCTCATATGGTTCTGTTTCAATGTTAATACTTTTTCTCCTAGACACCTCTGTAATTACAGTCACAGCTTATGATGCAGACGAGCCAGGAACACCAAATTCAAAAATTGCATACAGGATTATTCAGCAGGAGCCGGCGAGAGAGTCAATGTTCAAAATTGAGCGATCGTCTGGTGAAATCAAAGTCAAAATGAACACTCTGGACAGAGAGGTGAGCACCTCAGTCATAAAAAGCAGACATCACAATCACTATTGTGCAGTAAGTTCATCAACAGCCTTGTTGAAAGTGAGCAATTCCAGGAAGAGAACCCTGTCAAAGACATTAAATATTAGACAATATTTAGTTAGAGAAGATTAGAATCTGAGCTTCATACAATCTGAGTTTTATTATCCAAGGCTTTCTTATGCAGTGTCAGAATTATTGACATCCTTGGTAAAGATGGGTAAAAAAAATGTCTCTGTGGTTAATTAGCTTAATCTCATACTGTGGGTGGTAAAAGAGAGCAACTGGACTTGTTTGAAGATTCTTGAAGAGGTTTCACCTCTCATCCGAAAGGCTTCTTCAGTTCTATCTGACTAATAGGGAGTATCAGGTATTTATCCTCTCATGGATGAAAAGCAATCCTAAGGTGTCGTTGAGCCATCCTGCTGGTGTGGGTCACTGGGGGCTGGGTGTGAACAGCCTCGAGAGTCGTTAGGGTGATCAATGGATTGCTGGTTCTCTCTGTCCTCCTGTGAGTCACTGAAAACAGCTGGGTTTTGGTGTGCATTCAGGCCCTGTCCACACGGCAACGGATTCAGGTGAATCCGATACAATTGTTTATCGTTTAGGCCTGGCATCCACACGGCACCGGCGTTTTTGGTGCCCCAAAACGCAATCTTTTGAGAACGGGTCCCAGAGTGGAAAGATCTGGCAACGTTGCCGTTGCGAAGTCATCTGGATGAGTAGAACGGATTTGTTTACGATGACGTCACAACCACATGACTGTCAGTGCTTCACGCCGGGTAGAAGTGTAACGAACTCGATGCGAGTTGTCAACAAATCCTATAACTTGGTTCATGAAACGCACTTACAAAATATTTTCACTGTGAATATTTATTGTGTAATGGTGCAAAGTGAGAGAGAGAGAGAGAGAGAGAGAGAGAGAGAGAGAGAATAGCCCTTAGGGCAGAGTCAATCCTGCCAGCAAAAATAGGGAAAAAAAGGAGCGATCTCACCTCTTCAGATGTTGGTTTAAGTCCTACAATACATTCCTCAAAAAGGGCGTAGAATAACAAATTAATCCATCAACGTGTAGCATTCAATTTATTCCCGACCATTAAAGACGCCGCCTTCTGCGTAGAATCATACGTCATCCTCGCCGCCATATTGGATGGGGCAAAGTGGAGAATAAAGATGCCTCATTCATGTGCTGCGTTTAACTGTACCAACAGGTTTGCCGTCCAAACGAGATCACATGGGATTACCTTTCACAGGTGAGACTGGAAAAATACTTTTCATTGTATTTGGTCATTATAATGTAATTTTACGAACAGATTTTTCTGACTTTGTGGCTAATATGAAGTCTCGCGCATAATAGTTTATGCGCATGCATCCTTACTTCTTTTATTGTTCTGGTGTCTCCAAAGGGACCGTCTTACAGTGCCCCTAGAGGTGTGGCATGTATATTGCATCGTTTTCAGCAAGCATTGCGTTGCCATATGGACCTGATATTTTACTGATCGTTGCCCATGTGGACGCGATATTTTTTTGAATAACATCTCGTTGCCGTTGTCGTGTGGATGTAGCCTCAGTTGTCTGGGAAGTGTGCCAAGGACTGCATTGTAGGTGGCTGATAAATGATGTCTTAGACCCTCACCTCTGTTCAGTGATGGCCGTTCCAGGTTGACAAAAATGGCCTCTTTTTTAACTTTGACAGATTTTCTAATTATTGTGTTTACACTTAGCACTAAAAATACCCAATGTGCATTACTCAAATATGTCACACAACCACTGAAAATACTTTAGACAATCTATAAACTATAGTAACTTTAAAATGATACAATCTGCTGGAGTAGTCTGTGCTCTCTCCTAAATGAGTTGTAATCCTTAATTTATGTTACCAGGGTGTTTTCATGGCATTCAAACTGGGGAATCCTGCCTCATGGCAATATGAGACATTCTCCTGAGCTACTGATATTTTTCTATTGCATGCTCTTTTAATGCAAGACAGAATTCAAAACAATAATTTTTAAATTGTTAACATTTATGGGTCAAAACTATTTTCAACTTTTTCTTACACAGACACAAGAAATGTACAAACTGATAATCACAGGCACAGACATGGATGGACGCTATACTGATCCTCAAAACAAACCACGGACAGGAACAGGGACTGTGACCATCAACATACTTGATGTCAATGATAACATCCCCATATTAGAGGACGGCTCTGTGAGTGGGTTTTTTTCTCTGGATTTTTTTCTTATAATGAATAGCTAATGTTAATTGTCTCATAATTATATAAATCTCTAATAAATTATTTAGTGCATATTGATCTTATTCAAATGGCTTGATGGTGATTGCTAGCTTGGTTAAAATATGTTGTTACATACATGGCATTTGAGTGAAAGTTTGATATGTTGCTATATAGCAGTGGCGGCTGCTGGTTTTTAAAATTGTGAAGCCCATTTTACGCATTCATCGTAAAACCTGTAGGCCGGATATCAAAGCATGGAAAGGTGTGCCCCATTAGCATAGTGAACTACAACCCTACCTAGTGGCAGAAAGTATTTTTGCTTGTACATTTCATGTTATAGTCTGGCTTGCCAGGCTAGTGCCTCATATCCTTAATCAAAAATATCAAACATCCAAAAATCACTGGCTATTCAACGAAGAGCCTTGAACGTCATACCCTGATATGCAACACAGAGTCTTTAACGCAACACCCAGCTGTGCAACACATCCTTGAACATCTTCTGCAACACAGTCTGGAAATTCATAACCAGGTAGGCTATGCAACACACAGAACCTTGAATATTATACCCAGGTATAACCTATAACACAGAGCCCACAATTCTCTTAACATTACTGAACAATATACACACTTCAGATTCATGAACATTATATGATGCACACTATTTATACACAAATTCTGCCCTCCGCTCCTTTTCCAGAAAATGGTCTGTGACCCTGTCATACTAGCTGGTTGTGCTTTCCAGAGACTTCACCAATTTCTGTTAGCAGCTAGCACTGCAGATCCCAATAAGGCTCAAGCTAGCCTACAACCAGATTGAACGACAAATGAAATAAACGAGTGAATTCGCGAATGATCAAACTGATAGAATGGATGAAAGTTAACGGAGCACAACGAGTAATATTTACATTTATTTACAGAGTAATGTACAGAGACATCAATGAGAAGAAACATTTATATGAAAAGAAAGTCGGACAGCACTTTGGCACACGACTACACTTTCTCGACATCCGCTGGGGACTGACTGATCATACTTCCGTGTTCCTCGCCGACGCCGAAGTACAGAGCCCGCCCTCCTCATGTCTTTCAAACACTACCTCCAATAATCCTTCATCAGCCCGGTTTCTTGTCCCTGTTAGGACTAGGACTGTTTTGGCCTCTAGAGGCCGCTGTTATTTCCTTTTCATGTCGTGTTTATTTTGGCCTCTAGAGGCCGCCACTGTTCCTGTGTTTTGTGTTTGTGTTAATTGCCTAATTATCTTCACCTGTGTCCTTAATTAGTTTGTCTATTTATACCCCTGAGTTCAGTCCTCTTGTCACGGAGTCTTTGTGCTGTTATGTTTATCTCCAGTTTCCTTTGTACTGTGTTTTTTGATCTTCTTAGCTTTTGTATTTTTGCACTTTGCTTTTCTTTTGGATTATACTCTTTGGTTTTTTTTTGTCTTTTGTTTTGCCCTGTATATAGTGTATATAGTTTAAATAAACCTTTTGATTCTTTTTCTACTTCCGCCTCACGCCTCTGCATTTGAGTCATCCCCCTGGTGGCCTAGTGGGGGTTTGCTGGATTATCACACCAACGAACCAGGTTCGAATCCCAGCAAAACCCTAACAGAAAGACTCCGTCATGACCGACTCAGCAGAGGCTGCTTCAACTGTCTACCCGGCCAACCTTCAGGGAATTATGGCAGCTTTGACACGCTTCGGAGCGACCATGGACGCTCATGGACGTACGCTCACCAGCCAACGTGAGGCCCTCGCTCGCCACGAGGAACTGCTTCAGCAAATTGGGAAAACCCTGGCACAGCTGACATCTCTGCCTGCATCTCCTGCTCCTGATCCAGTTCCTGCTCCTGATCCAGCTCCCACTCCTGCTCCAGTGCCTCCTGCAGTGCTGCCTTCTTCACCTCGCGAACCCAGCCTTCCTGCACCACAGAGGTATGACGGCAAGCACAGTGAGTGCCGAGAGTTCCTTACTCAGTGTCAACTCACCTTTGAGCTTCAGCCTACCACCTACACTACGGATCGCCGCAAGATTGCCTTTGTGATCACCTTATTAGCTGGTAAGGCGCGAGCCTGGGCTACTGCTATCTGGCAAAGACAGGGACCTGAGTGCTTTGATTTCCAGCTGTTTTCTGAAGAGATGCTTCGGGTCTTCGATCAGACAGACATCAGTACCGACGCAGCCCGAAAGCTCATGTCCATCCGGCAAGGAGGAAGCGTCGCAGATTACGCCATCTCGTTCCGAACACTCGCAGCAGTAAGTGGATGGAACGAGACTGCCCTGGTGTCAGCCTTCCACCATGGTCTGTCTGACCCCATCAAGGACGGTCTGGCCTCTATTGGATGCCCAAGTGACCTCGAAACCCTCATCTCACATGCTATTCGTCTGGACAACAGGATGAGAGAACGCCACCAAGCCTTGAGCCCCCCCAGCCTCCCTACCTCTACCTGGAGACCGTCTACCTCCTTCAGTGACTGTCCAGAACCCATGCAAGTGGGTCGTACTCGCCTCTCCGCATCTGAGAGGGAGCGCAGAAGGAGGGACAAGTGCTGCATCTACTGTGGCAAGCCTGGTCACTTCCGAGCATCATGTCCCGAACTCTTGGGAAAAGGACCGCCCCGTCCAGCCGAGGGAGGGTTGTGACGGGGCCTACCCTCTCTCCCGGACTCCCTGGCCAAGGAATCTACATCCCGGTCTCCATCTCCTGGGGTGAGTCTGTCCACTCTTGTCAAGCTTTGATAGACTCAGGGGCGGCTGGGAACTTTATGGATATTCACTTCGCCCAAAGCATCAATATTCCGACTGCACCTCTTGAAGTCCCACTGTCTGTGTCTGCCCTCGATGGCCAAGCGTTAGGTGATGGAAGAGTCACCCAAGTTACTTCTCCAGTTTTCCTCCAGTCTCAAGGTCACAAGGAAGAAATATCCCTGCACCTGATTCCTTCACCTGAGTTCCCAGTTATTCTAGGCCTTCCTTGGCTTACTCGCCACAACCCTCGCATAGACTGGGTAACAAGCCAGGTTGTGGAATGGGGCCCTGCATGCCATGCCTCTTGTCTGCTCTCTAGCTCTCCTGTGTCTCCTGCCGAGCCCCCTGATCTCACCGAGTTATCTCAAGTTCCCACAGAGTACTGGGATCTCAAGGAGGTATTCAGCAAGAGCAGGGCCGCCGTTCTTCCTCCGCACCGGGCCTACGACTGTGCCATCGACTTGCTCCCTGGGACTACCCCTCCTCGTGGCAGACTGTTTTCACTCTCTCAGCCAGAACGCAAGGCCATGGAGGAATACCTCAAAGATGCCCTGGTCTCTGGGTTTATTCGACCCTCCACTTCACCTGCTGGAGCCGGCTTCTTCTTTGTCGGCAAGAAGGATGGGGGGCTCCGACCATGTATTGATTACAGGGGCCTGAATAAGATCACTGTGCGCAACCGATATCCCCTTCCGCTGATGTCCACAGCTTTCGACCTGCTCCAAGGCGCCACCGTCTTCACCAAGTTGGACCTACGGAACGCATACCACCTCATCCGTATCCGACAGGGAGACGAGTGGAAGACTGCCTTTAACACCCCGTCTGGGCACTACGAATACCAGGTGATGCCCTTCGGACTCACCAACGCACCAGCTGTTTTTCAGGCCCTAATCAACGACGTCTTAAGGGACATGATTAACCTATACGTTTTTGTCTACCTCGACGACATCCTTATCTTTTCCAAGACCGTGCAGGAGCACCGCCACCATGTCCGCCAGGTTCTCCAGAGGCTGCTACAGAACAATCTGTTCGCCAAGGCCCAGAAATGCGAATTTCATGTTCCCGAGGTCTCCTTTCTGGGATTTATTGTACGGACAGGCCAACTCCAAATGGACCCTGCCAAGACCCTGGCCGTCCGGGATTGGCCTACTCCCAAGTCCGTTAAGGAGGTTCAGCGGTTCTTAGGATTCGCTAACTTCTACCGCAAGTTCATCAGGAACTTCAGTTCTGTGGTAGCACCCATGTCAGACCTCACCAAAGGGACAGGTGGATCTTATGGCTGGTCTCCTCAGGCAGAAAAGGCGTTCAAAGACCTCAAGGACCGCTTCTGCACGGCACCCATTCTGGTTCTCCCGGACACCTCCCAACCATTCATCGTGGAGGTGGACGCCTCGGACAGTGGTGTCGGCGCGGTGCTCTCTCAACGTTCGGAAGGAAAGCTGCACCCCTGCGCTTACTTCTCCCACCGCCTGAGTCCTGCTGAGTCCCGGTACGATGTGGGGGATCGAGAACTGCTAGCGGTCAAACTGGCCCTTGAGGAGTGGAGGCACTGGCTGGAGGGAGCACAACATCCATTCCTGGTTTGGACTGACCACAAGAACCTGGAGTACCTCCAGCAAGCCAAGAGACTGAACCCTCGACAGGCTAGGTGGGCCCTGTTTTTCAGTCGGTTTGACTTCACCCTCTCATACCGCCCCGGCTCCAAGAACACCAAACCTGACGCACTGTCCAGACTGTTCTCTGCCACTAACAGGGAGAATGAAGTCGGGCCTATTATCCCTGTGTCCCGGATTGTGGCCCCTGTCCGCTGGGGTATTGAGGAGGCTGTCCGACGAGCCCAACGCCAGGACCCCGGTCCTGGGACGGGGCCACCAGGCCTCTTGTACGTCCCACATCAAGCCCGGGCCAAGGTTCTCCAGTGGGGTCACTCTTCCCCTCTCACCGCCCACCCGGGAGCTCGGAGGACCCTGGACTTCCTGAAAAGACGCTTCTGGTGGCCTAACATGGAGAAGGAAGTAAGGTCATTTGTCCTGTCCTGTGAGGTTTGCACCAGAACCAAGAACCCACGACAGCGTCCCCAGGGTCTCCTGCATCCTCTGACCATTCCCCGGCGTCCCTGGTCCCACGTGGCAGTCGACTTTATCACGGGTCTCCCTGAGTCACAAGGTAACACGGTCATTTTGGTCTTAGTTGACAGATTCTCCAAGGCCTGCCGCTTCATACCACTGTGCAAACTCCCCTCTGCTCTTGAAACTGCGAAACTTTTGTTTAATCATGTCTTCCGAGTCTTTGGTCTTCCACAGGACATCGTCTCAGACCGAGGGCCCCAGTTCTCCTCCCGAGTGTGGCACGGGTTCTGCAAGGTCATCGGAGCCACTGCCAGCCTCTCCTCTGGGTTTCACCCACAGTCCAATGGTCAGACGGAGAGGCTCAACCAGGACCTGGAAACCACCCTGCGAGGCCTGGCTATGGATAACCCGACATCGTGGAGCACCTGGCTGCCATGGGCGGAGTACGCCCACAACACCCTGCAGTCATCGGCCACCAAGCTGTCGCCATTCCAGTGCCAATTCGGGTTCCAGCCACCTCTGTTCCCGGACCAGGAGGAGGACGCGGGGGTGCCCTCGGTCAACCAATATGTGAGACGGTGTCGCAAGACCTGGAGCAAGGTCAGGAAGACCCTCATACAGACCTCCAGAACCAACCAGACTCAGGCCAACCGCCATAGAAGACCTGCACACGCTTTCCGCCCTGGGCAGCGTGTTTGGCTGTCCACTAAGGACCTTCCACTGCGGGTGGAGAACCGCAAGCTTGCTCCTCGCTACATTGGCCCCTTCAAGGTGGTGCGCAGGGTGAACCCTGTCTCCTACCGGCTCCAGTTGCCCCGGACTCTGAGGATCAACCCCACTTTCCATGTTTCCCTGTTACGGCCCGTACTGACGTCTACGTATGCCCCTGCCCCTAGGAACCCCCCACCCCCCCGCATCTTCCAGGGGCAGACTGTGTTCACTGTGAATCGCCTGCTTGACTCCCGCCGGGTCCGCGGCGGGTTGCAATATCTGGTGGACTGGGAGGGCTATGGTCCTGAGGAGCGCTGCTGGGTTCCTGCTCGGGATGTCCTTGATAAAGAACTATGTCGGGACTTCCATTCGGCCCATCCGGATCGCCCTGGGAACGTCAGGAGACGCTCCTAGAGGGGGGGGTCCTGTTAGGACTAGGACTGTTTTGGCCTCTAGAGGCCGCTGTTATTTCCTTTTCATGTCGTGTTTATTTTGGCCTCTAGAGGCCGCCACTGTTCCTGTGTTTTGTGTTTGTGTTAATTGCCTAATTATCTTCACCTGTGTCCTTAATTAGTTTGTCTATTTATACCCCTGAGTTCAGTCCTCTTGTCACGGAGTCTTTGTGCTGTTATGTTTATCTCCAGTTTCCTTTGTACTGTGTTTTTTGATCTTCTTAGCTTTTGTATTTTTGCACTTTGCTTTTCTTTTGGATTATACTCTTTGGTTTTTTTTTGTCTTTTGTTTTGCCCTGTATATAGTGTATATAGTTTAAATAAACCTTTTGATTCTTTTTCTACTTCCGCCTCACGCCTCTGCATTTGAGTCATCCCCCTGGTGGCCTAGTGGGGGTTTGCTGGATTATCACACCAACGAACCAGGTTCGAATCCCAGCAAAACCCTAACAGTCCCTCCCACTGTCTCGTTTAGTCCCAGAGAAGCCCGGCTTCCCTGGAAGTGACGATTTTGTCGATTTTAACCAATAACAACTAGCCGAAATTGGCTGTTCAGAGCCCTCTCATAGACTGCAACGGATACCCGGCTGCCAGTCCATAGAGCCCATTGAAATAAGAAAGGTTACAGCCAGTGTTGCCAGATTGGGCGGTTTTAAGTGCATTTTGGCGGGTTTTGAACATATTTTGGCTGGAAAACATCAGCAGTATCTGGCAACGCTGGTTACAGCCTGGCAGCAAAGGTGATTCTCGTAGCGAACTGCAAGTTCATCAGACATCACTCAAATAAGTTACAGGATAGTTATGAATGTAAATACAATCTTGGGCATATATTATGTTATGCAAGTTATTGTTTTAATGAGAATTCAACGTCGTAGATGCCACAGTTTGGGGAGAGAATTTTAGGGGAAGCTCGGCTTCCCTTGTTGTCTCTGAGAAATCGCCCCTGCTATATAGTGTACGCTTGTGCCATAATGTTGAAATTCAGTGTATAGAAGGTGCTGCAAATATCTTGCATACAACTGTTTTTCCTCCTGTGGGACTGGGATACAAACAGCACCAATCAAACTCTGTAATCAGACTCTCAAAACAGAACACAAAACATCCAGCTCATGGCTGAATGCTTCTTCTCACCATGTGTGTGTGATGTTTGCAGTGCATTATTTAGTGCATATTGCAGTGGATTATTTAGTGCATATTGATCTTATTCAAATGGCTTGATGGTGATTGCTAGCTTGGTTAAAATATGCTGTTACATACATGGCATTTGAGTGAAAGTTTGATATGTTGCTATATAGTGTACGGTTGTGCCATAATGTTGAAATTCAGTGTATAGAAGGTGCTGCAAATATCTTGCATACAACTTTTTTTCCTCCTGTGGGACTGGGCTGCAAATAGCACCAATCAAACTCTGCAATCAGACTCTCAAAACAGAACACAAAATATCCGACTCATGGCTGAATGCTTATTCTCACCATGTGTGTGTGATGTTTGCAGTATGAGGGGACTGTGGAGGAGAATAGAATGAATACGAAAGTGGAAATGGAAGTCCAAATTAAGGCCACAGACAAGGATAAGATTCACACGGAAAACTGGGAGGCTGTGTACACCATCATTTCTGGAAATGAGGCTGGTTACTTCGATATCAGCACGGACCCCAAAACTAACGAGGGCATCGTAACAGTCAAGAAGGTAAGATAGATAATTTACACAGGTGACACAACAGATGAAAACATTGAACATCATGGAAAGCTTTATTTCACATGACTCTGGAAATAGTGGAGGTCTTTATTGTGTACATTCAAATAAATTAAATGTCTATTTATTAGTCTAAATAAATCGTCTAAAATATCATTGGCTGAAACTGAAAGTAATAATCACCTTTTTTGCACAAGCCAAATGTTTTGTGATTTCCACTACAATTGATGAACAGAGTATTGGTCAGGTTATCTTGGATGTTTTGCAGTCATGGAACCTCTTTAAAGATAATCAAAATACAATAAAATCTGTTGATAGACTTATTTATTGAACATGTTCCAAATATTAGGCTCATTATTTACAATGATGTGTTGCCTCTTTTTTTCTATTTATCAAACTTACTTGCTTAATCCAGATAATTCAGCATTAAATATATTCAAATGACCCTTAAAAGAGGTTAATAACTAGAACAATTCAGTAATAAATATAAATAATTCAAGAATGGTGGGTTGAGAGTTCCACCACTGTCACTAAATTTCAAAAAGCAAAGAAATTACAACTCCCTTGGCTCTTCCTCATGGACTCCATTTTAAAAACCATGGGTCTAGTCCTGGGGGCGGCATGGTAGTGCAGTGGTTAGCACTGTCACCTCACAGCAAGAAGGTTCTGGGTTCGAGCCCAGTGGCCGACGGGGGCCTTTCTGTGTGGAGTTTGCATGTTCTCCACATGTCTGTGTGGGTTTCCTCCGGGTGCTTCAGTTTCCCCCACAGTCCAAAGACACACAGCAAATTCCTCAGTGTTGAATTAACACCCAGAGTGTTTATATAGGTCCAATTGGACCAGTGGCAGCTGGTAGTCCTTCAAACAGGGGAGGCTGGTCGGTTACGATATTTCCAGATTTAAAAGAAAAAAGAAAAAAACACATAAATTTTGCCCATACTCTTGCCTCTGATCTGGCTGATTGTTGGCAGGGTCACAAACTGTGAAATAACAGGTTCTTTTGGCCCATTAGCCTACTGTCCAATATACATGATGGTGGTGTTGGGGGGGAGGGGTATATTTTAACATTTTATATTTTAAAACCCCTCCTTGAACTGCCACCTTATTGTGGTGGAGGGGTTTGTGTGCTTGAATGATCCTAGGAGCTATGTTGTCGGGGGCATTATGCCCCTGTCAGGGTTTCCCAAGGCAGACAGGTCCTAGGTGACAGGCCAGACTAAGAGCAGTTCACCAAAACCCCTATGGAGAAAAATCCGAGGACCGTGACGTCGCCCGGGATGACGCAGCCGGGGCCCCACCCTGGAGCCAGGCCCGGGGTTGGGGCTCGTATGCGAGCGCTTGGTGGCCGGGCCTTTGCCCATGGGGCCCGGCCGGGCTCAGCCCGAAGAGCTGACGTGGGCCCGACCTCCTGTGGGTTCACCACCCACAGAGGTAGCAGTAGGGGACTGGTGCAATGTGGATTGGGTGGCAGTCGAAGGCAGGGGCCTCGACGACCTGATCCCCGGACACAGCGGCTGGCTGTTGGGACATGGAATGTCACTTCGCTGGGGGGGAAAGAGCCTGAGCTTGTGCGGGAGGTTGAGAGGTACCGGCTAGAGATAGTCGGGCTCACCTCCACGCACAGCTTGGGCTCTGGAACCCAGCTCCTCGAGAGGGGCTGGACTCTCCACTTCTCTGGAGTCGCCCGTGGTGAGCGGCGGCGGGCTGGTGTGGGCTTGCTTATAGCTCCCCAGCTCAGCCGCCATGTGTTGGAGTTTACCCCAGTGAACGAGAGGGTCGCCTCGCTGCGCCTTCGGATTGGGGAGAGGGCTCTTGCTGTTGTTTGTGCCTATGGCCCAAATAGCAGTATAGAGTATCCGGCCTTCTTGGAGTCCCTGGGAGAGGTACTGAGGAGTGCTCAGACTGGGGACTCCATTGTGTTACTGGGGGACTTCAATGCTCACGTGGGAGATGACAGTGACACCTGGAGGGGTGTGGTTGGGAGGAACGGCCTCCCCGATCTGAACCCGAGTGGTGTTTTGTTATTGGACTTCTGTGCTAGTCACGGTTTGTCCATAACGAACACCATGTTCGAGCATAGGGGTGTCCATAAGTGCACGTGGCACCAGGACACCTTAGGTCGGAGGTCAATGATAGACTTTGTAGTCGTTTCATCTGATCTCTGGCCCTATGTCTTGGACACTCGGGTGAAGAGAGGGGCTGAGCTGTCAACTGATCACCACCTGGTGGTGAGTTGGATCCGCTGGCGGAGGAGGAAGCTGGACAGACCTGGCAGGCCCAAACGTATGGTGAGGGTCTGCTGGGAACGTCTGGCCGAGCACTCTGTCGGGGAGGTCTTTAACTCCCACCTCCGGGAGAGCTTTTCCCAGCTTCCGAGGGAGGCAGGGGACATTGAGTCTGAGTGGACCATGTTCTCTACCTCCATTGTGGACGCAGCTGTTCAGAGCTGTGGCCGCAAGGTCTCCGGTGCCTGTCGTGGCGGCAATCCCCGAACCCGGTGGTGGACACCAGAAGTAAGGGATGCCGTCAAGCTGAAGAAGGAGTCCTATCGGGCCATGTTAACCTCCAGGACTCCCGAGGCAGCTGACGGGTATCGGCAGGCCAGGCGTGCTGCAGCTCGGGCAGTTGCGGAGGCAAAAACTCGGAACTGGGAGGAGTTCGGGGAGGCCATGGAGAAGGACTATCGGTCGGCCTCGAAGAAATTCTGGCAAACCGTCCGGTGCCTCAGGAGGGGGAAGCAGTACTCTGCCAACACTGTTTACAGTGCGGGTGGGGAGCTGTTGACCTCGACTGGGGACATTGTCGGGCGGTGGAAGGAATACTTTGAGGATCTCCTCAATCCCACCGTCATGTCTTCCACTGAGGAGACTGAGGCTGATGACTCAGAGGTGGACTCGTCCATTACCCAAGCCGAAGTCACTGAGGTGGTTTGCAAGCTCCTCGGTGGCAAGGCACCGGGGGTGGATGAGATCCGCCCTGAGTATCTCAAGTCTCTGGATGTTGTGGGGCTGTCTTGGTTGACACGCCTCTGCAACATCGCGTGGCGGTCAGGGACAGTGCCTCTGGAGTGGCAGACTGGGGTGGTGGTCCCTCTTTTTAAGAAAGGGGACCGGAGAGTGTGCCCCAATTATAGGGGAATCACACTTCTCAGCCTCCCAGGGAAGGTTTACTCCAGGGTACTGGAGAGGAGAATTCGACCAATAGTCGAACCTCAGATCCAGGAGGAACAATGCGGTTTTCGTCCTGGTCGCGGAACACTGGACCAGCTCTATACCCTTCATAGGGTGCCCGAGGGTTCATGGGAGTTTGCCCAACCAGTCCACATGTGCTTTGTGGATCTGGAGAAGGCATTCGACCGTGTCCCCCGTAGTATTCTGTGGGGGGTGCTTCGGGAGTATGGGGTTCGGGGCTCTTTGCTAAGGGCTGTCCGGTCCCTGTACGAACGGAGCAGGAGTCTGGTTCGCATTGCCGGCAGTAAGTCAGACCTGTTCCCAGTGCATGTTGGACTCCGGCAGGGCTGCCCTTTGTCACCGGTTCTGTTCATAATTTTTATGGACAGAATTCCTAGGCGCAGCCAGGGGCCAGAAGGAATCCTGTTTGGGAACCACAGGATTTCATCTCTGCTTTTTGCGGATGATGTTGTCCTGTTGGCTTCTTCAAACCAGGACCTTCAGCATGCACTGGGGCGGTTTGCAGTCGAGTGTGAAGCGGCTGGGATGAGAATCAGCACCTCCAAGTCCGAGGCCATGGTTCTCGACCGGAAAAGGGTGGCTTGCCCTCTCCAGGTTGGTGGAGAAGTTCTGCCTCAAGTGGAGGAGTTTAAGTATCTCGGGATCTTGTTCACGAGTGAGGGAAGGATGGAGCGTGAGATCGACAGGCGGATCGGTGCAGCCTCCGCAGTGATGCGGTCGCTTTACCGGTCCGTTGTGGTGAAGAAGGAGCTGAGCCAAAAGGCGAAGCTCTCAATTTACCGGTCGATCTACGTTCCGACTCTCACCTATGGTCATGAGCTTTGGGTAATGACCGAAAGGACAAGATCGCGGATACAAGCGGCCGAAATGAGTTTCCTTCGCAGGGTGGCTGGGCGCTCCCTTAGAGATAGGGTGAGAAGCACAGTCACTCGGGAGGAGCTCGGAGTAGAGCCGCTGCTGCTCCACATCGAGAGGAATCAGCTGAGGTGGCTCGGGCATCTTTTTCGGATGCCTCCTGGACGCCTCCCTGGGGAGGTGTTCCAGGCATGTCCCCCCGGGAGGAGGCCCCGGGGAAGACCCAGGACACGCTGGAGGGACTATGTCTCTCGGCTGGCCTGGGAACGCCTCGGTGTTCTTCCCGAGGAGCTGGCCGAGGTGTCTGGGGAAAGGGAAGTTTGGGCTTCCCTGCTTAGACTGCTGCCTCCGCGACCCGGTCCCAGATAAAGCGGAAGAAGACGAGACGAGACGAGACGAGATATTTTTAAATTGTGGCATGTTGTTTAAAAATTGATCATTATTGAAAGCAGCTCTTTGTCAGCAACCTCAGCAGTAGCAGCAGAGTGTTCTGGAATAGGCACAAGCACTGACCTTGGGGAGCCAAACATAGAGCTGGGTGCCACACATTTCATTCAATGACACTTTCCCTATATTTTACTTATTTTGACTGAGAAATGTTTTATTGACAATTTTGATAACCCTTCACTTTTAATCCAGGTCTGTAGTGTGAAATGTTCTCAGCTGTGTTTTTGTTTAAAAATGTTTTCCAAATTATAGCTGTGTTTAATTCATATCCAGAAAAATATATATTCCAATATAATATATTCAGCATAAACATTTTAAATAGATTCTATATTTTTGGTCCATCCATGACATATTACTAAAGTAGCCTATTTACTGTTGTTGATGTGGGTCACTTGCTGTTAGCCAATTCACTTTCTCGTACCAGGAGAGCTGAAAGGAACGAGTATTATTCCCTACCTTTTTCACCAAGTCAATTTGAGGCGTTGGTCTACCCTGCTTTTTAATTTTAATTTTTTCCTCGAAAGGAAGACTGGCAAATGGCTTCGCCAAAATTAAATCAGCAATGCTTGGCATCCATGCGCAGCTTTCTTGCTAGCTGACTAGCCCCCTCAAGTTCAAGTTCAGTCACTCAAATATACAAAATTTCTGGAACTAAGATAGCAAACTTGACAACACTATATTTACACTTTATTTACAATGAAAATATATACAAACTAAAATAGCTGGTAGAAACCGTATGTAATGAATGAAATCGAAATGTAAGCTGATCTCTTACAATACACCATAGCACTTGCGAATCTGCATGGGACTGAACTGAAATTCACCGCTGCCTGTCTATAGTTGAAACGAGCTGTCAATCAAAGAAAATATCCGACCGCTTTCACCAATCACCAGTCTCCTCGCGGAAACTGCCATGTTCCTCCCACTGTGAGGCTGGGAGTCCGTGGGGCCGGCATTTTCGCAGTATTTGTCCAATAACCGTCTTGCATTTTGAGATTGAAAAGCGCATAGCTCCCAAATGCCATTGAAGTCCACTGAGGCTGGGCTGCATCGCGCTGTCATGAGGGGGAAAAACTCATGCACACATTAGGCGAACTGGGGAAAGTTATAACGGAATGATTTCGCACTGTAGTTGGATTGAGCACATATATTTCTATGATTCCGGATCTGAAATGGCAATGTTATAAGGTCGGCTATAACATAAGCCTAGCGCAATTCATCCTACACCGATGTTCGTCATTTTTAGAGGAGGCTGAGCCTCCCTCGTTGTCTTAGAGCAATCGCCCGTGAATTGGACCTATATAAACACTCTGGGTGTTAATTCAACACTGGGAATTTTGCTGTGCATGCAGGTTAGGTTAATTTGTGACTCTAAATTGACTGTAGGTATGAGTGTGAATGTGAATCGTTGTTTGTCTCTATGTGTCAGCCCTGTGATGACCTGGCAATTTGTCCACGGAGTACCCCGCCTCTCGCCCATAGTCAGCTGGTATAGGCTCCAGCTTGCCCGCAGCCCTGCACAGGATAAGCGGTTACAGATAGTGGATGGATGGGTCTAGTCCTGTTCATGTTGTGATTTGGTATGAATTAGCCAAAACCTCCAATATTTTTGTTGATTTGCAGTTGTTTTTGCATGCTCATGAAGGAAAATAAAATGTAATCTCTGCCTTCATGACAAATTTTAGCCTGCATTATTATCACTTCCTGTGATATTAATATTACCCAAAAACTGTATATTAGTAGCAAAATGGAAGAAGCAGACAACTGTGATGAAACTGTTTATGAGGGAGGATTTTTGATGTCTAAAAGATGATGCCAGTCCTCTTTTCCCCATCAATCTCATCATCCCTGTGCTTTTTTTTTTTTATCCCTGGTGCTCATCGAACATACTTAGAAAATTCTGCATCACTACATTGAAAAATAAAGAATTTCATCAGAATTTTTGGTTTTAGAATGTCGACTTTTTAGTCTAGGACCTTTTTAGTCTTGCACACGATTTAGGAGAGGATTACTCAACTGTTACAGGCTAATTTGACCCCAAGGAATAACTTGGGATGTGTGCCAAAATCGCTATCCGGGGCGAACAGCCTGAAAATTACCGATCCAAGATGGCCACTGGTATTACGGTATTATTATTGTGTTACTCTTCATGTTCCTGACCCTGGTTTATGTGACACATAAACAGTAATAATGTGATGTTAAAAGTTGTATTGTTGGCTGTTAAACATTTAGGCTCTCAAGATATTGCTGCCTACTAAAGTAATAAGTTTTGTTTTGTATTTTTCATTTTAAATTAACATTCCATTGAGCATAATAGTATGATTGAAAATACAATTTCTTTATATTAATCAAATCAAATCAAATCAAGTTTATTTGTACAGCGCTTTTAACAATAAACATTGTCGCAAAGCAGCAAATGCTTGCTTTCTTATACTCTCCTAAATTATATGCATACTGTAGGTCTCCCAATTCCATGGTTTCATGTTTGAGGTAGAATTATTCTGTTTTTCTAATGTTTTCTGTGAAACTGCAATTTTGGCCAATTTTTGGTGTTTTTTTTTCTTTTTTTTTTTACCTTACCCTTTACCATAGCTTGTTCCCTTGTCCTTCAATCATGAAAAAGATGTCACTAATGGATTCCCCATACCCAAAAACCAATAAAATGAGGTATTGCACATACTTCTGTGGTGAGTGGTTCAAAAATTGATATTTTCAATATGGCTACCGGCAACCATCTTGGATTGGTAATTTTCGGCCTGTTCGCCCCAGATAGCGATTTTGGCACACATCCCAAGTTGTTCCTTGGGTTCAAATTACCCTATAACAGTTGAATTATCCTCTCCTAAATTATGTGCATACATTCTCACCAAGGTCCTCTACTATTTGCAATTTTGTGCAACACCTACACTTAAAACATTAATGATGTGTGGAAACATTATGTACAAAGGATAAGACCAGAGAAATATATCAAAATGTATACGCATATGAGTGATGTTGACCATATTTCATAAAAATAAAAATCCTTGAATTCTCACTACCTTCTTATTAGCATACTTTAAACTGTATACAAACTGTAACAGCCTGAATTATGACTAAACTTAAGAATCATACTGTCAACCAAAGCCTATAACATTTATTTACTTTCTACTCTTTCTCCATAAACCCTTATTTAAAAAAAAATCCACTTTAATCTCATTGTACATGTTTATAGTGACAATAAAGGCATTCTATTCTATTCTCTTATTTTATTCTCTGATTTCTTTTTAATTATCTTTTAAAGGAGCTGAACTATGAAGAGTTGAAAGAGATCGATCTGGAAGTGGTGGTCGACAACAAGGCGCCTTATCACAAGTCAGTGGTGATTGGCGAGCGCAGAAAATACCGCATTAAGATCAGAGTGCTAAATGTGCCTGAAGCCCCTCAGTTCGTCCCCGCTGTCAAAACTGTCTCCATCTCTGAAGACAGTACCACCATTGACCTGAATAAGGTCATCACCATCTTCACAGCCAATGACACTGATACACAATCAACGGCCACTAACATCAGGTGAGAAATATGAACTAAAATTCCAGATGTGAAAGTGTTTCAGATATCAAAATGGAGATTTTTTTAAAAAAATCTAACATAAGCTACCATAAGCATTGTGTTAAATATTAGTGTATACATTACTGATCTCCAATAGAACTGAAGTGAGTGTTTGAATTTATTGTTGAAAATTTAAAGAGTTAATTTCCTTGTGGGAACAAGGTCGATTTATTTATGGACAGTGGTGGTTCAATGGTTAAAGGCTCTGAGTAACTAATCAGTATTTCTGTATTTTACATTACTGTCCAGTAATGTACTTTATGTGTGAGAAATAAAGTCCTCTTCTTCTTCTTCTTCTTCTTCTTCTTCTTCTTCTTCTTCTCTTTAACACGACATGTTTACATAGTCACTTGTCTCAATTCTGGGTTTGGCCAGAAAAATCGAGGCTATCAAAAAAATTCCAACTTATAAATTCCCACTCAGATGATTATGTGGGAGCTGACTTTCTCTTTATTAATGCTTCATTACTTATCAATAGATGTATGGCTAAGCCTGAATATCTATTTAGACATTATAGCATGTCAAATTTAGTTATTGCTGCACAAATTAATTACTTTATTAACCTTCAGAAAGCACTTTATCCTAGTCATGGTTGCAAAGGATCCAGAACCTGTCCTTGGATGGGATGGCAGTCCATTGCAAGGCACTATGCACACAAACATTCACACATTCATTCACAATTTAGAATAGCCAGTCCACCTCCAAGCATGTTTTTGGACCATCTTTATTAAAGCATTCATATGAAAGAAGGTAATGTTGGCCTGAACTGTGCACCATGGATTTAGTTCATTTTTAAAACTGTGGCTAAGGTGAAGAATAGAATTCATTAATATTTTAACAGATGAGAGAAGAGAATTCGAAAACTTTGCATACTGGAGTGGTCTACATATTAAATAATTTATTAAAATAGCTTTTGGCAAGGTATTTCTCTTATTCTTTCTGTTTTATCCTGAATCATATAAACCTAGTTTGTTCATTTTAAGTAGTGTTAATTCTTGCAGCCACCTCACACTCACCTCACGGAAGAAGTTTTGATATTGTGCAATTGTTCTCTTGCTGTAATTAACATTGGACTTTATACTGGATCTTTGTTTAAAGTTATGGCTTAAGGCTGAAACTGTTGTCAGAGCTAAACATTATCATTATTTTATTGCTGTAGGTATCTAAAAGGAAAAGATGTTGACAACTGGGTGAGCATTAATGAGAAAACAGCTGAGATCAAACTCAACAAATATCCAGACTATGAGTCCAAGTTCCTGATCAATGGGGTTTACTACATGACAATCTTAGGCATCACCAATGGTAAGTTAGCCAAAGATGGGAGCAGCCATGTGGCTGTTCTTTCAAGAATGTGCAATATACAACCCAGTGATACAGATGATAGGATTAGGCAACTGTGACAAGGTCAGGAATTACCTATGCTGTACAGAGGATAATAATTAATGACAGGAAGAGTTGATTATTTTCATATGAGAACACATCCTTTAATGTTGTATTCCTTTTCATGCTTTTTATTCCTTTATATACATTTTAATCCCTTTATATACATTTTATATTGTGGAATGTCCACCAAAAAAAGTTACATAGTTCCTTTTATCACTTACATACTGTATGTTATAGCAGTGTAGGTGCAATAGGCTTATCAAATCAGTCTCATCAAACCAGTCTCATAAATTCATTAAACATTAATTCAAGCACCTAATAGTTTACAGCTAAACTTAAAATGAATCAAATCAGTCTCATGTAAAAAGGGATCAGTCTCATAAAGTCATTAATCATTAATTCAAGTATCTAATAGTTTATAGCTAAACTATTAAAATCAATGGAATAACTTGGTGGTGATGTTGCTATAGTTTAATGAGTATTGTAGCTCTAATGTAATACATTTACTCTCGAGCTATAACATTCATACAACCAAATGGGTGAAGGCAATGAGAATACTTTCCTTGGCAGAGGTTGGCACTTCAGTGAATATTGTAACAATAAACAGGACACAGTTTATTTCAAAGATACCATTTATTGAAATAGCTGACAGGAATTAGCGAACTAATACTGGTCAGATATAGCAACAATAGCAGCCAAGGAATAATTCAATATAAATAGTGATACAATATATACAAATAAGAATCAGTAGTGTGTATGATAATTAAGGCACAAATGGTGATCAGAAGTAATAAGCTATAGCCAGTGTTACAGTGTAGGGGCAAGTGGATGTTAAAATGTGATAGGGAAATCACGTGTGTGTGTGTGTGTGTGTGTGTGTGTGTGTGTGTGTGTGTGTGTGTGTGTGTGTGAGAGAGAGAGGGAGAGAGAGAGAGAACAATGTTTAAGAGGGCACTGGTAAACAGATCCAAATCATGAGACAAAAGGCAGTATAAAAAAAACAGGCAAAGGTCAGGTGAGGCACAAACAGAATATCAGAAGCAATTATTATTAGTAGTAGAAGCAGTAGTAGTAGGTTACATTTATACAGCACCTTGCTCATACCCAAGGTCACTTTACTATTATAAGGGGGGGAGTCCACCAAAAAAAAGGGCAGGATATCATTCCAATGCAGTCCACAGTACAAATAAAATCAAAAAACAGAATCAGCAGAGCAATAACAAAAGTCTGGGTAAAGTCAAATGCAAGGAACTGTGCATATACATCGCAATAAAGAGTGAGAGTTGAAGTCCTTAAATAGTGAATTGGGGTGATTGTGAACATAATGTCAGCACAATGTTCGCAACAAGATCAGATGAGCACAAATGGTCCTTCCATTCAAATATTGGGCATAAGTGAAGACTGGATTATATAATGGCAGAATGGTATGTCAAATGTGTTACAAAGAACTGCAGAGCATACCCTATGCAAAGCCAGCCTTTTGATTCAGACCACCAGATCGTAGTTTTGGATGCCCACTTCCTGAGAAAGAAATGGTCAGAAAAATCTTTTACAAAAAGTGGGTCTCCAGTGCAGTACATCCAGATCTTCATCACCTAAGAGATGATGCTTCCATTCAAGATGCATAAAGTGCTGATCTTGATTATCTGCTAGCAACTGAGTTATCAGCATAAATGGTTAAAGAAATTGAAGAGTTAGTCACAAATGCCATACAATAGGCTTCTACAGAGACAATTGCTAAGCAAATTAAGGATGAAATTGGAAAACCATGGACAAGTAATGATTATCAAGCACTCTTAGTGCAATACCATGATGAAAAAGACCCAGTAAAAAAAGAAGACAGCCTATGAGGTCAGGAAACTTTGCACAAAATTAAAAAAAGAACCACCAATTTTGAATCTAAGGCAAATGAGCTGAATCTCATGCATGAACAATGCAATACCAAAGAGGAGTTCAGATTGATGAAGAAACACACGTCACTGTCACGTGTGACTAGGCCACTGATTCAGCCAAGGAAACTGGAAGAACATTTCTCAAAACACTTTTCTGGACGTCCCTATGATCCACAGCCTGAACTAGAGACCCTAAGAATTATCCACATCTGCTACCACCAGATGACCTACCTACTATTGAAATATCTACACCCAGTCATGGGGAAGTTGAAATGAGCATGAGGAGGCTATAAAATTGCAGATGTCAGGGCACCAATAAAGTATATTCAAAACAAATGAAATACTCAAGATCAGAAGTCTTGATAAAGTATATCATACTATCTGTAGGTATGATATGGTCCTGCCTGGAAGTCCCCACCAAGTAATCAAGAAAAAGAACAGCTTTATTTATCACACGTACATTTAAGCACAGTGAAATTCCTCTCTGCATTTAACCCATCTGAAGCAGTGAACACACATGTGCACACATGTGAACAATGAGCACACACACATACCCAGAGCAGTGGGCAGCTATGCTGTAGCACCCAGGGAGCAGTTGGGCGTTAGATGCCTTGCTCAAGGGCACTTCAGCCCAAGGTCACCCCAGGTTAACCTAACTGCATGTCTTTGAACTGTGGGGGAAACCAGAGCACCCAGAGGAAATCCACACAGACACAGGAGAACATGCAAACTCCACACAGAAAGGTCCCTGCTTCTGCTGGGCTCGAACCCAGAATAGTGCTGCCAAAAGGATGAGGTCCCACTGAGATTTGAACTCGGATCACTGGATTCAAAGTCCAGAGTCCTAAACATTACATTAACAGCATATATAACCTGTTTGCATAAGAGAGAGTTGAAATCACTAGCTGAAAATTATAGAGGCTTAAATAGAAGTGTGACAATTTCTAAAGTGTTAATAATAATAATAATAATAATAATAATAATGGCATCCATCTGTCTCGGGAGACAATGGAATTTTGCGCCTTGGGTCAGTCAGTGGTAGAGGCGCAGCGCCTGCTGTGGCTGAACAGTCCAATTCTGGAGTGGCAGGTCTTGCTGCAGTTGCTGCATGTAAAGGCCTCAGAGGGCAGTGAGTCCACTCTTTGTTTCTTCTGTTGTCATCTCTGGGTCCACTGCTCCTCTCTCCTGTGTTCGCTCTGTTGGATGCCGAGCTTGACTGTCATCCTCCAGCCATTGCAGTCAGCTTCCAGCTTCTCCCAGGTTGATGGGTTGATGTTGCAGGCTTTCATGTCCCGCTTGCAGACGTCTTTATAGTGCAGAGTTGGCCTGCCCATGGGTCTCATACTGCTGGCCAGCTCACCGTACAACAGGTCCTTGGGGATGCGGCCATCCTCCATATGGCTCACATGGCCCAGCCAGCACATGCAGCACTGGGAGAACAAAGCAAACATGCTTGGCATGTTTGCCTGCTGCAGGACAGCTGTGTTGGAGATGTGGTCATGCCAGATGATTCCCAGGAGTCTTCTAAGGCAGCAGAGATGGAAGGTGTTGAGCCGTCTTTCCTGGAGGGCGTAGAGTGTCCAGGACTTGCTGCTGTAGAGCAACATGCTGAGCACACAGACCTGGGATACCTTCGTCTTGGTGTTGGTGGTCAGCTTGGTGTTCTCCCACATTCTCTTGGACAAGTGGGCCATTGCTGTGGCTGCCTTGCCAATGCACTTGTTGAGCTCTGATTTGAGGGAGAGGTTGATGGAGATGGTGGAGCCCAAGTAAGTGAATTCTTTGACCACCTCCAGTGTGTAGTCACTTCTGCAGATGTTCAGGGCAGTGCTGACGTCTTGGCCCATGATGTTGGCCTTTTTCAGACTGATGGTCAGACTGAAGGCATTGTAGGCAGCTGCAAAGCAGTTGATGAGTCTCTGGAGGGCTGTGTCAGTCTGTGCAGTCAGAGCAGCAGCAGCAGCAGCAAACAACATCTCCCTGATCAGGGCTTGGCGTGTCTTGGTCTTTGCACGTAGTCAGGCCAGGTTGTACATGCTGCCATCGCTCCTTGTGTGGATGAAGATGCCGTCCTCAGACACAGCAAAGGGGTGGGACAGAAGCAGGGAGAAGAAGATGCCAAAGAGGGTGGGTGCTAGGACACAGCCATGTTTGACTCCACTGCTGATTGGGAAGGGGTCAGATGTGGACCCGTTGAAGAGGACTGTGTCTGTCATGTCTTCATGGAAGGATGTAATTATCCAGAGGAGCTTGGGTGGGCACTCAATCTTTTGGAGAAGAGCAAACAGTCCTTTCCTGCTGACCAGGTCAAATGCCTTCGTCAGGTCTATGAAGGCAATGTAGAGGGGCTGTTGCTGCTCTCTGCACTTCTCCTGCAGCTGACGCAATGAGAAGATCATGTTGACAGTAGATCTCCCAGCCCAGAATCCGCACTTAGCTTCAGGGTAGACTCTGTCAGCGAGGGTCTGATGTCTGTTGAGCACCACCTGGGCGAAGGCTTTCACAAAATTGCTGAGGAGAGAGATGCCTCTGTAGATGTTGCAGTTGCTGCAGTCTCCTTTATTCTTAAACAGGGTGACGATGTTTGTGTCCCACATCTCCTGAGGTACTGATTCCTCCTCCCAGCACTGGCAGAGAAGTTGATCCACGTGTTGAAGCATGGCAGTCTGCTTGCCAGCCTTGATGACTTCAGGTGGGATGCCGGCTTTTCTTGGAGCTTTGCCACAGGTGAGTCGATGGCCTTGATGACTTCAGCTTTGGTAGGAGGGGTGACAAGTTCCACCAGCACAGGAAGGTCCTCGATGCTGTCCAAGGCAGCCACGGTGACAACGTTTTCCCTGGCATAGAGTTCCTGGTAGTGCTCTGCCCATCTTTCCATCTGCTTGCTGTGGTCTGTGATGATGTTTCCTGTGGAAGATTTTAGTGGCCCAATCTTGGAAATGGCAGGCCCAAACGCCTTCTTCATGCCATCGTACAGGCCTTATATATTGCTGACATCAGCAGACAGTTGAATGCTCTGACACAGGTTCAGACAGTACTCGTTGGCGCAGTGTTGAGCAATCTGCTGGGCATCACTTCTGGCTCTATGGCGGGCAGCTAGGGTCTTTTCCAATGGGTCCCTCTTATGAGGGATGAGAACTGTTCTTTTGGCCTTAATCGCAGGTTCAAGTTGGGTCAAGCTGGCTTCAAACCAGTCAGTGTTCTTCTCTTCTTTCTTGCCAAAAGTGTCCATTGCTGAGGTGTAGATGGCTTTGTGAATATGTTCCCATCTCTTTTCAGCATTTTCTGTAGGGCAGTCCTGGAGAGCCTGGCTGACTAAGTTGGCAAAGCAGCCAAGCAGGTCAGGGTTAAAGGTTCTGGTGGTGTTGATGCGTGGGTGGCCTTTCTGGTTGGAGCGATGGATCCTCTTGGGCTGGATATGCACTATACTCATGACCAAGGAGTGGTCAGTATCACAGTCTGTACTGTGATAGCTGTGGGTGACAAGCACGTTGTTCAACGCAGGCCATCTGTTGATGGCAAGGTCCAGCTGGTGCCAGTGCCTAGATCTGGGGTGATGCCAGGAGACTCTGTGTTGGGGCTTGGTGATGAAGAATGTGTTGGTGATGCAGAGATTGTGGTAGGAGCAAAGTTCCAGAAGTCTCTGCCCATTCTCGTTGAGTTTGCCAACACCTGAGTGCCCGAAGCAGATCGGCCAGGATTCATGGTCAGTTCCTACTCTTGCATTGAATCACCCAGGAGGAACAGTCAAGTCAAGTCAAGTCAAGTCAAGTCAAGTCAAGCTTATTTGTATAGCGCTTTTAACAATAAACATTGTCGCAAAGCAGCTTTACAGAATTTGAACGACTTAAAACATGAGCTAATTTTATCCCTAATCTATCCCCAATGAGCAAGCCTGTGGCAACGGTGGCAAGGAAAAACTCCCTCAGACGACATAAGGAAGAAACCTCGAGAGGAACCAGACTCAAAAGGGAACCCATCCTCATTTGGGCAACAACAGACAGCATGACTATAATATTAACAGTTTTAACATGAAGTCAGTTTCGTTGATGTTATAAGCTCTTCATTGATGGAAGCTTGAGTGTAAAACTGTTCATGACAACTGCAGTCCTAAAGTTAGCAAGTCAACTGTAGTCCTCAGCCATAAAAGCATTACTGTAAGAGTCCAGAGTGTCCTCCAGGTGTGACTTTCAACTGTCCTCATGGGGCCGTCCTCCACAGGAGCGATGCAATGAGACTCCAACCAGACGCAGGGCACCAGGATGGATTAGGCAGGTCTGAGGAGCAGAAGAGGTCAGCATCTCGATCCCAGGACCAACATGTACAACCCCAAGTCCAAAAAAGTTGGGACAAAGTCCAAATTGTAAATAAAAATGGAATGCAATTATCTGGAAGTTTCAAATTTCCATATTTTATTCAGAATAGAACATAGATGACGTATCAAATGTTTAAACTGAGAAAATGTATCATTTAAAGAGAAAAATTAGGTGATTTTAAATTTCATGACAACAACACATCTCAAAAACGTTGGGACAAGGCCATGTTTACCACTGTGAGACATCCCCTTTTCTCTTTACAACAGTCTGTAAACATCTGGGGACTGAGGAGACAAGTTGCTCAAGTTTAGGGATAGGAATTGTGATATTTTGGTATTGTACCAAGGGATGAAAACATTAATAAATCAAGGAGACCGATTTCGCATGACCAATATGTTTACTTGGGCCTTCAACACATTACATATTGTGTAGTTCTGTTGTACTTGACTTAGGTCCAAACTAACAAGGATGCCACCAACAGGTAAAGAGGTAAACTACAACTACAATACATCACATCTCTCTCCTTAAGATAGATATTCCCTTAACAGTTCTATCCTGTAACTTCTGTTAATTAATGACTTGTCTTTGCAAACCAAAACATATTATTTCTTGTACTAAATAAAACTCTCTTACTTCACTGTTTAACCTTACAACTAAATGTTCCTTGGCAGTATTACTTTTTTCTATTACTTAAAATTCACAACTTAAACAATGCCTTACAGAAACAGAAAATTGCAAAAACTTTTTTTTTCTTCAATACTCAAGTTCTTGGAGAGTAACGTGATGGTGGTTTGATCACTCTGCCCACTCGTGACCTCTTGACCACGTCTTCATTCACGGTAGGTGTTGCAGATGTTTTCACAGGTGACGATGCAGGTGTCTGGAATGATGCGTCACTTTCTGCAGGTTGTCTTTCTCCTGGATCATAGTCTTCCAGATGTGGAGGACTCTGTGTTGTGAAAGTCTTTTCTCTGGTTTTCAGCAGGTGTCGCCTGTTTCTTCTGTAGGTGTTTCCATCAGGTGTTTTGATGACGAAGGATCTTGGCACTTTTGAAACACCTCTGGAGCGGATGAGATACCGAAAGGTAATCTCAGGAACCGATACCTTCCAAACGGAGTGTTGAAAGTACACAGCTTGGAGCTTTCATCGTCGAGTTGCACTTGCCAGAAGCCATGGTTGGCATCCAGTACAGAGAACACTTTGGCATTTGGCATTTCAGCGACTATCTCTTCAACTGTGCGTAGTGGATAATGCTCTCGGCATATTGCTTTGTTCAGATCTTGTGGGTCAATACAAATCCTAAGTTTGTTCGGTTTGACTACAGTCGCCATGCTATTCACCCAGTCTGTAGGCTCTGTTTGTCTCGCAATGACTCCAATGTCTTCCATTCTGTTTAGTTCTTCTTTAACTCTGTTTTTCAATGCTACAGGTACTTTGCGCGGTGGATGAATGACTGGTGGAACATCTTTGTCCAGCTGAATATGGTGTAATCCTGGAACACATCCTAAGCCTGTGAATAAATCTTCATATTCACCCAAGACATCGTCTTCATTTCCTATTTTGAACACTCTTTTGATCAGACCTATCTCTGTGCATGCATCTCTGCCAATAATTGCTGGTGAATTACTATCAACAACTTGGAATTCAAGCTCATATTCCTTGTCTTTGTGGTAGCACTTGAGCTTTGCCTTGCCCTTTGGCACCATCGTTTGGCCAGAATATGTAACAAGCCTGCAATTGGATTTCAGTAGTGCTTTCTTGTTCGCTACTTTCTCAAATTCTTTGAACGGCAATACATTGCACTCTGCTCCAGTGTCTAGTTTAAATGCCAATGCATGGTTATTTATTTTCAGTGCTTGTGCCCATTTCTGATTTTCCTTTTCATTTGCAGAGACTACATCCAGACGCTTGATTGGCACATTTTCTTTCATTTCAATGCAACCTAGAAACATTTCAGCATTTTCTTCCTGTTCTAATTCATTAACTTTTCTCTCTGTTTTCTTTGCATTGCCTTTTTGTTTCGGTGTTTTGCACATATGGCCGAAGTGATTCTTTCTTGAACACTCGTTGCAAACTTTTCCGTATGCTGGACATTTCTTTGGCTCGTGTGTATCCACATCTTGTGCATTCCTCACTTTCTTTCCTTGCACTTTTAGCATTCGTGTTATCTTGCTTAGCTCTGGGCTTTGTTTTCGTTATTTTATTCACTACAATGTCTGATTCCTCTAGCAAAGCTTTCATGTGGCTTTGTGTAACTTCATTAGCTCAACAAATGTCTAATGCCCTTTTCAAATCCAAATCCTCTTCTCTTAAGAGTCTTGCCCTCACTACGTCATTGTTAACTCCACACACTACGCGATCTTTTATCAGTTCATCAGTTAAGGTTCCAAATCCACAATCCTTAGCCTTATTTTTCAGATCAGTCACGTATGCGTCAATGGTTTCGTTTTGTCCTTGCACTCTCGTGAAAAAGATATGTCTCAGGTAAGTTACATTCTTTCGTGGCTCACAGTATTTCCTAAAGCTTTCTTTCAGCACATTCAAGTCCAGTTCTCCCTCACCAAATTCCATAGTATTATATACCTTCAAGGCTTCATCTCCCGCCACATGTAGAAACGTTGCACACCGTCTTTCTTCACTCTTCTCCACCAAACCAGATGCGAGGAGATAGAGGTCGAACTTCTGAACCCATGTTCGCCAGTTTTCCGCAACATTTCCCTCGAAGCTGAGACTATTCGGAGGTTTCAGTTGCTCCATAGTTCACTTCTTGTTCACTTCTGACACCATGTGATATTTTGGTATTGTACCAAGGGATGAAAACATTAATAAATCAAGGAGACCGATTTTGCCTGACCAATATGTTTACTTGGGTCTTCAACACATTACATATTGTGTAGTTCTGTTGTAGTTGACTTAGGTTCAAACTAACAAAGACACCACCAACAGGTAAGGAGATAAACTACAACTACAATACAACACAGGAATGTTAACCCATTCATGTCTAATGTAGGATTCTAGTTGCTCAACTGTCTTAGGTCTTTTTTGTCTGTTTTATGATGCGCCAAATGTTTTCTATGGGTGAAAGATCTGGACTGCAGGTTGGCCAGTTCAGTACCTGGACCCTTCTTCTACGCAGCCATGATGCTGTAATTGATGCAGTATGTGGTTTGGCATTGTCATGTTGGCAAATGCAAGGTCTTCCCTGAAAGAGACGTCATCTGGATGGGAGCACATGTTGCTCTAGAACCTGGATATACCTTTCAGCATTGATGGTGTCTTTCCAGATGTGTAAGCTGCCCATGCCACACACACTAATGCAACCCCATACCATCAGAGATGCAGGCTTCTGAACTGAGCACTGATAACAACTTGGGTCGTCCTTCTCCTCTTTAGTCCGAATGACACGGCGTCCCTGATTTCCATAAAGAACTTCAAATTTTGATTCATCTGACCACAGAACAGTTTTCCACTTTGCCACAGTCCATTTTAAATGAGCCTTGGCCCAGAGAAGACGTCTGCGCTTCTGGATCGTGTTTAGATACGGCTTCTTCTTTGAACTATAGAGTTTTAGCTGGCAACGGCAGATGGCACGGTGAATTGTGTTCACAGATAATGTTCTCTGGAAATATTCCTGAGCCCATTTTGTGATTTCCAATACAGAAGCATGCCTGTATGTGATGCAGTGCCGTCTAAGGGCCCAAAGATCACGGGCACCCAGTATGGTATTCTGGCCTTGACCTTTACACACAGAGATTCTTTCAGATTCTCTGAATCTTTTGATGATGTGATACACTCTAGATGATGATATGTTCAAACTCTTTGCAATTTTACACTGTCGAACTCCTTTCTGATATTGCTCCACTATTTGTCGGCGCAGAATTAGGGGGATTGATGATCCTCTTCCCATCTTTACTTCTGAGAGCCGCTGCCACTCCAAGATGCTCTTTTTATACCCAGTCATGTTAATGACCTATTGCCAATTGACCTAATGAGTTGCAATTTGGTCCTCCAGCTGTTCCTATTTTGTACCTTTAACTTTTCCAGCCTCTTATTGCCCCTGTCCCAACTTTTTTTGAGTTGTGTTGCTGTCATGAAATTTCAAATGAGCCAATATTTGGCATGAAATTTCAAAATGTCTCACTTTCGACATTTGATATGTTGTCTATCTTCTATTGAGAATACAATATCAGTTTTTGAGATTTGTAAATTATTGCATTCCGTTTTTATTTACTATTTGTACTTTGTCCCAACTTTTTTGGAATCGGGGTTGTAAATCAGAGGGACAGATTTGGGGGGAGGAGGGGGAGAGAGAGAAGGACAGAAAACACAGGTTGTTAGGTATGCCCAATGTCACCTGAATAAGTAGGAACAGTATACATATTGCACTGAGTACAAGCAGGGACTCCGGCAACTAACCATGACAGCATAACTAAAAGGGGAGAGCCAGAAAGTAACACAGGCATGAGGGAGCCCCAGGACATAAAGCAGCCAGCCACTACACCATCAACAAACTCGAGTGAGCAAGCGAGTGGGGACTGACAGCATCCATACATCCCAGTTTACCAAAACACTATGTCTGAGGACCCTCCAGATCTACACCTTTACCTCAGAAACACCATTCACAAAAGGCTTGACTAAACAGATGTTTTCAGCCTAGACTTAAACACTGAGACTGTGTCTGATTCCTGAACACTACTTGGAAGGCTGTTCCATAACTGTGGGGCTTTGTAAGAAAAGGCTCTGCCCCCTGATGTAGCCTTCACTATATGATGTACCAGCAGATAGCCTGCACCTTAAGATCTAAGTAGGCGTGACGGGTCATAGAGGAGCAGAAGTTCACTCAGGTACTGTGGTGCGAGACCATTGAGTGCTTTAAAGGTCAATAGTAGTACTTTATAATCAATACGAAATTTGATTGGGAGCCAATGCAGTGTGGATAAGACAGGCATGATGTGGTCATATTTTCTAGTTCTAGTAAGGACTCTTGCTGCTGCATTTTGAACTAACTGGAGCTTGTTTATGCACTTATTGGAACATCCAGAGTAATGCATTGCAATAATCCAACCTGGAGGTAACAAAAGCATGAACTAGTTTTTCCACATCACGTAGTGACATTAAATTGCTTATCTTAGCAATATTTCTGAGATGAAAGAAAGCTGTCCGGGTAATGTTATCAATGTGAGTTTTGAATGAAAGACTGGGGTCAATAATCACTCCGAGGTCTTTTACTGCTGCATGTGAAGAAACAGAAAGGCCATCCAGAGTTACTGTGCAATCAGAAAACTTACTTCTAGCTGCATGTGGTCCTAGTACAAGTACTTCAGTCTTGTCAGAGTTAAGCAGAAGGAAATTAATAAGCATCCAGTGTCTAATGTCCTTTACACATTCCTCAATTCTATTAAGCCGGTGTCTGTCATCAGGTTTTGCAGAAACATACAGCTGTGTGTCATCAGCATAACAGTGGAAATGAATACAATGTTTACAAATAATATCACCCAGAGGGAACATATAAAGAAAAAAGCAGTGGACCCAAGACAGAACCTTGTGGAACACCAAACTTTACCTCAGTATGTCTAGAAATATCACCACTTATATCAACGTACTGATAGCGATCAGTTAAATAAGAGGTTTAGTCACAGGTGTTCAGCTGTGGGAGTACCTCTTATGGTTGCGTCAAGGATTTCATAAAACTGATCCTTGGTCTCCATACTGGAGCAGAGAGTTGGGGCATATACACTCAGTATGTTGACGGTCCCTGAGTTGGTTGATAGCCTGAGGGAGAGGATTCGCTTTGATCCACCGGATGGAGGTTCTGTGGCAGATAGCAAGTTGCTGCGCACTGCAAACCTGATGCCATGTTGTTGAGGTTCCTTGGGCTCCTTTCCTTGCCAGAAGAAGGTGTAATTCTGCTCCCTGAGGCTACTCTGTGATGACAGCCTCGTCTCTTGCAGTGCAGCTATGTTGACATTCAGCTTGTTCAGCTCATGGTCGATGATTGCCATCTTCCATGTCGGAGACCTGGAGCAGATTGTCGGAAAGGCCAGAGCACATGGTCCTGACATTCCATGTTGCTAGCCATAGGGCTTGGGAGTGTGGCATCCCCTTGTAGTTTTTCTTTTGTTGTTTGCCTGGTGCAGTGTTTTACAGTCTGCTTGTCCAGTTGCCTCTTAGCTCCATGCACCCAGTGAAGCAGTGGGACATGATTATCCCTCCCACCATCGGAGTCAGCCCATCGCACCCCTTCCTACACCAGTCGATGTGGGGCTTATCACTTGTAACTGCTGACTCCCGTGTTGTTCTGTCACTGTGGTCAGCAGCACTGGAGTGACCTCTCCAGGGTGCAAGCCTGGGCGGGATGTATGGAGAACCTGGGCTGCCCAAACATCAGGATCCCTCTCTTGGCCTCACTGGTGAGGTCCAAAGGAAAGCAGAGCAGTACATTTGGCACCAGGTTGGCTGTAGGAGCTGCCAGAGGGAAGTCAGTGTTGACCACCAGCTGCTTTAGGGGCTCCACTGCGGATTTTCTGTCTGGGTTTACTCCCATAGCCTTTTCTCCTCCTGGAGATGTCCCTCAAGGCAGAGGGCCATGACCTGTGGTGGGACATGACTCCAGGAAGCTCGAGGCACATCCTTATACCCAGGGTCTTCACGTGCCAAAACTGTCATGCATGCCTAGGCACTTCAAGGGTTTGGAGTCAGAGTTTTCCTTCTCCTAGACTGGCTGCCATCCAAGGCTGACGAGCCCAGTCTGCCCAACCCAGTTATACCACTGGACACTCAGTCACTCCAGAACATAGCAAACATTGTGAGAACAGGGACACCATGAGTACTGTAGGTGTTGCTATGGGCACAGTAATGTAGGAGAGGCCATGTGCAAGTAACCAGCTGCACAGAAGTTCTGCACAGTGGCTCAGTGGTGATCACGACACCTGGAGGAAGAGGCTATTTGAGATGCGCTACCTCCCTTGAGTGTGCGGGACGTCCGGCCCATAATAATAATAATAATAATAATTGACCTGGCAACTTCTCCAGGGTGTACCCCGCCTCTCGCCCTTAGTCAGCTGGGATAGGCTCCAGCTTGCCTGTGACCCTGTAGAACAGGATAAAGTAGCTAGATATAATGAGATGAGAGATGAGATGATAATAATAATAATTATAATAATAATTAAAGCCGCAAGCGGCCTCGACGGGCCCTCGCGCCAGCGGCCAACGGGGGCAGGGGCATGCGTCCCCGCGAAAAACCTTCCACAGCTTCTTCGGCAAGAGACATTACTCCCGCAATGGCGACAAAGAACAGAATTGGACACATGGCAACGATAGGGTCTCGCACTGTACGGTGCTCGGGCCCTAATAATAATAGCGCCCTAATAAGGGTCTTGTAAAGAGTTTGCTTGCCAAGTTTGACAAATCAGAAGCTGCAATATCATTTTTGCCATAACCAGCACCCCCAGGGGCGAAAGTGCACAAAATTAGGCGAACATGTCAGGTGAGCTATGAAGAGTTTGCGTATGAAGTTTGATGACAATTGAGTAAATAGAAGATGAGATATAGATTTCTGAAGAATAAAATTTTTGGTTTTTCCCATGTCAGTAGGTGGCGCTATGCTGTACATGAGCGATTATGAGTTGGAAAAATAAGTGTCTACAACAGCAACGCACTATCACAAGGTAGTGGTGTGAAGGAAAAGCATTATGGAATTATTTACCAAAAACCCGTTTTGGAGCAATTGCGTCGGCCAAAAACAGCGCCCCCCATGGACAAAAATTCCCAAAATGTGGTATACATGACATGGGAGGTAGGAAGAGGGTGGCCGTGAAGTTTGACCAAATTTGAGGAAAGACTGGAATTTTTGCCCAAAAATAGCGCCCCCAGTGGCGAAATATCACAGAAAGTGGGTAACATGTCAGAAGCCCAATGAGTGATCTGCGTGTGAAGTATGAGCAGTTTTGAGCAAGTAGAAGATTTGTTATGAATTTTTAAGCATGTAAAATGATGCATTGAAAATTGATTGACGTATAACTTCTGAACGGTTTATGCAACGTGAAACCCATTTAGTAACTTTTGTCAGCCATGTCTGTAGATGATGTGTATCAATTTTGGGGACATTCCTATGAACGGTCTAGGAGGAGTTGCGCCATCTTCGTGGCCATGCATTTCGCACAAAAGTGAAATTACCTCACTTCCTGTTGGGCGTGGCTAATGCATTGGCATTACATTTTTGTCCGGCTTAGTGAGAAACATATGCGTACCAAATGGCATGCCACTACTACAAACTATATGGCAACCAGGCACCTTAATGCGGGAGGCCAAAATCACAACGAGTTAGGGGGCGCTATAGAGGCCCTGAGGCCCGCCTGGATCTGGGCTTCTGGTTCTCAGTAGCGGTGGCAGTCTAAGAAAAAGGAGCCAAATTTCGTGCGTTGTCGACCATGGCAAGCGCCCCAATAAGGGTCTTGTAAAGAGTTTGCTTGGCAAGTCTGACAAATCAGAAGCTGCAATATCATTTTTGCCATAACCAGCACCCCTAGGGGTGAAAGTGCACAAAATTTGGCTTAGACGTCAGGTGAGCTATGAAGAGTTTGCGTATGAAGTTTGATGACAATTGAGTAAATAGAAGATGAGATATAGATTTTTGAAGAATAAATTTTTTGGTTTTTCCCATGTCAATAGGTGGCGCTATGCTGTACATGAGCGATTATGAGTTGGAAAAATAAGTGTCTACAACAGCAACGTACTATCACAAGGAAGTGGTGTGAAGGAAAAGCATTATGGAATTATTTACCAAAAACCCGTTTTGGAGCAATTGCGTCGGCCAAAAACAGCGCCCCCCATGGACGAAAATTTCCAAAACGTGGTGTACATGACATGGGAGGTAGTAAGAGGGTGGCCGTGAAGTTTGACCAAAATTGAGGAAAGATTGGAATTTTTGCCCAAAAATAGCGCCCCCAGTGGCGAAATATCACAGAAATTGGGTAACATGTCAGAAGCCCAATGAGTGATTTGCGTGTGAAGTATGAGCAGTTTTGAGCAATCAGAAGATTTGTTATGAATTTTTAAGCATGTAAAATTTTGCATCGAAAATTGACTGACGTATAACTTCTGAACGGTTAATCCTACGTGAAACCTATTTAGTAACTTTTGTCAGCCATGTCTGTAGACGATGTGTATCAATTTTGGTGACATTCCTATGAACGGTCTAGGAGGAGTTGCGCCGTCTTCGTGGCCATGCATTTCGCACAAAAGTGAAATTACCTCACTTCCTGTTGGGCGTGGCTAATGCATTGGCATTACATTTTTGTCCGGCTTAGTGAGATACATAGGCGTACCAAATTGCATGCCACTACTACAAACTATATGGCAACCAGGCACCTTAATGCGGGAGGCCAAAATCACAACAACTTAGGGGGCGCTATGGAGGCCCTGAGCCCCGGCCAAGTTTGGGCTTCTGGTTCTGAGTAGCGGTGGCAATTCTCGGAACTGGTGCCAAATTTCGTGCGTTTTCGCCCATGGCAAGCGCCCCGAAAATGGCCCAACAGCGGAGAAAAATAAAGAAGAAGAAGAAGAAGAAGACGGAAGAATAATAATAGTGAACTCTTACAAGAACAATAGGGCCTTCGCCCATAGGGCTCGGGCCCTAATAAGTTACATTTATATTGCACCTTTCTCAAACTCAAGGTCGCTTTACATAGGTCAGAGAAAACACCACAAAAAAAAAGAGTTGCTAAAGAGTGGTGAGTTTATACACTGGTGGAGAAATATTCATGAAACAGAAAGGTTTTTAGAGGAGATTACAAGAAAGGAAGAGAAGAGCAGTCACGGAGGGGTTGAGGAAGGGAATCCCAGAGCTTGGGGGCCAGGGCAATGAAGGGCCTGCCACCCAGGCAGGGTAGAGAGTCTAGTGTGAGGAACAGCAAGGAGTTTATAGCTAGAAGATCTGAGCGAGCGGGATGGAGTATAAGGGGTCAGGAGATCACAGATGTAAGAAGGAGCAAGGTTATGGAGAGCTTTGAAGGTGAATAGTATGATTTTATATTTAATTCTGGACAAAACAGGTAGCCAGTGAAGCTGAGAAAGAATGGGGGTGATATGAGCAGATGGTTTGGTATGGGTGAGAAGTCTCACTGCAGAGTTCTGAATGTATTGTCATCTTTGAAGGGATTTAGTAGGGAGGCCAATGAGAAGAAAATTACAATAATCTTGGCGGGACATAATGAAGGAGTGGACCAACATTTGAACATCAATAATGGAAAGAAAGGGGCGAAGGCGGGCAATGTTCTGGAGGTGGAAGAAAGCAGTCTTGGTGAGGGATTTAATGTGGGGATCAAAGTTGAGTGAAGGGTCAAGCAATATTCCAAGGTTTCTAACAAAAGGTGAAGATTTAACAAGTGCACTGTCGAAGTTAAGACTGAAACTGGAGAATTTGGACAATGAAGATTTGGGGCTGATAAGCATGATTTCTGTTTTATCTGTGTTAAGTTTTAGAAAGGGTGGCATGGTGGTGTAGTGGTTAGTGCTGTCGCCTCACAGCAGGAAGGTCCAGGTTCGAGCCCTGTGGTCGATGAGGGCCTTTCTGTGTGGAGTTTGCATGTTCTCCCCGTGTCCACATGGGTTTCCTCCGGGTGCTCCGGTTTCCCCCACAGTTCAAAGACATGCAGGTTAGGTTAACTGATGACTCTAAATTGACCGTAGGTGTGAATGTGAGTGTGAATGGTTGTCTGTGTCTATGTGTCAGCCCTGTGATGACCTGGTGACTTGTCCAGGGTTTACCCTGCCTTTTGCCCGTAGTCAGCTGGGATAGGCTCCAGCTTGCCTGCGACCCTGTAGAACAGGATAAAGCAGCTAGAGATAATGAGATGAGATGAGAAGGGGAGGTTGGAGATCAGTTGATAATTAGACAGAGAGGTTGGATCTGAATCAGGCTTCTATAAAATGGGAGTAACTACAGCCATTTTGAGGGCAGTGGGAACAACACCAGAGCTGAGGCACGAATTTACCAACAATGCAATTGGTTTACAATGATTGTGGAGCATGCCTTGAGTACAGCAACTGGGGCAGGGTCAAGCTGACATGAGGAGGAGTCAGACTTAGCAATGATATTAGAGACAGAAAGGGAGTCAACAGTTGTGAAATGGGTGAGTTTAGGGCCCAGAGGAAGAGAATAGGGTGAGAAAAATAGAGCAGTAAGTTGAAAGCACTGATAAATTTGATTAATTTTGTCTTCAAAATTTAAGAAAGCCTGACACTGTTCAGCTGTCTTGGGGCAGGCTGCCACAGGTTGTTTGAGAAGTTTATCAGCAGTCCTAAACAGTGTTTTTGGCCTAAACTTAGAACCACTTATGATTAATGAGTAGTAGTTAGAACGGGCAGCATTTAAGGCATCCCTATACTTATAAATGTGCTCAGTGTAGAGCAATGAGTGGACAGTAAGACCAGTTTTCTTATGTAAGTGCTCAAAACGTCAGCCAGTGGCCTTCATTACTCTGAGCTCAGGGGTGAACCAGGGACAGGTGCGGGTGGGCAGGGACAAGCCTATTCTTTACAGGGGCTAAGTCATCCAACAAGCTCGAAAGAGTGTCATTGTAAATGATAACCAAATTGTCAGGGGAGGAGAGCTCATCATGTAGATCAAACAAGGGTGATGCTTGTATAGAAGCAGCAAAGAGGTTGTGGTTAATAGACCTCATATTCTGGTAGGTGACAGATGTTTTCTTAAAGGTGGGAGGAGGAATGGTAGTATGGAAGCTGCAAACAATGAGCTTGTGATCGGAGTCACCAGAGACAGAGATGTCATTTAGACCAGTGGAACAAAGCAGGTCAAGAGTGTGACCTTGATTGTGGGTGGGGAAGTCAACATGCTGTGTCAAGTTAAAACAATCCAAAACAGAAATGAGCTCAGAGGTGTAAGAACATTTGGTATCAACATGGATGTTAAAGTCACCAAGCATAATTACAGCAGGACAGAAAGGTGAGATAACTGTAAGGAGTTCATTCAATTCAGACAAAAAATTGGCAGATGGCTTAGGGGGCCAATAAACTAACAACAGCATTAGTGGAGATGTTGAAACAATCTTTCAAGCAATGTTTTCAAAAGATGTCATACTGAATAGTGTTAGTTCATTAACAGTCAGATTCGAGCGATACACAATAGCCAACCCACCCCCGCTCCCTACTGATCTGGATTTAGATAAGTAGGAATAACCAGGGGGAGTCAGCAAGTTTAAGTGCATGCATTCACCAGGATGTTGTCAGGTTTCAGAGGCACAAAATATGTCCATTTTCTTCTGGAGGATGAGGTCATTGATTTAATGAGGTTTTATTGGCAATGGATCGTGCATTCAAGTAGGCGATGTTAAAGTAACAACGAATTGGAGAGGAAAGAGCAGTCAGTATAGGAATATGACGAAGATGGTCATGATTTCTTCCTCTACTGGATTTTTTCAGGAGTCGACAAGCATAAGTACATACAGTTGGAATTTGGGCATCACATCTGTAGATAAGCGACAGTCCTCTTTTGGAGTAGTGTATATAACGTGGGCGACGAGTTATTCCAAGTGAGTAGCATAGGTTATAAGATGCCGAGTCCAGAGGGGCATGACGATGGAGTAGTTTGAGATCTGCCGAGGTGTATAAAGGCTGCATTGCCAGACGGTAAAAAAGTACACATGCACAGCACAACACTAGAGCATGAAAAGGTGGACTGAGAAGGCTTTAATCCAAACACCAGCAAACACCAGACAGTAGAACTGTCACATACATAATACCACTATGCTAATGCTGCATGTTAGCCAACCAAACTCCCAACACAACCCAGCAAGAACTATGATCAATGCAAGTTTAATACACTTACCACAGAAACACACTGGCGACAACAACGAGGCAAGAGGGTAAAGACACACTCACCACAGATGTAGTCACTGTGAAGCAGAAGGAAGAAGGCTCATACAGGTGAGAAGCAGGTGTGCTAGGAGACAGAAACTAGTAAACTGGCAAAGCGAGTGTACAGTTCAGCAAGCATCAGCAATAGCAGCAATTTAGTCCAAAGTTTCCACAAAACACCAGATAGTAAAGGTGAAAGTAATCCAATAGTGTTCTAGGAGTTCCCCAAAATGAAAAACAGTTGCGAAAAACACCGGAGAGTAGCGGCAGCCAGACACGCACAGCGTTCACTCAACCGGAAATGCGGGGATAGTGGGGAAACTGCATAGCCCAAAATATAAGGGATTATTACAGATAGGTTCTGAGAAACACATGAACAAATTTTACTCTCAATGCAGTTTGGATTTTGGGCAAATAGATGACAAGTAATGTGATATTCATCTTATGCCGGATACTTGAAACTTGAGAAAAATAAAGAACCCCAATTTTCCTCACCTTCATCAACCTTAAAGCTGCATATGACTGGGTCCCACGAGATGCCTTATTCCGCTGTCTCAACATTCGACTCAGATGTCCACACTTGATAGCTATACTGTGTGCTCTGTACACTGGTCTGAAGGCTTATCTTAAAGGAATGCCTAGTTTCTTTGAAACCCTGGAGGGATGCCGTCAATGTGCTTTGCCCTCTTCTCAAGGCCCTCTTCTTTTTCACATCTATATGGAATTTGTTGTGAGAGTGGCCCAACATGAAATACTGAAAAGGTTCCCTGAGTCAGGATTCAGATTGGAGTACTGTATCCCCAATGAAGTATCTCCCAGGGAACTCTGTCATCAAGTGCCAGCATCTGGTCACAATCAAATCACTGAACTTTATGCCGATCAAGTTGTATTTGCTAACTCATTACAAGAACTGCAGAGTGTACTTACAATTTATGATGATACATTTAAATAATTTGGAGTGCAGATGTCATATGATAAGACTGAAACAATGGTATTCAATGTTGATGAAAGATTAATGAAACAGGTGAGTATAATAACTCTTAGAGTAAACATCAGAACCTTCAAGTACCTTGGATATACCATCACTAATTTTGAAAACACTTTATCTCCCCCTCACACAAGAATTGGTGCTGCATTCCAGAAATGGAAGGAGTTAAAACAAGTCCTGACCGATAAGTGTATATGACTCGTGACTCAAGTGAAATTTGTGTGTGTGTATGGTCACACCTTCTATATAGTGTTCAAGCATGGGAACTTTCAGAATATGAACTTAAATTTGAAGTGACACGGCATGGTTTCCTAAGGAAAATGGTCTGAGGATTTGAACATAAGAATGCTCCCATTTGGAGAGATTAAAGAAAGAATATGGACCCTAAAACACAAGTTGAGGGTGACCTGGACTGGAGCTTTAAGATTTTTAACAAACAGCTACATTGCATAACAAACACTTTCCCAATTCATGACTTCTGTTACTTACAACATCTAAATCATGTAGGTCACATATGTAGGCTTGACAATTGTGAACTTCAGAAACAGGTTTTATTTGAACTGAGAACTCCTAAAAAGATTTGGCATAGAATTGAGAGGTTGCTGGATATTGATGTCCAGCGGGCCAGGAGGACGATGTTCAGGAGAACGGACTACTTGCGACTGCTGGATCAGCGATTCAGACAGGAGTGCCCCAAGGCCACTACTGAGCCAAGTGGGAGATGATGATAAGAACTCAGGAGACTGTGAGTGGTGAGGTAAAGTATGGGTATTGTAGTCTGTGACAGCTATATTTGAAGGCCACTGTGAATTCTGGGAAGTGGAGTTTTGAGTGCAAGCAGGTTACAACATGACAGGAGAGTTATAAAATTTTCCAACTGTAATAATTGTGATTGTCCTCCAATCAGAAACAAGCTACAGTGATTACACTCACTCCACACATGCTCACTGGGGCGGCAGGGTGGTGTAAGTGGTTAGCACGGTCGCCTCACAGCAAGAAGGTTCTGGGTTTGAGCCCAGCAGCTGGCGAGGGCCTTTCTGTGTGGCATTTGCATGTTCTCCCCGTGTCTGCGTGGGTTTCCTCTGGGTGCTCCGGTTTCCCCCACAGTCCAAAGACATGTGGTTAGGTTAATATGGGAGATCCTTGGGCTGAGGTGCCCTTGAGTGAGGCACCTAACTCCCAACTGCTCCCCGGGTGCTGTTAGCATGGCTGCTCACTGCTCTGGGTATGTGTGTGTGCTCATTGCTCACGTGTGTGTGTGTGTGTTCACTGCTTCAGATGGGTTAAATGCAGAGAGGAAATTTCACAAGTGTGTGATGAATAAAGTTGCCCTTTCTTTCTTTCACATGCATGCAAAATAAAAAAAAAAGTGCTCAAATAGTTTTAGAGAAATTATCCAGTAAATATTTTAATGACATGATGTCACGTAGCACCCCATTAACATTAATACCTTAATTATTGGGGTGCAAGGTGACATCATGATACAGTAACACACACAGCCATCCCAGTTCATTCTGGGAATAATACTTTTTCTTGAGTGATGAGGGCCTGATTTATCAGGGTGCTTGGCCTGGAATTCTTGGCAAAGGTATGGGTCTAAGACGTCCTTGGCTGGGACCCAGCAGTGCTCCTTGGGGCCATAGCCCTGCCACTCAACCAGGTATTCTAGGTTGCCTCCTTTGCAGTGAGAGTTGAGGATGTCATGAACAATATAAGCCGGTTGACTGTCAAGGGTGAGGAGTGCAGAAGGTGAAGTGGAGGAAACACTGGTGGCTAAGAGACCAGGGACGGCAGGTTTCAGGCATGATACCTGGAAGGTGGAAATCTTTAAGCTCCTGGGAACTGCCATTTCACAAGACTTGAAATGGGAATCAAACATCAACTCCATTCTCGTCTCGTCTCGTCTTCATCTGCTTATCCGGGGCCGGGTCGAGGAGGAAGCAGTCTGAGCATGGAAGCCCAAACTTCCCTCTCCCCAGACACCTCGGCCAGCTCCTCGGGAAGAACACCGAGGCGTTCCCAGGCCAGCCAAGAGACATAGTCCCTCCAGCGTGTCCTGGGTCTTCCCTGGGGCCTCCTCCCGGGGGGACATACCTGGAACACCTCCCCAGGGTGGCATCCAGGAGGCATCTGAAAAAGATGCCCAAGCCACCTCAGCTGATTCCTCTCGATGTGGAGGAGCAGCAGCTCTACTCCAAGCTCCTCCCGAGTGACTGTGCTTCTTACCCTATCTCTAAGGGAGTGCCCAGCCACCCTGCGACGGAAACTCATTTTGGCTGCTTGTATCCGTGATCTTGTTCTTTTGGTCATTACCCAAAGCTCATGACCATAGGTGAGAGTCGGAATCTAGATCGACTGGTAAATTGAGAGCTTTTCCTTTTGGCTCAGCTCCTTCTTCACCACGACAGACCGGTAAAGTGACCGCATCACTGTGAAGGCTGCATTGATCCACCAGTTGATCTCACGCTCCATCCTTCCCTTACTTGTGAACAAGACCCCGAGATACTTAAACTCCTCCACTTGAGGCAGGACTTCTCCATCAACCTGGAGAGGGCAAGCCACCCTTTTCCGGTCGAGAACCATGGCCTCGGACTTGGAGGTGCTGATTCTCATCCCAGCCTCTTCACACTTGACTGCAAACTGCCCCAGTGCATGCTGAAGGTCCTGGTTTGAAGAAGCCAACAGGACAACATCATCCGCAAAAAGCAGAGATGAAATCCTGTGGTTCCCAAACAGGATTCCCTCTGGCCCCTTGCTGCGCCTAGAAATTCTGTCCATAAAAATTATGAACAGAACCGGTGACAAAGGGCAGCCCTGCCGGAGTCCAACATGCACTGGGAACAGGTCTGACTTACTGCCGGCAATGCGAACCAGACTCCTGCTCTGTTCATACAGGGACTGGACAGCCCTTAGCAAAGAGCCCCGAACCCCATACTCCTGAAGCACCCCCCCACAGAATACCATGAGGGACACGGTCGAATGCCTTCTCCAGATCCACAAAACACATGTGGACTGGTTGGGCAAACTCCCATGAACCCTCAAGCACCCTATGAAGGGTATAGAGCTGGTCCCGTGTTCCACGACCAGGACAAAAACCATATTGTTCCTCCCGGATCCGAGGTTTGACTATTGGCCGAATTCTCCTCTCCAGTATCCTGGAGTAAACCTTCCCGGGGAGGCTGAGAAGTGTGATTCCCCTATAATTGGACCACACTCTCTGTCCCCTTTTTTAAAAAGAGGGACTACCACCCCGGTCTGCCACTCCATGGGCACTATCCCCAACTGCCACGTGATGATGCAGAGGCATGTCAGCCAAGACAGCCCCACAACATCCAGAGACTTGAGATACTCAGGGTGAATCTCATCCACCCCCGGTGCCTTGCCACCGAGGAGCTTGCAAACCACCTCAATGACTTCAGCTTGTGTAATGGATGAGTCCACCTCTGAGTCATCAGCCTCCACTACCTCAATGGAAGACGTGATGGTGGGATTGAGGAGATCCTTGAAGTATTCCGTCCACCACCCGACAATATCCCCAGTTGAGGTCAACAGCTCCCCACGCGCACTGTAAACAGTGTTGGCAGAGTACTGCTTCCCCCTCCTGAGGTGCCGGATGGTTTGCCAGAATTTCTTCGAGGCCGACCGATAGTCCTCCTCCATGGCCTCACCGAACTCCTCCTAATTCCGAGTTTTTGCCTCCGCAACTGCCCGAGCTGCGGCACGCCTGGCCTGCCGATACCTGTCAGCTGCCTCAGGAGTCCCAGAGGCCAACATGGCCCAATAGGACTTCTTCTTCAGCTTGACAGCATCCCTTACTTCCAGCGTCCACCACCGGGTTTGGGGATTGCCACCACGACAGGCACCAGAGACCTTGCGGCCACAGCTCCGAACAGCCGCATCGACAATGGAGGCAGAGAACATGGTCCACTCAGACTCAATGTCCCCTGCCTCCCTCAGAAGCTGAGAGAAGCTCTCCCAGAGGTGGGAGTTAAAGACCTCCCCGACAGAGTGCTCAGCCAGACATTCCCAGCAGACCCTCACCATACGTTTGGGCCTGCCAGGTCTGTCCGGCTTCCTCCTCTGCCAGTGGATCCAACTCACCACCAGGTGGTGATCAATTGACAGCTCAGCCCCTCTCTTCACCCGAGTGTCCAAGACATAGGGCCGGAGATCAGATGAAACGACAACAAAATCGATCATCGACCTCCAATCTAAGGTGTCCTGGTGTCACGTGCAATTATGGACACCCCTATGCTCGAACATGGTGTTTGTTTTGGACAAACCGTGACTAGCACAGAAGTCCAATAACAAAGCACCACTCAGGTTCAGATCGGGGAGGCCGTTCCTCCCAATCACGCCCCTCCAGGTGTCACTGTCGTCGCCCACATGAGCATTGAAGTCCCCCAGTAGAACAGTGGAGTCCCCGGTCTAGAGATGAAAGTGGAGCAAAGAAAAAAACCTTGAACTTTTGAAAGTCAAACTAAGATTGGGGGGGCAACTTCCCCCGAAAATATTTTAATAACATAACATGCAAAACCCTGCATTCTAGTGCATTTTAGTACTTATTTTCACTAAAACAAGTTATAACTTTTAAGCCTTTTTCTATCATGTACATTAATGATTAACATGTCAAAAATATCAAATTTAATTCCCCTAGTTAATGAGTACTTTTCAGCAGTGCATTTAGAAAACATGGTGATTTTCCTGGCTACACAGTTAATAACTTTGTAAAAAATCATAAAGTTGAAGGTAAACTCAGCAAAATCCCAAAAACAGTACTGTTAAAAAGTAAAGGCCTGTTAGAGTTTCTAAAGCTTTCAGGTTTCAATGTTGGGGACATTGAGCCTCGTTTATCAGTCTTTTAGTAGAGTTGTGCATTTCCATAAGCTAAAGTGAACTAAAATTTTCCAATTCATATTTATGCGAGTTGAAGCAAATTGTTTACATTAGTTCATATTGTCTGTAAATTTAAACACACCACTGAATACCAAATTGCTCATGTAAATCAGGGGCGTAGCTAGGATTTTTCAAGGGGGGGGTCACACACTGACTGGCAGCCTGAGTACATTATGTAACAAAAAATAATTACCATTGCTAGTTTTAGGTAGCTTAGAAACCGGCTCTTCCATTATTGCTGTTTCTTCCACGTTTTCTTGATGTTGTGTTCTAGAAATGGCACTAAAACTTAGCTTCGAAACCACAAAATCTGGGCTGCCAACTCTCACGCAATGAGCGTGAGACACACGCATTTGACTGTCTTCACACGCTCACACGCCATACCTCCAATTTCTCACACTAGAAAAAAAATCTAGTTTATCTATCTGATCTAGGCTACCCATTGCATCGTGCCAACCACTTGCGATTGATTAATTATGCCTTACGCATGGCTAAACAGGCAGAGAGGTGTTCCATCGGTACACACTCCCCTATGGTAGGTGGTGCACCTAATGATGCTGCACTCGCCGGAAGTTGGATAATTGCCTACTGTCAATTTAGAGGAAGAGGAGGGAGAAGAAGGTATCCGAGTTGAAGACGGGTGTCTCAGACAGGTTTGTACATATGTATGCCGATGTGTGGCGTTACTGGCATAATTATGAACTTATATAAAGTTTCTTAATTGGTGTTGTGAGAATATTTAATGCCATATCAAGAGCTGTGTACTAGGCATGCTAAATCATTATAGGCCTACTGCCGTGCCAAAGCCTCTATCTTCCCCAACAAGCAGCACGGGAGAGCACCTCCTTAGCACACGTTTATTAAGCGCATTTTTAGTTTGTTTACTGTATATTATCATACTTTATGACTTTATTTGAAGCCATACTGGAAATGTTGTAAAACAGGGCTTTTCAAAGTGTGGGGCGCGCCTCCCCTAGCACTAGCAGTCCCAGCATTTTTCTGTCTACCTAGAAGACCCACATAGGGGCCATTTGGCCCGACCGCTTTTCCCCAATACACTAATCACTCATTTTGTTCTGGTAATGAGGCTGTTAGTGGCAGTGTGTGGGGTGAGGGGGTCACATTTCACACACTTCACACTTCAGTGGTGAAGTCATGTTGGCTACTTCTGTGTGAATGTGAGAATGAGGAATAAAAACACATTCTATTCTAAAATGTGAACATGTGAATGTCCCATGTGACCATAACAACTCATGTGACTTCAACCAGACAATTGTTTGATGGATAAATACCTCAGTGCACATGGACTATCGCTTAAGTTCCCTCAAGAATTTTGTGGTGAAAGAAGCTCCTCTCCAAGGAACGAAGATGCAGAGATTCAACATTCAACAGGCATTGTAAGATTTCATTTCTAAGCTGTAAGGTAACTAACAGCCACATTTCCATAACAAAATGAATGTCTACAGGGAGGACTTGGGGCCAATTGGCCCTCTTGTGGGTTTTCTAGGTAAAAAGGCCAAATGGCCCCTCTCTGGGACTTCTAGTGCTAGGGGGTGCCAGAGTTCTTCAGGGGGGGCGCAACGTGAGGAAAAATAAACCAGAATAAGTTACTATTGCGGGTGGCACGGTGGTGTAGTGGTTAGCGCTGTCGCCTCACAGCAAGAAGGTCCTGGGTTTGATCCCCGTGGCCGGCGAGGGCTTTTCTGTGCGGAGTTTGCATGTTCTCCCCGTGTCTGTGTGGGTTTCCTCCGGGTGCTCCGGTTTCCCCCACAGTCCAAAGACATGCAGGTTAGGTTAACTGGTGACTCTAAATTGACCATAGATGTGAGTGTGAATGGTTGTCTGTGTCTATGTGTCAGCCCTGTGATGACCTGGCGACTTGTCCAGGGTGTACCCCGCCTTTCGCCCGTAGTCAGCTGGGATAGGCTCCAGCTTGCCTGTGACCCTGTAGAAGGATAAAGCGGCTAGAGATAATGAGATGAGAAGTTACTATTGCGGACATTTAGCAAACTTCAGCTAGCCTTTGCCAGAGACAAAATGGATCAATTTTTAGTACCTAAAGCTACCTAAAGCTGAGTGAGGAGACAGAGTCTGGGCCAAGCAAAAAAAGAAGGAAGTATGACCACGATTATTTAAAGTTTGGATTTTCATGGACTGGATCTGATGATGCTCCACTGCCACAGTGCGTTGTCTGCCAAGAGGTGCTAGCTAACGATGCTATGAGATGTTTAAAATGTGTAAAACAAGAAGCTTTTTTTTAAAAGCACAGATGTTTAAAATGTGTAGAAAAAGATGTTTTTAAAAAGCACAGATGTTTAAAATGTGTAAAAAAAGAGGTTTTAAAAAGCACAGATGTTTAAAATGTGTAAAAAAAAAGAGGTTTTATAAAAGCACAGATGTTTAAAATGTGTAAAAAAAAAGACGTTTTAAAACAGCACAGATGTTTAAAATGTGTTAAAAGGGGTTTTAAAAAGCACAGATGTTTAAAATGTGTAAAAAAGATGTTTTAAAAAAGCTCATGTTTAAAATGTGCAAAAGAAAAAGATGTTTTTTAAAAGCACAGATGTTTAAAATGTGTAAAAAAGAGGTTTTAAAAAAGCACAGATGTTTAAAATGTGTAAAAAAGAGGTTTTAAAAAGCATAGATGTTTAAAATGTGTAAAAAAAAAGAGGTTTTAAAAAAGCACAGATGTTTAAAATGTCAGGGACCAAACAGGAGAGGAGATCAAATGCGCTCAAACCACAGTTTATTAATAATAGGGGAAAGGGGAGTAGGAACGATGAGTGTGGATGAAGTCCAGTGGCAGGAGAACTGAGAGGCAGGGATGGCTCGTGGTGACATCTGAGGTCTCCCATCCAAGTACCGACCAGGCCCGACCCTGCTTAGCTTCAGAGATGAGACAGGACCAGGCATAGTCAGAGAGGTGTGGCTGTAGGGCTGAGCGAACTGGACATCAGGTGAAGGTACAGGAGAGGCAGGCAAGAGGCAGAGTCGACAGAACAGAAGGCAGATCAGTTTACCGGGGCTGGAGAGCAGACGGAGTCAGACAGAACAGGAAATCTTCAGGAGTCAGAGTAGTAGGAACACAGAGCAGATTATCAGGCTGAGAGTTGCAGACGATCTGACACAGGGGCTAGGGAGAACTGCAGCTTAAATACACACAGGGGGAGAGCAGGTGATCGGCAAAAGCCAATGACAGTCACTGAAAGATAATAAGAGGAAGTGAGTGCGGGTGTGGCCGGTAATGCTGAGTGGAGATGTTACCTGAAGAGAGAAGCCCACAGGTAGGACCGTGACAGAACCCCCCCCCCCCTTAAGGGATGACTCCAGAAGTCCCTAGCCACAGATCACCAAAGATGGGCGGGAGGAGGGGGAATACCGGTGGAGGGTTAGAACTCCTCAGACCGGTCAGTGTCCATAGCCTCCGCACCCTCTTCACCATCAGAAGAATCGTCATCCAAGGACCCCCGCCCAGGATTCGGTTCGGTGTCAGGCTCAGGTGCTGGAGCAGGGTCCGGAAGTGGATCCGCATGGTGAGAACCCCTACATCGGCCCCGTCGGATGAAGGGCTGGTCGGGGTGTAGCCGATGGAAGTCGGCGATGAGGGCTGGATCCAGAATCCTTCCAGCGGGAACCCACATCCTCTCCTCAGGGCCATAGCCCTCCCAATCCACCGGGTATTGGAGGCCCCTGCCCCTGCGTCATGACTTCAGCAGTCGCCGGATGGAGTAGACCGGGCCACCATCGATGAGATGAGGAGGAGGAGGAGGAGCAGCTGGGACCAGCGGGATCTCATGTACTGGCTTGATCTTAGAGACGTGGAAGGTGGGGTGCACTCTCATGGACTTGGGCAGTTGAAGCCGGACAGCAGACTGGCTGATTATCCTCTGGATAGGGAATGGTCTGACGAACCAAGGTTCTAGCTTACGAGACTCCACCTGGAGGGACAAGTCCTTGGCAGATAGCCACACCTTCTGGCCCACCCGGTAGGTGGGCGCAGGCGTCCTCCGCCGGTTGGCGCCAGTAGAGTAGCTGGTGACTGACCTGAGGAGTGCAGCGCGGGCTTGAGACCAGGTGCGGCAGCATCAGCGTGCATAGGTGAGGGCAGCTGGGCAGGTGACCTCTCCCTCCTGGCTGGGGAATAGGGGTGGTTGGTAGCCATACACGCAGTGGAATGGGGACAGCCCGGTGGCTGAGCTGGTGAGGGAGTTGTGGGAGTATTTCACCCACAGCAGGTGCTCGCACCAGGCCCTAGGGTTGCATGACGCCATGCACCAAAGTGCCTTCTCCAACTCCTGGTTCATCCATTCTGACTGGCCGTTGGACTGGGGTCGGAATCCGGAGGTGAGGCTGGCGGTGGCCCCGAGTAGGTGACAGAACTCCTTCCAAAAAGAAGAGGCAAATTGCGGCCCCCGGTCCGAAACGATGTCCTTGGGCAGCCCATGGATGCGAAAGACATGTTGCAAGATGATCTGGGCAGTCTCCTTGGCTGACGGTAGTTTAGGGAGGGGAACAAAGTGAGCCATTTTGCTAAAGCGGTCCATGATGGTGAGTATGACCATCATCCCGTTAGAAGGGGGTAGACCCATAACAAAATCCAGGGAGATGTGGGACCAGGGTCGCATTGGCACGGGCAGAGGCTGGAGCAAACCGGCAGGAGGCTGGCTGGAGGACTTATTTTGGTTACAGGTAGGGCAGGCTTGGATGAAGTCTTGCACATCCCTGCCCATAGTAGGCCACTAGAACCATTGGGTGAGCAGGTGGTAGGTGCGAGTGGAACCAGGGTGGCAGGCTAGATGGGAGTCGTGTCCCCATTGTATAACCTGGGATCGCAGGTCTGCAGGAACGAAGAGATGACTTGCGGGGCATGCACTGGGGCTGGGTTGGTCACGGAGGGCTTCCCACACTCGTTCTTCGATGTCCCAGGTCAGCGCAGCAACAATACAGGGGTCAGGCAGGATGGGAGCCAGGTCCTTGGAGGGGGCATCACCCTTCTGGAACTGGTGGGAGAGCGCGTCAGGCTTGGTGTTGCGAGATCCAGGCCAGTACGAAAGGGTGAAATTGAATCGAGTGAAAAAGAGAGCCCAGCGGGCCTGTCTGGGGTTGAGTCGTTTGGCGGTCCGGATGTATTCAAGATTCTTATGGTCTGTCCAGACCAGGAATGGGACTACGCATCCCTCCAGCCAGTGGCGCCATTCCTCCAGGGCGAGCTTGACCGCCAGCAGTTCCCGATTGCCTACATCATAATTGCGTTCGGCCGGCAACAGCCAGCGGGAGAAGAACGCACAAGGGTGGAGCTTGTTGTCATCCACAGACCTCTGTGAGAGCACTGCCCCAACTCCCACATCCGAGGCGTCCACCTCAACGATGAATTGCCGCTCCTCATCAGGCAGCAGGAGGACGGGAGCAGTGGTGAACCGAGCCTTGAGGGTGGCAAAGGCTTCGTTGGTGGCCGAAGTCCAGGTGAAGGACTATTTGGTGCTGGTAAAGGTGGTGAGGGGTGACGCAATGGTGCTGTAATTACGAATGAATTTCCTGTAGAAATTTGCGAAGCCCAGGAACTGCTGAGGCTGCTTCCTGCTCTCTGGTACTGGCCGTGAAGTAACTGCAGAGACTTTGGCAGGGTCCATCTGGATGCTCCCTTCTGCTACGATGTACCCCAGGAACCCCACAGACTTGGCGTGAAACTCACACTTCTCTGCCTTGACAAAGAGGGAGGTTTCCAGGAGATGACGGACCACTTGCTGGACATGCTGGGTGTGTTCGGACAGGGTTTTAGAAAAGATCAGGATGTCGTCGAGGTAAACGAACACGAACTTGTTCAACATATCTCGCAGGACATCATTCACCAGAGCCTGGAATACCGCTGGTGCGTTGGTAAGGCCAAACGGCATCACCCGGTATTCGTAGTGACCGGTGGGGGTGTTGAACGTGGTCTTCCACTCGTCTCCCTCCCTTATCCGAACCAGGTGGTAGGCATTCCAGAGATCGAGTTTGGTGAAGACCGTGGCTCCCTGGAGCAGCTCGAAGGCGGAGGTAAGCAGTGGGAGAGGGTATCGGTTCTTGACGGTGATGTCGTTGAGACCCCTGTAATCGATGCAGGGGCACAGGGATCCATCCTTCTTTTCCACGAAGAAGAACCCAGTGCCGGCAGGAGAAGAGGATGGACAGATAAGGCCGGCAGCCAGAGAGTCACTGATGTAGGTCTCCATAGCCTTCCTTTCCGGGGCGGACAGAGAGTAGAGACGACCCTTGGGTGGTGCAGTGCCTGGGAGGAGATCAATGGCGCAGTCGTAGGGCCGGTGAGGAGGCAAGGAAGTGGCCTTGGTTTTACTGAATACCTCCCGAAGGCTGTGATAACACGCTGGGACATTAGTGAGGTCGGGGGCAGAGCTGGCAGATGGAGTACGGGTGTTTAGGATGGCGGCTCGTAAGCAGGTCCGATGGCAGTCCTTGCCCCATTCTCTTATCTCTCCAGTGGCCCAGTCGAGGTGAGGACTGTGCTGGCGGAGCCATGGATAGCCCAGGATGAGAGGTTGGCCGGGGGAACGGAGCAGGTGAAATTGGATGGTTTCATGGTGGTTGCCTGACAGAGTTATTGGAACAGGGGCAGTGAGGCGGGTGACGGTGCCAAGGAGATGGCCATCCAGCGCCCTGGCTGGAACGGGAGAGGATAGGTGGTGGCTTCGCAGGCCCAACTGGCGTGCAAGCTCAGTGTCCATAGTTAGCCTCAGTACCAGAGTCAACCAGGGCAGCCAGGGTGTGGGTGGAATCCGACAGACGAAGGTAAACTTGGAGCATAGGTTTCTGGCTGGTGGAGGATTGGAGGATCATTGAACCCAACCGGGCCCCTCCTATGTCCGGTAAGCTCTGGCTTCTCCGTGCGGTGATGACTGGCTGAGTCCGGCGGGCCCTCTCTCGTCGACGGGTCTGGACCCGGTGGTCAATGCGGACGGCCAGGGCGATGGCCTTGTCGAGTGTCAACGGTTGCTCGTACGAGACCAATTCGTCCTTCATGTTGTCGGCCAGGCTGTGCAGAAAGGCGTCCACCAGCGCCTGCATGTTCCACTTGCTGCACCAGGCCAAGGTCCAGAAATCGATCGAGTAGACAGGCACTGAAAGATAATAAGAGGAAGTGAGTGCGGGTGTGGCCGGTAATGCTGAGTGGAGATGTTACCTGAAGAGAGAAGCCCACAGGTAGGACTATGACAAAAAAAAGAGGTTTTAAAAAGCACAGATGTTTAAAATGTGTAAAAAAGATGTTTTAAAAAAGGACAGATGTTTAAAATGTGTAAAAAAGAGGTTTTAAAAAGCACAGATGTTTAAAATGTGTAAAAAAGAGGTTTTAAAAAGCACAGATGTTTAAAATGTGTAAAAAAGAGGTTTTAAAAAGCACAGATGTTTAAAATGTATAAAAAAGAGGTTTTAAAAAGCACAGATGTTTAAAATGTGTAAAAAAGAGGTTTTAAAAAGCACATTTGTTTAAAATGTGTAAAAAAAAAGATGTTTTAAAAAAGCCCATATGTTTAAAATGTGTCAAAGAAAAACATAAAAATGTGTACATCAACCATTTTTTTAAATACGAATGGAACATTAATTATAGTAACAACAAAAAGCAACAACAAAAATTGTAAGGGGGGGTGCACTGTTGTTTATTTGCTCTCTGAGGGGGGGCTGACTCTCCCACACTTTGAAAACCCCTGTTGTAAAATAAAGCAAGTAAGAGATAATATTACAAATGCAAGAAGAGCCATTAGCCACCATACCTATTGTTTATTTACAGGGTATTTATTTTTAATTATTTATGATGTATGTAATTGCTCAGTTAAAGTAAATAAAGCATGGTCACCTGTAATATCAAAGAACTTGAACTTGTTGTGAATAATTAAAAAAAAAGAGAGAACAATATACTGAGGAAACAGGGTTTCAAAGAGGGCAAGACAGGTAGAGAATATTTGTCAGATAACAGGCCCTGATGAATGTTCTATTACTAATAAGAAACATAGATAAGAAATAAATTAATAAGAAATATATTAATATAGCTTATTTAAGTAGGACCAGAATTTTTAAGCCCAACTTTGTATGCACATTCCCACCTATGGCCAAGGTTCAGCTTTTTGTGTTTCAATACTGTTCAAACTTAATCATTTTAATGTTTCTTGTAGCACATGCACATTTTGCTTACTGTTAAAGCATTTTATTTGTTTTTTTGCTGTTGATATTTTTCCCCATGCCAATCTTCTGCTGAACCCAGTGGTGGGGAAAGCCCTTAAATGCATAATGAATAGTCAGTGAGAGACAATCTTATTTTTGCAACAGTTATTAAAAACTTAACATTTAGTTTCAATTCAGAAGGTGTTTTAGGCTTAGCTGATGTAATATTTTCAAACATGAACTTAACTTTAAATCTGAAACACAGGTCTATAGGGCTACAGGAACATTGGCAGTCATCTGTAGTTTTCTAGTGTGGGGGCTTTTAAGCCAAAACTTGGTGCTTTTGTTGGCCACAAGCTGAAGGCCTGGCAAGTCAGGGTGTGTAAGAATGTAGGTATGGCACAGCAGGCCACTCCAAAAATCCACCAGAATGCAGGAACATCTACTAAATCCAAAATCTCAACCCTCCCCCCATTGTCCATCTCCAGCTGGACGACCCACAAACAAAACACCAGAATGCAGGGGGACAAATGAATATCAAACTGAATACAAAATTCCCACTTATTGCGTGGTGTGCGGAAAAATTTTGCCGTCGACCCCCCCCCCAAAAAAAAATAATCTCACTCCAAGGAATTTTGAAAAGTTGGCAGCCCTGACAAAATGCAACTTTGATGGAAAAACAATATATAATAAAATTGCTTACCTCTCTTCACGTTGAAAGAAGGAGGAAAGTTTTGCTTGTTTTGACATGGCGAATTATTAACACGAGGAAATACTTGTAATTTGCAACTAAAAAGACTGCAGCTTCACTGGCAGCTTGAACATGCTTTCTAGTGCAATTGTGTTGTGCTTGTGCAGAACGGTGTCAGTCCTGCGCGCCTTAGCACGTGCACCTGAAGGCGCGCCTTGGGCGCACGTGCCTAATGAGCTCCGGCATGCGTGCCGTTAACAAAGAACACCTGTCTTTAATCAATGAACTATGTTTGGGCTATTTAAGGACCGCGCCCATGCAAGGACGATGCAAAGTATTACGCTGCATCTAGGAACGTGAAAAATCCAAAAAATAAATTTCTCCATTCGGAAAACCAGAGATTTTCAAGAGTTTTGTCAAATATCCGGATTTCCAGGTAAATCCAGAAGACTTTCATCCCTGCCAGTCTGAGCACCTCTCAGTACCTCTCCCAGGGACTCCAAGAAGGCCGGACACTCTATACTGCTATTCGGCTCATAGGCACAAACAACAGCAAGAGCCCTCTCCCCGACCCGAAGGCACAGAGAGGCAACCCTCTCGTTCACTGGGGTAAACTCCAACACATTGTGGCTGAGCTGGGGAGCTATAAGCAAGCCCACACCAGCCAGCCGCTGCTCACAGTGGGTGACTCCAGAGAAGTGGAGAGTCCAGCCCCTCTCGAGGAGCTGGGTTCTGGAGCCCAAGCTGTGCGTGGAGGTGAGCCCGACTATCTCTAGCCAGTACCTCTCAACCTCCCACACAAGCTCAGGCTCTTTGCCCCCCAGCGAAGTGATATTCCATGTCCCAACAGCTAGCCGCTGTGGTTGGGGATCAGGTCGTCGAGGCCCCTGCCTTCGACTGTCGGCCAATCCACACTGCACTGGCCCCCTACGGCTCCCTTTGTGGGTGGTGAACCCACAGGAGGTTGGGCCCACGTCACCACTTCAGGCTAAACCCAGCCAGGCCCCATGGGCAAAGGCCCAGCCAGCAGGCACTCACATACGAGCCCCAACCCTGGGCTTGGCTCCAGGGTGGGGCCCCAGCTGTGCCATACCGGGCGACATCACGGTCCTTGTTCTTTTTATTTCCATAAGGGGTTTGGTGAACTGCCCTTAGTCTGGCCTGTCACCTAGGACCTGTCTGCCTTGGGAACCCCTTACAGGGGCGTAATGCCCCCGACAACATAGCTCCTAGGATCATTCAAGCACACAAACCCCTCCACCACAATAAGGTGGCAGTTCTAGGAGGAGAAAAAAATTCTCAAAAAAAACCCAGCACAGGATGTATTATTTGTGGTAACTCAAAGTATAGTCTACCACAGGAGCTGCTAACAGTTCTACACCACAGTCACTGAATCGGTCCTGTGCACATCCATCACATTCTGGTTCGGAGCAGTTACAAAACAGGAGAGGAACAGACTGCAGGACATAACCTTTTCCAACTCCTCCCCTCCAGCAGGTGCCATAGAGCATTGCACAGCAAAGCTTCCAGACATAGGAGCAGTATGTGTACTGTATATTTTTGCATATTGTGTCTAATCTGAAAATAACCTGCATATTGTCTGCATATCTTTTATGGCCTACATTGTCGATATTGTAGCTTGCATATATCTTAATATCATGTAATGTCTATATGCTGTCCATTATATACACTTATACAGTGCTCAGCATAAATGAGTACACCCCCTTTGAAAAGTAACATTTTAAACAATATCTCAATGAACGCAAACAATTTCCAAAATGTTGAAAAGACAAAGTTTAATATAGCATCTGTTTAACTTATAACGTGAAAGTAAGGTTAATAATATAAACTTACGTAGATTACACATTTTTCAGTTTTACTCAAATTAGGGTGGTGCAAAAATGAGTACACCCCACAACAAAAACCACTACTAAAACTACTACAAAAACGACTACTAAAACTACTACATACTTCTAGGCATGGAATGAACAAGTTGGTGACATTTGCAACATCAATCTTTTTCCATTCTTCAACAATGACCTCTAGCTTTGTATAAGCACACGCATTGCGAGGGCAGTACAGTAAAAAGATACTACACGGCGGGCTCAAGCATTAAAACACAATATTCAGCAAACATGAGTCTACACTCAGGAAAAAATTATCTTAAAGAAGATACCACTACACAGCTAGAAAAAGCTGGTGGAGAACAGCAAACAAAGGTTGTAGATCAAGCAACAAAGAAGAAGGTGACTCATAAAGCATGTGATGCTAAGTCCCAGTCATCCAAACCATCTCCTAGATACTCATCATCATCCTCTTCAGCTACAAAAGTCTATGCTAAGGCGAAAGCTGTGAAGGCTGAATTAGCTTTCGCTGAACGAGAGGCTGAGATGACGAGGCAGAAAGCTGAGCTGGAAGCAAACCTGCTGAAGCAAAAGGCTAGCTTTGACGCTGATCTACATCTCCTACGGTGTCAAAGAGCTGCTGCTGCTGCTGAAGCTGAGGCTACAGCCTTTCAGGAGGCAGAGGTTGAAAGCGGGGCATGCAGCCAACTTCCAGATGTCAAAGAAGAGCCCTTCAGCACAATTCAACATATTAGTGAATACATCCAACAACATTCTAATATGTTCATCCAGGAACAGCCTTTGGAACCTGTAGTCGTGGAGACACATGAAAGAAAAATGGATAAACAGGAAATACTGGACACTAAGCATAGAGTTTCTCATGAAATCCAAAGAAACACACAGCCAGTTTACAGAGATATGAAAAAAGAACCAACAAGGAGTATAGGTCTGAGTGACACTTACCCTTATGGTACTCAGCACACAGCTAACCATGAAAGAGAGTACTTACCTGAGTCTAAAGGTGCACAAGACTTCGCGAGATATCTTATCAGAAGAGAGATGGTTAGTGCTGGTCTTCTGCAATTTGATGACAAACCAGAAAATTACTGGGCATGGAAGGCCTCTTTTCTGAGTTCCACGAAAGACTTGAACCTTTCAGCCAGGGAAGAATTAGACCTGTTAACCAAATGGCTGGGAGCTGAATCGTCAGAACAGGCAAAGAGAATTTGTGCAGTGCACGTCCTCAATTCCGCTGCAGGTGTTGCCATGGTTTGGCAACGTCTTGAAGAGTGTTATGGGACTCCCGAGGTCATCGAAGACGTATTGCTCAAAAAGAGTGAGAACTTTCCGAGGCTGACCAATAGAGATACTGTTAAGCTGAGAGAGTTAAGTGACATTCTCCATGAATTGGAGTGCGCTAAGCAAGATGGCACACTGTCTGGGCTCTCATATTTGGATACAGCTCGTGGGGTGAAACAAATAGTGGAAAAGCTCCCTTTTAACCTCCAAGAGAAATGGATCAGCTTTGGAAGCAAGTTTAAGGAGGATTATAGAGTGGCTTTTCCTCCCTTCTCTGTCTTCTCAAGGTTCATTGAACAACAGGCAAAGATAAAAAAATGATCCAAGCTTCACAATAACTCCCAACAGCAGTCATGTCATTTCCAGGATCAAAAAGCCTACAAGGTACAGTGGTAAAGGGTTTGTGGCTGTACATAAAACTGACATCCCTTCAGAGTCATCAGGCATCCAAGCCAGTTCTGCGCTGAAGAAAATGGAAGAACCGGACCGTCAGTGTCCGATACATAAAAAGCCTCACCCGCTGAAAAAGTGCAAGCTCTTTAGAAACAAAACTCTAGAAGAGCATAAATCATACCTCAGAGAGAATCACATCTGTTATAGATGTTGTGGGTCTACTCAACACATGGCAAAAGATTGTAAAATGACTGTCAAATGTTTTGAGTGTAACAGTGACCAACACATTGCAGCTCTGCACCCGGGTCCTCCTCTTCTGACCACACAGAGTGTGGTGGATGACAGTGATGAGAGCGGGGAGCAAAATGAAAGCCCACCATCTTCAGTCACCTCCAAATGTACAGAGGTTTGTGGAAGTGCAGACGGTGCATGGTCTTGTTCCAAGATCTGCTTGGTGAAAGTATATCCTGAAGGGATAAAGGAGAAGGCAATCAAGATGTATGCTGTGTTAGATGAACAAAGTAATAAGTCTCTCGCCAATACAGAGTTTTTCACTCTTTTTGAAGTAAAAACTAGCTCCGCCCCTTACACCTTACACCATCAGGGACACTGCTCTTCTCTGGTTCAGGTCGTACCTTAAACATAGGACCTTCTCTGTTTCCATTGGCCATTTCTCCTCATCAACTGCCTCTGTCTCCTATGGGGTCCATCTTGGGTCCCATGCTTTTCAGTCTCTACATGCTCCCACTTGGTGACATCATTAGAAAGCACAACATTTCCTTTCACCTTTATGCAGATGACTCTCAATTGTATTTGCCCTTAAAATCTAGGGACTCCATCCAATCTCTCCTTGTCTGTCTTGAAGACATCAGAAATTGGATGGCTAAGAACTTCCTCCAGCTAAATGGTGACAAGACTGAAGTCATTATTTTTGGTCCCTCAAGGCAAGATGCACTACAGTGAACGATTTAGGTCACCTCACTCCTCATGTCACACCCTCTGCCAGAAACCTGGGTGTCTTCCTTGACTCCGATCTCTGTTTTGACAAACAGATTAGCACTGTGGTCAAAAATAGTTTTTACCAACTCAGAGTGATTTCCCACCTCAAATCCTTCCTATCTCATAACGATCTTGAAATAGTCATCCATGCTTTTATCACATCACGATTGGATTACTGCAATTCCCTTTATCTTGGCCTCCCTCAAACCTCACTTAGACGTTTACACCTGGTCCAAAACGCAGCTGCACGTCTTTTAACTGGCACCAGGAGACGTGAGCGCATCACTCCCATTCTGGCCTCCTTGCACTGGCTCCCAGTCTTTTTCAGAATACAATTTAAAGTCTTATTATTTGTTTTTAAAGCACTCAGTGGGCTGGCCCCAGCCTACATCAATGACCTTTTACAGCCCCACTCAGTCCAAAGGTCTCTAAGATCCTCTAACACAGGGCTTCTTCATGTACCTCGCTTGCGGCTGAAGCAGAGAGGTGACAGAGCTTTTTCTGTTGCTGCGCCACGTCTCTGGAATCAGCTCCCACCGGATATCAGATCTGCTCCCTCCATCTCTGCCTTTAAATCTAGGCTAAAAACCCACCTCTACTCCTTGGCCTTTCCCTAATCATCAGCTTATTGTTATTGTTGTTATTATTATATTTTATTTTATTTATTTCTTTTTTATTTTCTTTTTGATCATTTGTCTTTTAATACTGACTCTGTACAGCACTTTGGTCAGTGTATGCTGTGTTTAAATGTGCTATACAAATTAAACTTACTTACTTACTTACTTACACCCTGAAAACCTGTGGTGGGAAATTGGAGACTTCCGGTAGGAGAGCTGCTAATTTCACCATTGAGTCCGTGGATGGGAAAGTAAAGCTTGCCTTACCCCCCTTGATAGAGTGCAACATGGTGCCAGATGATAGGACAGAAATCCCCTCCCCAGAGGTTGCATACCATCACCCTCATCTACGGTCAGTTGCTAGTAAAATTCCACCTGTGGACCAAGATACATCAATCCTCCTGCTCTTAGGGAGGGACATCCTAAGGGTACATAAAGTACGTGAGCAAATCAATGGGCCCCACAGCATGCCTTATGCACAGTGGTTAGACCTAGGTTGGGTCATTGTGAGAGATGTGTGCTTGGGCACAGTTCATAAGCCATCAGAGGTGAATGTTTACAAAGCAAATGTTCTGAACAATGGCCGCATATCCTTCCTTAGGCCATGTCCAAACAACATCCACGTGAAGGAAGACTATGGTGGTATGACACAGCATCACAGTGTAATCTTCCCTGCATGCGACGTGAATACAAGTCTCGATGTGAGTACAGACAACCTAGGGTGTTCTGTGTTTGACAGGTCCAAGGATGATAACAAACTAGCACTGTCCATAGAAGATAAAGCCTTCCTAGCTCTCATGGATTCAGAAGTCTACCAAAATGAGGAGAATAGCTGGGTGGCTCCTTTACCTTTTCGGGTTCCTAGATGACACCTTTCAAGCAACAGGGAGCAAGCTTTGAAACACCTCTGCTCACTTCAGAGAACCCTGGAGAAAAAGCCTGAAATGAGAGAACATTATATCAAGTTCATGCAGAAGATGGTGGACAGTGACCAAGCCGAGCTTGCTCCGTCTTTGGACAAAGGGAAAGAGCACTGGTATTTGCCAACCTTTGGTGTGTATCACCCAAAAAAGCCCAAACAGGTATGTGTTGTTTTTGACTCAATTGCTGAATGTGATGGAACTTCACTTAATGATGTCCTCCTTAGTGGACCAGACTTGAATAACACTCTGCTGGGAGTTCTTTTGCGGTTCCGTAAAGAACCCGTCACTCTTACAGCAGACATGGAGCAAATGTTTTATTGCTTTGTTGTCCGAGAAGAGGACAGGGATTATCTTCGGTACCTCTGGTATGAGGATAATGATATGTGACAGTGAATGTGACCGAGTACAGGATGAAGGTCCATGTGTTTGGAAACAGTCCTTCACCTTCTGTGGCCATCTACTGCATGAGACGAGCAGCACAAAAAGGTGAACAGGAACATGGTTCGGATGCAAGACAGTTTGTTTAGAGGCAGTTTTAGGTAGACGACGGTCTCACTTCAGTTGCCACACCTGAAGAGGCAATAGATCTCCTCTCATGAACCAGAGAAATGTTGGCAGAATCTAACCTGTGACTGCACAAAGTGGCATCAAACAGTAGTCAGGTAATGGAAGCATTTCCAGTAGAGGACCGTGCCAAGGATCTGAAGGATCTGGACCTTGGAGTGGATCCTCTCCCCCTTCAGAGGAGCCTGGGTCTCTCCTGGAATTTGGAAACAGACAGCTTTACCTACTTGGTGTCCTGTGAAGAAAAATCGTACACACAGAGAAGCGTGTTGTCAACGGTCAACAGTTTGTACAACCCTTTGGGCTTTGTAGCTCCTATAACAATGCAAGGGAAAGCACTTCTCTTGGAGTTGTCATCTGAACAGAGCGAGTGGGATGCTCCTCTCCTCCCACAAAAGGAGGCAGAATGGAATTCATGGAGAGACTCTTTAAAGCAGGGGTGTCAAACCTGATCCATAAAGGGCCGTGTGGCTGCAGGTTTTCATTCCAGCCATGCAGCAGCACCCTGATTTGGCTTATTCAATCAACTGACACACCCACCCTTTAATCAAGGGTGGGTGTGGCTGCAAGTATTTGACTGTGTGAAGACAGTTCAGTTGATTGAATGAGCCAAGTCAGGTGTGCTGCTGCATGGCTGGAATGAAAACCTGCAGCCACAAGGCCCTTTATGGATCAGGTTTGACACCCCTGCTTTAAAGGCTTTGGAAGACTTGCATATAAAGAGGTGCTACATACCAGTTTCGCTGTCCTCAACACAGACAAAAGAACTGTGTATTTTCTCAGATGCTTCCACAGTAGCGATAGGAGCGGTGGCCTATCTGAGAGCTGTAGACACTGAGGGACAGTATCATGTTGGATTTGTCATGGGGAAGTCAAAATTAGCTCCTCGCCCCGCTCACACCATTCCGCATTTGGAGCTCTGTGCAGCAGTGTTGGTTGTTGAGCTATACGAGCTGATAAGCGATGAGATGGACATCGAGATAGCCACTGTCAATTTCTTCACTGACAGTAAGATCGTTCTTGGCTACATTCATAACTCTACAAGAAGGTTTTACCTCTATGTCTCCAACCGGGTAACTCGGATTAGATGATCTACACACCCCAACCAGTGGTACTACGTGCCGACAGATCTGAATCCCACTGATTGTGTGACCAGATTTATGCCAGCATGCCAACTCCAACACAGCAGCTGGTTGTCAGGTCCAGCTTTTCTCCATCAGGACAATGTAGCGGAGATATCTGAATCTAATATTTTCGCCCTTATTGAACCTGAAGTTGATGATGAGATTCGTCCAGAGGTTACTACTCTGGCAACCAAGGCATCGGAGTCTCAGTTGGGCTCCCAACACTTCGTGCGATGCTCAAGCTGGAGAACGCTCTATCACACCATAGCCAAACTCATTCACGTTGCGGCATCCTTCAAAGGAAAGTCAGATAAGGCTGAAAGGAAAGGTTGGAAGTGTTTTTGAGGTGCATCCAGCATAAGTGAGCTTTTAAAAGCCAAAGCTGTGATCATCCGCTCTGTGCAGCGCAGTGCCTTTAAGGAGGAATTTAAATGTCTTGAAGGCGGACAGACCTTCCCTAAGCAAAGCACACTCAAAAAGCTCAATCCGATTGTGGATGAAGATGGTCTGCTTCATATCGAAGGACGTCTTTCTTGTGTTGATCTGACAAAAGAAGAAAAATACCCACTGATCATTCCACACACACACATCACATTGCTACACTACTTGTGAGACACTTTCATGAACAAGTAGCTCACCAAGGGTGACACATTACAGAAGGAGCCATTAGATCAACTGGATACTGGATAATTGGGAGCAAGCGTCTGGTGTCTTCTGTCATTCACAAGTGTGTTACCTGCCGCAGACTGCGAGGAAGTTTGGAGGACCAGAAGATGGCTGACCTTCCTGACGACCGACTCACACCTGAGCCTCCGTTTACCACTGTTGGCCTTGATGTCTTTGGGCCATGGTCTGTCATGACACGTCAGACAAGAGAAGGATTTGCGGACAGCAAACGCTGGGCTGTGTTTACGTGCATGTCAACCAGAGCAGTGCATATCGAGCTGATAGAAACTATGTCAACAGACAGCTTTATCAACGCTCTCCGGAGGTTTTTTGCACTTTGTGGTCCAGCCAAACTTCTGCAGTCTGACAGAGGGACCAATTTTGTGGGAGCTTGTAAAGAATTGAATATGAACACAGAAGACACAACAGTCAGGAAGTACCTCCAGGAGAAAGGCTGCTCCTGGGTGTTTAATCCCCCTCATGCTTCCCACATGGGTGGTTCCTGGGAAAGGCTCATCAGAGTTGCCAGGCGCATCCTGGATGCAATGTTGCTTCAGACGGTACCAACATGTCTCACACATGAAGTCTTGAGCACTTTCATGGCGGAAGTCATGGTGATCATGAACGCGAGACCTCTTGTGACCATAACCACTGACCCAGATATGACTATGGTGCTCACCCCAGCGATGCTCCTTACTCAAAAGATGAGTGCAGTTTCAGCCCCTTGTGGAAAATTTGACACGGCTCAATTGTATGGCAAGCAGTTGAAGCAAGTTCAGTGTCTTGCTGACACATTTTTGAAGAGATGGAAGGGAGAGTATCTATCTACACTACAGAGCCACAGGAAGTGGACAAAAGACAAGCCGAATGTCAAAGAAGGAGATGTCATCTTGCTGAAAGACAGCCAAGCCCACAGGCATGAGTGGCCAATGGGACTGGTTGTTCAAACTTTCCCAAGCAGTGACAACAGAGTCCGCAAAGTAGAGGTGCGGATTGTAAAGGATGGGACAGCTAAAGTGTTCTTAAGGCCGGTCACAGAGATCGTAGTCCTTCTTTCAGAGACTTAATGTGTATTGTTTCCAGAAGGCATTCCTCTTTAAATTTGTGTGTATTTGGAGTGATATAATGTAATCTTATCAAGCAGGGAGTGTACTGTCTAAGGGTTAAAAAGTTAAAATGTTAAGTTAAAGTTCATAAGTTAATAATTAAGTAGGCTTAAAAAAAGTATATTTTCATTGGTCCAGAGAAACCGCGTCAGACTGAGTGGTCTTTTCATTGGTCCAGAGAAACCATGTCAGAGTGAGTGGTCTTTTCATTGGTCCAGAGAAAACGCGTCAGAGTGAGTGGTCTTTTCTTTGGTTCAGAGAAACTGCGTCGGAGTGAGCGTTCGGCTCGGTAAGTCCGGCTGTGCTGTGTTTTTTCTGTTGCATGCTCAGTACTCATGCTCAGGTGAGAAAAGTGAGCACAGACAGCTAAATAGACTGCTGAAATCATATTGTTGGAGTTTTCCTACGCTTTTGCCTTGGAGAATATTTATCTGTAAGTATTATGTGTGAACAGGGTTATATGATTGTGTATTTTTGTGATTAAGATTTGATTAGTTATGTTTTTGGTGAATATACTTTGCTAGCTTTCAGTAAATGCTAGCTTTTTCATTTTGTGGATCAATGGATGCTAATTGAAATGTACTTATACAATGTTACTTGTACAGTGTTTTAAATTGTGTTTCTATCTCTGTAATAATTTCAGTTTTACGGGGGGAGAAATTGGAAAAATAGAAGACTTCATTAAAGGACAAGAAAAGTCAAGCCTTGTGGGTTTTTTTGAAAGACTTCTACCCGTTATCTGACTGTCTAGCTTTGTATAAGCACATGCATTGCGAGGGCAGTACATTTAGTATGCATTTTTCTTTGCATTCCTCACCTTTGCGATGCCATACAGTTTTGAAGCCATCAGTTCCAAAAACATTAATCTTGGTCTCATCACTCCAGAGTATAGAGTCCCAGTAGACTTCATCTGTGTCAGCATGGGCCCTGGCAAACTCTAGGTGGGCTTTTTTGTGCCTGGGCTTTAGGAGAGGCTTCTTTCGTGGACGGCATCCATGCATGCCATTCCTCTGCAGTGTACGCCGTATTGTGTCACGGAAAATAGTCACCCCAGTTTGGCTTTCTAGTTCTTTAGATAATTGCAGTGAACTTGCATGCCGATTTTCTTCAACCCTTTTTGTTGTGTATGGGTATTTCAACTTCACCTCCCATGATACTTAGAGTCGTGGGGGGGCTATAAAAGAAGACAAAGCTCCCCACTTTCGTTCTCTTCAATACTGCAAGGGGATTGTAGAAAGTCTACATGTTATGTTATGTAGTAGCCTAGTGATAAATAAAGTTAAATGTTTTATAGCACTTCTGCCTCCGCCTCCATTAATGTTTTGTAGGATGCGTGCTCCACTTGGATACTACAAAACTGGCATTGAGGATGGGATTTGTTAACCACGAAATTTTTTTGGAAGTGGAATGAAGATGCTAGAACTGTATTGAAGCTAGCAAGACACTAGCATAAAGATGGCAGTTTTCAGCAGTGAGATGGGCTTGTGCTTCAATGAAGGCAGTGAAAGTTTCAAGACCTATGAGCAACATTTTGCAGTTTGTGGAAGCCAACGGAATACAGCATGAGAAACAAAGGGCTGTTTTCTTATCTGTGGTAGGTGCAAAGACTTTCTCATTGCTCACAGACTTGCTAGCACCGAAAAAGCTGTCTGATTGCACATTAGAGGATATTCTAAAAGCACTGAGAGAATTTTATGTGCCAGAGAAAAACATCGTAAGTGAACGTTACGCATTCTGTGCACGAAAGCAGCAAAGTGGAGAGTCACTGACGGAATATGTTGCCGCGCTAAAAGGACTGTCGACTACATGTGAGTTCGGCGAAAAGCAGGAAGAGCAGCTAAGGGACCAGTTAGTTTATGGAATTAGCAGTAAAGAGCTATGAACTAAGCTGTTAAGTGCTGCTTATGGAGAACAGTTGAAATGGGCTAAAGTAACGGACATTGTGAATAATTTCAAGTCCACCACTAGCAGTCTGAAAACGTTTCAACAAACCCTGCTAAGAACAGATAGTGTGAGCAGCTACAAAGGAAAGGCTCATGCATGCCAAAAGGAGCCGGATAGGAAACAAAAGCCAAATGCCAGCGGTGAGAGCGTGTGCTACCGATGCCAAAGAGGAGGACAGCCACCTGCAAAGTGCAAATACAAAGACTTTCGGTGCCGAGCGTGCAACAAGAAAGGACATCTTGAGCGAGCATGTAGAAATGCATTGACCAAAGAATTCGTCAACCAGGGCGGCAGCCCATGAGCAGCCATGAGAAGCGCCCAAACAGAGCGAGACACCCACTATGTCATGAGGGAACCACCAGACCAGGGACCAAGTACTGTGACGCTGAGTCAACGGTCAGCATTGCCCTTGGGTGGAATGGTGAACACACTAGGACAGCCTCCAGGGCCTGAGAACTGTGCGGACATGGAATTGCCAGGGGTCACAAAGGACTTTGAACTGTTTACAGTGAAAGGTGACAATGAGTATGTAAAGCCCTCCGTGGTCATGGTGAGATGTGATGGTATTAAGATAAAAATTGAAGTAGACACAGGTGCAGCTATGAGCATAATTTCAGAGAAACTGTACGAACAGAGTTTTAAGAAGTGTAAACTGCAGCCATGTGATGTGCATCTTCAAACATACTCTGCAGAGCCAATTGTACTGATGGGTAAAATCCAAGTGAAGGTGCAGTGTGGAGATCAGACAGAACAGCTGACTTTATTAGTGTGAAAGGGAAGTGGTCCAACACTAATGGGTAGGAATTGGATTCAGTACCTGCGCTTAGACTGGTCTAGAGTGAATCATGTACCAGTAGCAGATCCTCTTTCAGAGATATACAAGAAATACTCTCATGTGTTCAATGCAGATCGTGGAGTCATTTCTGGGGTAAAAGCAAAGCTAAGGGTAATGGAGAATGCAATCCCAATATTCTGCAAGGCTAGATCAGTGCCTTATGCCTTGAGCTCAGCCATTGACAAGCAGTTAGCAAAGTTGCAAAAAATAGGAGTTTGCACTCCAGTGGAATATAGTGAATGGGCAACTCCAGTTGTATGCATACCAAAAAACAATGGTGAGGTCAGAATTTGTGGTGACTATAAAGTAACCATAAATCCCTGGTTAGAGGTGGACAAATACCCTCTTCCTAAAACACAGGATCTTTTTGCCAAGTTAGTTGGGGGCAAATACTTCACAAAGCTAGATCTCACACAGGCTTACCAACAGGTGGAGCTAGATGATGAATCTCAGCAGTACTTGACAATCAATACACAAAAGTGGCTCTACCAAATGAATAGGTTACCCGATGGAATAGCTAGTTCACCGGCAATATTCCAATGTATTATGGATCAGATACTTCAAGGCTTACCAAGTGTTGTGTGCTACCTTGACAACATTTTAATAATGGGCAAAACAGAAATCAAACACTGGGAAAATGTTGAACAGGTGTTAAAACGACTACAAGATAGAGGCATTAGGGTAAATCGAGACAAATGTAGCTTCTGTCAACTAAGTGTAACCTACTTGGGACACAAAATTGACAGTGAAGGATTACATCCAGTACCCGAGAATGTGGAAGAGATAGCCAACACGCCAGTTCCTAAGAATGTCACAGAGCTTAGGGCATTTTTAGCATTATTGGCATACTATGGGAAGTTCCTTGAGAGCCTTTTAACAGTCATTAAGCCAATGACAGTGTTGCTACAGAAAGACAGTCCATGGAACTGGTCCACCAATTGTCAAGCAGCTTTTGAGAAGGCTAAAGCACAGTTGTCGTCTTCAACCGTTCTAACTCATTTTGATCCTGAATTGCCAATTTTGTTGGCTTGTGATGCTTGTGCATATGGTCTTGGAACTGTGATATCCCACCAAATGACTGATAGTAGTGAAAGACCTATAGCATACGCTTCACGCACTTTGAGCAAGACTGAGGTAAATTACTCACAAATTGAGAAGGAAGCATTAGGCATCATTTTTGGTGTACAGAAATTTAGGGATTATCTCTATGGCAGGAAATTTGTATTGGTAACAGACCATAAGCCACTGGTGAAGATTTTGGGGCCAAATATGTGAGTGCCAGCGTTAGCTGCTGCCCGCCTACAGAAATGGGCTTTATTACTGTCAGCTTATCAGTACGACAGTCTGATAACAGAAAACAGAATTCAAACACAACACCAAATTTAAAGTTGAGTGAAAAAACAAAATTTACAGTGAGGAATAATGTGTACGGTATATGGAGATGTCCGTGTGTGTGTGTGTGAGTGTATATAAGGAGTAGTACTGACTTACTGTTGGACCGGGGAGATGGAAGCTAGATCGCAGAGAAGGAGGGTTACAAAGGAAATGAGTAATATTATCTTTATGTAGGATAATAATAAGAGAAATAAGAATAGGGATAAGAATAAGAAAAAATTTGATTAACTGACTGATTATAAGGATTTCCTGGGCACCCAAGTATGACCACGGTGTCGTCCCGCCCCCGCACAAGATATACCACAATGAGACAGCAGAGGGAAGGCCCTGCATGCTAACCAGCCCACGGCCCTTGGCCCAGGGCCCCCAGCCCCTCCGTCCCACGACCCACCACACCTCAACTCCAGACCATCACGCAACATGCCGTATTTGTCCTATATAAGAATGTAAATGGCTATATTGTGGGCTTTCTCTAATGTATTGCATTAAAAGAAGTGTGCGCTCAGGGCGAGTCTCTGCCCAGATTTCGCCCTGCACGCCACAACAACCCTGTGTACTCATGGATATATGCCTCCTCTAAATTGTGTAAGCATTAAAAGAAGCAAGGCATGCAGTGAAACACCTGCAGAGGCATCTGCATGCATGCCTCACTTGCCCTAGTCTATTTGTTGATCTTGTTATTGGTAGATGTATGATGTATGCAAACTAATATGTAGTGCATTTAAAAGAGAATAAGGTGTGTTGCGTATTGCCAGGAAGAGGTATGTGTGTACGCGCAAAGGGCGAGTGCGCGGCGGGGGCCCAGAACCCACGAATACCCCACGGCACCGACCAACACCGGTCCCACGTGGCAACCGGACAGGACCGGGCTGCCCGAGCCACCCATGGGGCCCAGGCAGAACAGGGATGAGTGAAGTAGCGAGAGACAGAGAGAAAGAGAAAGGAGGAAAGGAGAGGAAAAAAATAAAAAAAAATCAAATCAAACGGAACATAGAAAAAGCAACAATCCCAGTCATAAAGAACTCAGCAGGGAAGCTAACCAGCTTACCTGAAGAAATAAATCAGTTTTTCTACAATTTTTACAATAAACTATACTCTTCAGAAATAAACCCCAACCAGGACGCCATTGACTCATTTCTTAACAGCATCAACTTACCACAACTTAATGAAAACCAAACAAATAAACTAGTCACCTATAACTCAACAAGAACTGTTTGAGGCTCTTAAACGTATGCCTAATAACAAAGCACCAGGTCCGGATGGCTTCCCTGCTGAGTTCCACAAACAATTTTGGTCCATTTTGGCTCCACTTTTTATCAGGATGATCAATGAATCAAAACAAACAAACAAAAAGACTTCCAGCTAGTATCACCACAGCTTCAATGTCACTTCTCCTTAAGCCCAATAAGGAACCAACAATGCCATCCAGCTACCGGCCAATCTCCCTACTCAATCACTACGTTTACATGCACATAGAGAGAATCGAATTTCTGCCGTTGCTCGACTGAAATCGAAGTTCAAAATGCCATGTATACACCTTAATTCGGCTGAAATTGAACCGAACTTGATTTCTTAGAATCGAGCTACACGACCTAGATTATGCGATTTCTGCCGAGCTAGTTAGTGCATGTATACCCTATTGAGCTACGTATTCGAGCTACTTACTTCAGCACTGCCCCTTCCGGAAGTGACAAGACCACAAGGGAAACACAACAGCCTCGGTCGGCATGACAACGAATCATGACAACGGCATGAATCTTTTCTTTTTGTGGCATTGTTTGCACTGTTAAAATTTAGCTCACTTGCTGTATCACCAAATACATCTGTACAGCTGTTGCATAGCTGTGAATTGTGTCGAAAAAACAGCCTCGGTCGGCATGACACTTCACCTTAGCCGCCCACTTTATTAGGAACACTTCTGTTCGTACATACAAACTACAAACACTCTTCTTAGAGTTTATTTTATTTTTAAAAGGGACAGTGTACAAATTAAACATTATCCTTGTGGTAAGGACAGATGTCTGTCCCAGATTATAGCAGTGCATGCTAATTTCCGCCTGTAGTCACTTTGTTTATACTCTTGAATAGCTCTTCTTCATGACGACAACCGGAAGTGTACCAACACGATGGGGCATGTAGCGCCACCTGTGGCTCGGGTGCACAATGCACCTCATAACAATAGCTCGATTTAAACACTGTGCATGTAGGATTGGATTTCTCTGGCACCCTGCTGGGACCTTCCGCTCGATTACCGACAGCAGCTCGATTTGGATGTGCATGTAAACGTAGTCAGTGTTGACAATAAAATAATCACCAAAACGTTAGCGCACAGATTAGAAGAGGTCTCCCCATCCATTATCCACCCAGATCAGACTGGCTTCATCTAAGGCAGAATTTCTCCCTCCAACACCCGCAGATTGTTTAACATAATGTATCACTCCTCAACTTTACAAGAAAAAAACATTATAGCAACTCTTGATGTGGAAAAAGCTTTTGATAGGGTCAACTGGAATTTCCTGTTTTCCACATTAGGGCGGTTTGTTTTCTGGGAATCGTTCATTAATTGGATTAAGATTCTCTACACTTCACCCTCAGCCACAGTGATCACCAATGGACTAACATCACACAGTTTCACTCTGGACCGGGGAACTAGACAGGGATGCCCACTCTCCTCTTTATAATTTACCATCTTCATTGAACCTCTAGCTGCTGCCATCCATCAGAACCCCCACATTAAGGGAGTTCAGACTCTAAATATGCATCATAAAATCAGCCTCTATGCCGACGACATCCTACTTTTTCTTCAAGACCCCACAGTATCAGTAAAAGAAACCATTACATTCTCTAATATTTCTGAATACTCAATCAATTGGAATAAGTCTGCAATTCTTCCATTACACTCCAACAGCTGGGATGTGACAGCCCATTCATCACCTATCCCACTATATATATATATATATATATATATATATATATATATATATATATATACTGAGTTATATTATACAACTGTAAAACCATGTATTGATGTAGCAGTTGTAAAAATATAATGTCCTAAATATTCTAATGTCTCAAATTTTTTCCATAGATTTTCCACCCAAAACTGCGACAGGTACTCTTGCAATTCAGGTGGAGGATTTCAATGACCACTGTCCAGTTCTGATCAGCTCAGTTGAAACGCTGTGTTACAGCAATAGGGAACTGAAAGTCACAGCCATGGATAAGGATAAACACTCCAATGCTGAACGTTTCCAATTCAGTTTGGTTACCAAGGGCACAAAAGAGAACTGGAGCATTGAGCGTCTCAACGGTTAAGTTTAAAGCTCTTTTAAAGCAGTTTAATGTTAATGCTGTAACACTTTCATTATGTAAATGATCAATTTAATAACTCATACTTGTTTTTCTGATGAATTCCTTTTCCAGAAACAACAGTCACTCTGCGCAGTCAGGAGATCCTGTGGCCAGGACATTACACAGTGGCACTGGATGTCCAAGACCAGGAGGGAAAGTCCTGTGAGGTTCAAAAGCTTCAGGTAGCCGTGTGCACTTGCACTGAGGCACAAGTGTGCCAACATAGGGCACAGACCAGATCAGGCAATAGACTGGGAACAGGTGGAATTCTGGTAGCACTGCTAGGAATCCTACTTCTTTTGTGTGAGTACCATCACCTCAGTATTTTCATGTTCACCACTGTTCTGTGTTTTTCTCTTAATGTATCTACTGATTCTGATGTTCAGATGGAAATAATGTTCTGAGTCCGAGTAACATGCAATAAGAGGCAGGATGTAAATGTGTAATAAAGCAAGAAAATGAAGCTTGGACATAAAGTTAGAAATATCCATGATAAGCCTTTGTGACAAAACAAAGAAACATTAGGGTATACATAGACAAACTAATCAAGAACTAACACAAAACAGGTAGACACAGCTGGATAGCAAACCAATGAAAGGACATGTGCAAAAACAAGCACATGATGCTTGGCACCATGACAACTGGAGCACAAAGGGGGAATATGTGACAGCACGCATGCTGAATATTTACTTTCAGTAGCTGTCACCTTTGGATAGATTTCTCTGAACCAGAAAAACAACCTGGATAGAACTAATAATTATTTAATATGACATTTTAATGCCAAATAAATTATTACAAATGCCTTGGAAAATCTTTACACCTTTATTTTTCCCTTATTCTCTTTAGGCCCTTTCAGCTGCATAAGGCCATTAAGTGCCCTCTTCCATCCCTTCTGTCTTTAGCTGCCACCTCAGGCTTTTACAAAAGACCTACTTGAGTCCTTGCCTCTCTTTCTCAACACTCCTCTTTCAGGTGGTCTTTCTATTCTCCTTTGCCCCTCCGGTGTCCATGTGAGTGTGACCTTTGTTTTGTTGTTATTGCTCCTGAAGATGTGTCCTGTGTGCCTCCATTGTCTGGCCAGTGGATTCTCAGGATCCTCCTAAGGCACTTCCTGTGGAACACACCCAGCCTTTTGCTATCTGCTACAGTAACCCTCCATGTTTCAGCACCAGAAAGTTAAATGGATACTAGATTGATGCTAAAGAGCTTGAGCTCCATGCTGCCTGTAGGGCATAGAAAGCAGTACCTGGTATTGTCAGTCTCCTTTGGATGTTTAGATGTCCTTTCTTTGGCATCTTAACAATGAGGGATCTCTTCCAATCATCAAGCACTTTCTGCTCTTTCAGGATGTCACTGAACAATGTATGGAGTTCAGGTAGAGCTTTCTCTAGGCTCACTTTAAACATCTAGGGTGTGAAATTGTTGATTCCTGCTCTTCAGTTTCTTGAAGGATTTTTCCACCTTTATGCTCATCTGTATGTTAACACCATGGTTGCACATGTAGATTTGCTGGCCCTCTGGGATGAGGATGTCGTACTGTTGTGTTTCCTCAGTCTTTGGTTGCAGCTGCTTATAGAAATCATCCTTCCCTTCATTCTCTGCCTCATTAGTCAAGACATACCCTGTAGAAACTGGTACTGATGGTTCTATTGCCTACTGGGTTCTACTTCAGTAGTCTCACTTCATCATCCAGGACTAGTCCAAAACCTCTGTGGTGTTCTCTCTCATGTCCAAAGCCTTTCTGAACCCTATCCCTCTGATCTCACTCAGCCCCAGAATGCTTAACCTGTATCAGCTAAATTGTTTCACAACATTTGTGGTCTTTCCCACCTGGGACATTGTCTTCACGTTCCAGCATCTTATTACAGTGTTTTTGGTGTGCTCAAGAATGCTTTTTGTGACTCCTTGTGTCCTCTGGCTTCTTGTAGACTTTCCCCAGGTGCCTTCATTTCCCAGTGGAAGTATTCATCATCTGGGATTCTGCAGATCACATATTCACATCTCTGAGTGGTGTCACTTGTTGTAGTGGTATTCTTCAAGCAAGACATGACTGGCATCTTTTCCAACCAATGCCTGACAGATAGCATGAATTTGCTGTTTGCATTATCTTCTCCAAGCCACAGATTCAAATTATCAAAGGCACTGGCTGGCCACTCTTTCCTACTGCTACTCTTTGTTACCAGGGTCACCATGTGGAGGTTGTTGCATGTTACTTGTTGGAAGAACGTATTTGACTCAGAAGGCATTCTCAACATTTTCATGGCACACCTAGTGGCATCAGTGCACCACACTGAGAGCCACACCAGCATTCTGCCCTGTTTTCACCTTTACCCTTGTTTAAAATAAAATGGAAGAATCTGCAAATATGCATGAATGGAAACAAGCTCCAGCTAACCAGCGACTTAACTGCTCGTAAACTAGGTTGCATTTCAAAATCAAATCAAATCAAGTTTATTTGTATAGCGCTTTTAACAATAAACATTGTCGCAAAGCAGCTTTACAGAATTTGAACGACTTAAAACATGAGCTAATTTTATCCCAAATCTATCCCCAATGAGCAAGCCTGTGGCGACGGTGGCAAGGAAAAACTCCCTCAGACGACATGAGGAAGAAACCTCGAGAGGAACCAGACTCAAAAGGGAACCCATCCTCATTTGGGCAACAACAGACAGCCTGACTATAATATTAACAGTTTTAACAGGTATAACCCTCAACTGTCCTCATGGGGCCGTCCTTCACAGGAGCGGTGCGATAAAACTCCGACCAGACACAGGGCACCAGGATGGATCAAGCAGGTCCGAGGGGCAGAAGAGGCCAGCATCTCAATCCCAGGATCAACATGTAACTCAGAGGGACAGATTGGGGGGGGGAGAGAGAGAGAAAGAAAACACGTTGTTAGGTATGCCCTAAAAATGACAAGTATTAAATCTGTGTGGTAGGCTCGCAGAGACGAGAGTCTTTACATCAGGCATAACACACAACAATGGCATGTTAATATGGTAAAATATATCATGACCTGCTCTGGCTGGATGCTTGATTGGGTGATGGGAGCACACTCCTCAGCAATGATGAGATGCAGATGGGACCCTTAGGGCTGGCCAAGACAATTCAGTTACATTTCACCGGGTCTGGGACATGCGACAGAATGTCTGACGGCCGATTCCCTGCAGGCTACGATAGCCAGTTGAGGTCTCCACCCTCTCCACCAAAAGATTTTCTGTTGACTCCATGTAACTCAGAGGGACAGATTTGGGGTGGGGGGGAGGGAAAGAAAACACAGGTGGTTAGGTATGCCCAATGTCACCTGAATAAGTAGGAACAGTATACATATTGCACCGAGTACAAGCAGGGACTCCGGCAACTAACTATGACAGCATAACTAAAAGGAGAGAGCCAGAAGGTAACACAGGCATGAGGGAGCCCCGGGACATAAAGCAGCCAGCCACTACACTGTCAACAAACTCGAGTGAGCAAGCGAGTGGGGACTGACAGCATCCATACATCCCAGTTTACCAAAACACTCTATGTCTGAGGACCCTCCAGATCTACTCCTTTACCTCATAAACACCATTAACAAAAGGCTTGACTAAACAGATATGTTTTCAGCCTAGACTTAAATGCTGAGACTGTGTCTGATTCCCGAACATTACTTGGAAGACTGTTCCATAACAGTGGGGCTTTGTAAGAAAAGGCTCTGCCCCCTGATGTAGCCTTCACTATACGAGGTACCAGCAGATAGCCTGCACCTTTTGATCTAAGTAGGTGTGGCGGGTCATAGAGGAGCAGAAGTTCACTCAGGTACTGTGGTGCGAGACCATTTAGTGCTTTAAAGGTCAATAGTAGTATTTTATAATCAATACGAAATTTGATTGGGAGCCAATGCAGTGTGGATAAGACAGGCGTGATGTGGTCATATTTTCTAGTTCTAGTAAGGACTCTTGCTGCTGCATTTTGAACTAACTGGAGCTTGTTTATGCACTTATTGGAACATCCAGACAGTAAGGCATTACAATAATCCAACCTGGAGGTAACAAAAGCATGGACTAGTTTTTCTGCATCATGCAATGACATTAAATTTCTTATCTTTGCAATATTTCTGAGATGAAAGAAAGCTATCTGGGTGATGTTATCAATGTGAGTTTCGAATGAAAGACTGGGGTCAATAATCACTCCAAGGTCTTTTACTGCTGCACGTGAAGAAACAGAAAGGCCATCCAGAGTTACTGTGTAATCAGAAAACTTACTTCTAGCTGTATGTGGTCCTAGTACAAGTACTTCAGTCTTGTCAGAGTTAAGCAGAAGGAAATTAATAAGCATCCAGTGTCTAATGTCCTCAACACATTCCTCAATTCTATTAAGCTGGTGTCTCTCATCAGGTTTTGCAGAGACATACAACTGTGTGTCATCAGCATAGCAGTGGAAACTAATACAATGTTTACGAATAATATCGCTCAGAGGTAACATATATAGAGAAAAAAGCATGCATTTAATTTTCAGTATCTGAATGTGGATGTGTCTCATATTCTCATTGGATTTTTTTTGTGTTTGTTTATTTGATTTTGATTTTTTTAATATACCACAACAACTAGGATTTTTAGACTCTAACAATTAAAGTTCATCTCTCTCATTAGGTCGCTAACCATTTAGCAGATCTCTAAACTTGCCCATATTTGTCACAAGGTGAAACAAATGGTATATCAGTTGCTGAGTTCTCATTTTATTTATGTAACAGTAGTCAAAATGTACTTTAAGAACCAAGATTTTTAAAATCAATCTTCTTTTTTTTAAACAATACTACGGTCTCTGTTTTAAATTTAAAAATGGGAATTTTTACATATTTGAACTAAACACCAGTCTGTGTCATTGGAATGAGCTATCCAAGAGAAGTTGGGCATTTAAAAATTATATCTAGTTACAATGAGTTAAACTGAAATAGGGAAGGTAATGGAACATTTATGATCTATTGCATGTTTAATGTATTAGACATAAAAATTATTAAATTTACTGTCTTATAATTTGCTGTCATATTCTGAATACTATGAGAGTAAGAGAAGTTGGGTAATGGCTTGAGCTGCCTGAAGCAGTGAAAATTGTAAAATGTGTTTGCAGTGATTCCAGTGCTTTTGCTGTTTTGTGAGTGTGGAGATGCTACAATTCTTGATGGTTTCAAGGCCTTCCCCTATGAGCAAAGCCAGCAACTTGTCGTTGATTGCATTGAAGGCAAAGGAGAGCTTAAGGTAGTGTATGTTATGCATTTTCAGGTTTTTTAAGTGCTCTGTGTGGCGGTGCTTCTGTGCTCACTTTGTGGATCCATGGCATGGTGTTCCGGGCAATGTTGCCTGGTAGCGTCGCAGCGGCTATGCAGGCCATGTGGGATTTACTTTTGTTGCACCTTCTGGTGGGACTGTGGGTAGCTACACCATTGGAACTGCACCCTGACCCTTTTTTGGTGGACTTTTTTTTTTTTGTAATTGTTAAGAGACCTTGGGTGTGAGAACGGTGCTATATAAGTTGAACTAATTGTTAATTATTATTAACACATTTTACATTCCTGGGGTCCATACTGGGAGCTCCACTTTTAGCCAGTGCCTAAATAAATAAATACATACATACATACATACATACATACATACATACATACATTGAATGTCTATACTATTCTAGTTTATTGGCTTGCATGGCCTGAACCCTTTTTCTGTGGATAGTGTCAGAATATTGTTGGCACAGCATCAGGTTTGAGTCTAGCACGTCCTGCGTAGCCCAAGAACTCGGCCTGTAGATTCTTTTCAAAGCGATCAGGCTCAAAATGCTCCTCGCAACCAACAGAATTTCTCCCAAAGAAGAGGGTTTCTAAAGTGTGGCCTGTTCCCAAATTGTGTCGCCACTGTTTAGCAAGTCGACAATGTTGCTCGGTTGTCAGCAAGAGAAGACAGAAAAAATGCTTTCCCTTATGATGTTTGTTATTTTTGCAACCAGAAGCTTTACACTCTGCTGTTTTTTAAAAATGTTTTGTACATCCGGCTATATTGCGGTGTCAGAAGCAGCAATCCAACTAAGATACAAGAAACTGATCAACAGTACTACGTCAAGCTGACCTTTGACACTGGCAATATGGCTGCACCCTTGAGTGCGCAGGAACACAAAAGAATTTTAAAGCACTGCTTTATGCAACGCACTGTGACAATACAGGGTAGTCAAAATGCATTTGTGTAAAATGTTTATTTTTTGCTGTGGGCATTCTTTAAGATCACAAACAATGAATAGGAAGCCAAACAGTATTTGCCCTTGAAGATGGCAGATTTTATTTGGATCACAAGGAAGATCAATATGTTCAAGCTACATAGCAAAAGGTAAACATTACTATGTGTCAAGCGATAAAAACAAAACATTAAATGGCTTCTTAAAACTAAGATGTTGCTTCTTGACTTAACCAGAAAAAAAGACTGTTGAAAAGAGGAAGAAAGTTTCAGTCACTACTACAGTAGCTTTCTACTTTTTTTTGTGATGGTAGATATGTGATTTTCAGACAGAGACATTAATCAATATGTCTGTGGCTGCATTAGACAGTTTGATGTTGTATACTATCTTTAGCACCACCCACATATCCATGCTCGACTCACATGGGATCTAGACAAACAAAGTAACCAAATTCAGGACAAGAAGCTTGTCTGGAGGATTATTGCTAATTCACAGACCACACCACCCAGGGGCAAAGTGCTGTAAGTGATGCAACTTGCCTCATGGTTAAAAGTTTTTGGATATCAACCGTGCCAAAGACATCCATCACTGGGAGTCCAGGAGAGTGTAATTGCTCTTGAAAGAACTGACTATGTTTACAATGTAGATTATTATTATGTTTTAATTCTAGCTGTGTAAGTGTTGTTGAAATCCAACCAAAATTACATGGTAAACTGCAGTGTTCTATCTCCCTCTTTCCTCAGGAACTACCACTGCTATCTCAGATACCCATTGACAGCAGCGGGAAATTCAAAGCTCAATGGCAAACAACTGAAAACTGGAGAAAGTATAGACGGGAATCTGAAGAGCAATACATAAATCACCAGTGGCATGTCAACAAGTCTGAGGGTGCCTATGTTGAAAATGCAATTGTAAATGGAAGACATTCTGAAAATGTTACAGTGGACACCCTTGAAAGCATGGCTTTAACCGAGACCTTCTTAGGCAACTACTTTGGAAAGGTTAGTATTTTTTCACAACCCAAAAGAGAACAGAACCTTAATACAGAATAACTGCATGTTATGCATTAATTAGTCTCACGGTGCAGACATGATCTCAAAGTAGTGGCAGTGTATAACCACAAACATACACACTGTAATCCAAGATGGCTGAGAAATTGTGTCTTGATTGGAAATTGAGTTGAGATTTAGAGAGTGCCTGTTGGCACAGTGTGTTGTTCACACTCATTCATTCATTCATTCATTCATTCATCTTCAATCAGCACTCCATCCTGGTATGGATCACAGTGGATTTGGAGCCTGGGTGTGAGGCGTAAATACACCCTGAACGGAACACCATTCCATCTGAGGCCACCATGCACACACTCAAATCACATACTTATTCACACCTAGGAACAATTTAGAATAGACATTCCACCTACCAGCATGTGTTTAAAGAGGTAGGAGGGAAAAAAAAGAGAGAACCAGCAGGACAGCTACATGGGCAAGAACATGGAAAACTCAGTGGGAATCTCAGGAGCTGTGAGGGCCCAATGCTACCTACTCTATTACAGTGCTACGCTGTTTGTGCTCAATCTCACCATAATTCACTGCCAAGTTTTTGAAAGGTTGTCTCTCGAAATGTGTTCTTTTAGAGATAAGACTATGCCTTCATAACATTTAATTTCACTTTATGGCAAAGGATTTAGGTGGAATATTAGTTTTCACATATACACAAACGCTGTGAATACATTAAAAAAAAATTCTCTGAAGGTGTCTTTTTACATCTACAAAAGATGCAAAAAAAGAATTAAATTCCATGAAAAGAACCTCCAAAAACTTTTTAAGGGTTTCTTTTCATATCCTGATATTTGATTGAAGCCTACAAAGAATTTGTTTGGTCTGACAGGTTGACTGATGAAGTTGGTGTTGTGTTGTATTTTCTTTTTTACTCTCCAGCTGGACCAATCTGATCTTATTTCGAGTGTAAATGTAGTTGTTATCTGCTGTGTGAATGAGACATAGTTTAGCAGTGTTGAGTTCTGATGTCCTGTGTGTTGTTGCAGAAAACACTGGATATAGTGAAGCAGGATGCTACTGAATACCAGCTGCTGAGGTTTCATGATGAAACCTGCAACTCAGTCACAGGCTCCTTAGAGGACCTCTGTGACTATATAGATGATGAAGATGATCTGGATTTCCTTGATGACCTCGGACCTCAGTTCAAAAGGCTTGCTGAGATTTGCTGTGGCTCAGCCATTGAATTCAAGGCCAGCTCCACTTCCATGCCTCCCAAAATGGTCTCATCCAGTTCACAAGTGGGTTTCAAAGTAGAAGAAGCTGTTGGTGGTGTCCACAGTAAGGCACCCTCTGTCTCTGCATCCAGCTACTCCTCTACTATGCAAAATGCCCAAACTACAAATTATAGAGAGAGTATTATCAGTGGAGGCACCACATCAGCAACCACCATAGGCCAAACGCTGCTCGTACAGCAGCCACCTGTCTATGTTTCCCTTACCCCTATGTATGTGGTGGAACAACAACATCCCACCCTTTTTTTGGCTTCTGGTCCAGTACCAGGTGTTCAAGAAAGCAATGTGGTGCTGGTGGAGAAAGAGGGTACCAACATGGTAATGGCTGCCCAGTACACCCTTCCCAGGCTGGGATTGCAGCAAGCACATACTAAAGTGCTGGTGGATCCAGGTATTGGAGGCACAGTGGTGCATGGGTTCTCAGGCCACCCTGAGCCTCAGGGCACTATTTCTGGTACCCTTCAGGTTATAGACAGCATGGAGCCTCTACATGTGGTGCAGAGCTTCTCGCACTCCAGCATCAACAAGAAACAGAGTATGAAGGCCCAAGGGGAAAGTGGAGGGATCATGGCTTTTGGAAATGCATCAGTTATCCCAAGTGCCCTTTCAATGTCACAGTAAGATGTGTCCCTGTTTATTGTGTCAAATGGTAGCACTCACAAATAGATGACAGAGGAAAGGGTTTCAGTTGTCGAGAAAAGTTTCCAGTCAAGCTCCACCTCCTAATGCCTTGACAAAGATGCTCAACATTCTACGTGCAGACCCATATTTTCATGATTCAGCCGTTTGTTCTGTGAAGAACATCCCACAAACCTGATTAACCAGAAGATCAAATTTACACTTAATAAAGAGAAACATGAACAATTTTTCAAGATCCATGATTTAATTGAGAGAGATGGGCATAATTAGTCAAATAATGTCACATATCTGTGAGGCTGTTTGTTATAAAAGTTTAATCAGGATTGAGTAATTGGGAAATTGTTTGTAGTGGCAGTGTGTTCGAGTATTCAGCTTGAATATCCATCACTAATAATGATCAGGACAGGCTTTTTAGGAGGTTTTGATATCCTGATGTGTATTTCCTGTAACTTAGATGTGTATCAACCATTACATGTATCATCAGTTTATTTCTCACTTCAGATAACAGATAGTGAGTTTTGATTATTTGATTGATTGTTTCTCTGTTACTTTTATATTTCTTACCCAGTAATGAAAATAGATTGCAAGATTGTGTGCTTTTGTATCTGACCTGGGTAAATTTGTGCTGTAAGCGTGCTAAATATCTCTTCATGTGCCAGAATAAACAGGAAGCCATGCTCTGTGTCTTCTTTCGAATTTGAAAACAGTTTTTCTACGAAAGATAAGAATGTTCAAGACAGCCTGACTATAATATTAACAGTTTTAACAGGTATAACCCTCAACTGTCCTCATGGGGCCGTCTTTCACAGGAGCGGTGCGATAAAACTCCGACCAGACACAGGGCACCAGGATGGATCAAGCAGGTCCGAGGGGCAGAAGAGGCCAGCATCTCAATCCCAGGATCAACATGTAACTCAGAGGGACAGATTGGGGGGGGGGGGGGGGGGGAGAGAGAGAGAGAAAGAAAACACGTTGTTAGGTATGCCCTAAAAATGACAAGTATTAAATCTGTGTGGTAGGCTCGCAGAGACGAGAGTCTTTACATCAGGCATAACACACAACAATGGCATGTTAATATGATAAATATATCATGACCTGCTCTGGCTGGATGCTTGATTGGGTGATGGGAGCACACTCCTCAGCAATGATGAGATGCAGATGGGACCCTTAGGGCTGGCCAAGACAATTCAGTTACATTTCACCGGGTCTGGGACATGCGACAGAATGTCTGATGGCCGATTCCCTGCAGGCTACGATAGCCAGTCGAGGTCTCCACCCTCTCCACCAAAAGATTTCCTGTTGACTCCCTGTAACTCAGAGGGACAGATTTGGGGTGGGGGGGAGGGAAAGAAAACACAGGTGGTTAGGTATGCCCAATGTCACCTGAATAAGTAGGAACAGTATACATATTGCACCGAGTACAAGCAGGGACTCCGGCAACTAACTATGACAGCATAACTAAAAGGAGAGAGCCAGAAGGTAACACAGGCATGAGGGAGCCCCGGGACATAAAGCAGCCAGCCACTACACCGTCAACAAACTCGAGTGAGCAAGCGAGTGGGGACTGACAGCATCCATACATCCCAGTTTACCAAAACACTCTATGTCTGAGGACCCTCCAGATCTACTCCTTTACCTCATAAACACCATTAACAAAAGGCTTGACTAAACAGATATGTTTTCAGCCTAGACTTAAATGCTGAGACTGTGTCTGATTCCCGAACATTACTTGGAAGGCTGTTCCATAACAGTGGGGCTTTGTAAGAAAAGGCTCTGCCCCCTGATGTAGCCTTCACTATACGAGGTACCAGCAGATAGCCTGCACCTTTTGATCTAAGTAGGCGTGGCGGGTCATAGAGGAGCAGAAGTTCACTCAGGTACTGTGGTGCGAGACCATTTAGTGCTTTAAAGGTCAATAGTAGTATTTTATAATCAATACGAAATTTGATTGGGAGCCAATGCAGTGTGGATAAGACAGGCGTGATGTGGTCATATTTTCTAGTTCTAGTAAGGACTCTTGCTGCTGCATTTTGAACTAACTGGAGCTTGTTTATGCACTTATTGGAACATCCAGACAGTAAGGCATTACAATAATCCAACCTGGAGGTAACGAAAGCATGGACTAGTTTTTCTGCATCATGCAATGACATTAAATTTCTTATCTTTGCAATATTTCTGAGATGAAAGAAAGCTATCTGGGTGATGTTATCAATGTGAGTTTCTAATGAAAGACTGGGGTCAATAATCACTCCGAGGTCTTTTACTGCTGCACGTGAAGAAACAGAAAGGCCATCCAGAGTTACTGTGTAATCAGAAAACTTACTTCTAGCTGTATGTGGTCCTAGTACAAGTACTTCAGTCTTGTCAGAGTTAAGCAGAAGGAAATTAATAAGCATCCAGTGTCTAATGTCCTTAACACATTCCTCAATTCTATTAAGCTGGTGTCTCTCATCAGGTTTTGCAGAGACATACAACTGTGTGTCATCAGCATAGCAGTGGAAACTAATACAATGTTTACGAATAATATCGCCCAGAGGTAACATATATAGAGAAAAAAGCAGTGGACCCAAGACAGAACCTTGTGGAACACCAAACTTTACCTCGGTACGTCTAGAAATATCACCATTTATATCAACATACTGATAACGATCAGTTAGATAAGACCTGAGCCAGGAGAGGGCCATTCCCTTAACTCCCACAACATTTTCTAGTCTATCCAGAAGAATGGAATGATCAATGGTATCAAATGCTGCACTAAGGTCAAGCAACACAAGTAGCGAGACACAGTAGTTGCTTTAGCACGGTGGTGTAGTGGTTAGCACTGTCACCTCACGGCAAGAAGGTCCTGGGTTCGAGCCCAGCGGCTGAGAAGGGCCTTTCTGTGTGGAGTTGGCATGCTCTCCTCGTGTCTGTGTGGGTTTCCACTGGGTGCTCCGGTTTTCCCCACAGTCCAAAGGCACGCAGGTTAGGCTAACTGGTGGCTCTAAATTGACCATAGGTTTGAATGTGAATGGTTGTTTGTGTCTGTGTGTCAGCCCTGCGATGACCTGGCGACTTGTCCAGGGTGTACCCTCCCTCTCGCCCATAGTCATCTGGGATAGGCTCCAGCTTGCCTGCAACCCTGTAGAACAGGATGAGCGGCTACAGATAATGGATGGATGGATAGTTGCCTTAGCTTTCATCACGGCATATGAAAACACCACAGTCATTTTAAAGAATTCCAAGGTATGAAGGTGTGTGATGGTGACAGATATATGTGACTTGTTGAACATATGAAAGCATTGTTCGTGTCACGTATGACTTCATAATTGTGTTAAATTATTAAATTTCTGAACCATTTTAACCTGAGAACTGGAAATGTGCTAGAATTTTTAGCTCATCCAGCTGACGAACAAAGGAGATTGCTGAGGACCTCAGAAAAAGCATTGCTGATGCTCATCAGGCTGGAAAAGGTTACAAAACCATCTCGAAAGAGTGTGGACTCCACCAATCCACAGTGCGACAGATTGTGTACAAATGGAGGAAATTCAAGACCATTGTTACCCTCCCAAGGAGTGGTCAACCAACAAAGATCACTCCAAGAGCAAGGCATGTAATACAGTAGTCAGCAAGGTCACAAAGGACCCCAGGGTAACTTCTAAGCAACTGAAGGCCTCTCTCACATTGGCTAATGTTAATGTTCATGAGTTCACCATCAGGAGAACACACAGAACAACAATGGTGTGCATGGCAGGGTTGCAAGGAGAAAGCCACTGCTCTACAAAAAGAACATTGCTGCTCATCTGCAGTTTGCTAAAGATCACATGTGCAAGCCAGAAGGCTATTGGAAAAATGTTTTGTGGACGGATGAGAACAAAATAGAACTTTTTGATTTAAAGGAGAAGCGTTATGTTTGGAGAAAGGAAAGCATTGCATTCCAGCATAAGAACCTTATCCCACCTGTGAGACATGGTGGTGGTAGTATCATGGTTCAGGCCTGTTTTGCTGGAACTAGGCCAGGACGGCTTGCCATGATTGATGGAACAATGAATTCTGAATTATACCAGCAAATTCTAAAGGAAAATGTCAGGACATCTGTCCATGAACTGAATCTCAAGAGAAGGTGGGTCATTCAGGAAGACAACGACCCTCAGTACACAAGTCGTTTTACCTAAGAATGGTTAAAGAAGAATAAAATTAATGTTTTGGAATGGCCAAGTCAAAGTCCTGACTTTAACCCAATCGAAATGTTGTGGAAGGACCTGAAGCGAGCAGTTCATGTGAGGAAACCCACCAACATCCCAGAGTTGAAGCTGTTCTGTACGGAGGAACGGGCTAAAATTCCTCCAAGCCGGTGTGCAGGACTGATCAACAGTTACCGGAAACGTTTAGTTGCAATTATTGCTGCATAAGGGGGTCACACCAGATACTGAAAGCAAAGGTTCACATACTTTTGCCACTCACAGATATGTAATATTGGATCATTTTCCTCAATAAATAAATGACCGAGTATAATATTTTTGTCTCATTTGTTTAACTGGGTTCTCTTTATCTACTTTTAGGACTTGTGTGAAAATCTCATGATGTTTTAGCTCATATTTATGCAGAAATGTAGAAAATTCTAAAGGGTTCGCATACTTTCAAGCACCACTGTATCCAGCTATGATATGATGCAGCCTGATGCAAAGTAGAGTTATTCTTACTATCCTATTTCCAATGATTACACCTTTTAAGTTAACATTTATCTGTTTATAGTTACATCTAAATGTTGCACAATGCAGTACCAGCCCAAGCTAGGGTCCAAAGCAGAGTTTGAATTGGGGGCCCCTGACAGAGAAACATGTTTGGCATGCTTGAAACTGGTACAGGCTGTTCTGATTGGTACTTGTTTTGGCTAGTTAAATCCTTGAGATTGAACTTCGCTCACACATCTGCTCTCTGTTTCCATGAGGTTATTCTGGCCAGTGATGTAATGTTCCATCATCCATTGATCTTACTTTGTCATACACAGATAACCTGGCTTCATAAATCCCATCTTCCAATCATTTAGCTACAACACTCTTGAATTTGGATATATACTCATGTTTGTCCTACAATAAACTGAGAAACATCTCTGAACAGCTGTGTCTGCGTCAGTGACTGTTGTTCCTGGATCCATAAGGAAGAATCGCCTGGGTGGCAGATGTCTACATTCCTAAATCATACTTTGTCAATTCAACCTCCTTCAGTACAGACACATCAAAACCGATCAATCCCCCACTGCCTTGGTGCTGCTAATAATATCGATTATTGTCAATGCTTGATCATTCACACGTGTCTGGAACAGAAGGTTATTTTCATTACAGAAATATATACCCAGCAACAAGTTAATTTTAACTAGCTAGCCAGAGAAATGAGGGAGAATCTCGCTACTGTTATATTTTGCTAACTAATTAAAAATTAGCTTAAAATGAATGATAGCTGAACATTCTTCTTCCTTCTTTTCGCTTCTCGACATGTATATGTCGTTTTTTACAATATTACTTTTTTACTGCTTTTTCCATCAATTCAGAGGAGAGGACTGTTACCTGACATAAGTCTGACTGACTGTGCTTGCATCAAAATGCAATGTCCATTCCAGTGTGCATGCACATGAACATGACACCAGCTCTAACTGAGGCAGCAGGAGTCAATTAAACCAGAAGTATTAGCTAGCCAGCCTGTTAATATAATATTGCGTGTTGTATGATTACCATTGACATCATATGTCACACACACAAAAACATTTCATGTTCTCTTGTGAGACATTTCAAGTGCTCTTGGGGCCCTCTGGTGGCCACAGGGGTCCTAAACAGGCACATCGCTTGCTTATGCATCAGGTCAACCCGAGTAGAACATCCTTGGGACAAAGTTAGTTCCTGTTATCACTCATGTTATAGCAGCTATATACAGCTGTTCCATTTAGCATCCTTTCTTGAAGTTAGTAAAACACAAACAGCTTTTCATATTATCAAATGTTAAACAAAAGCTTCCTTCACCATATCAATGAGTATATGGTTTTCTTTGTCAAATAATGACAAATTTAATCAATTTATTATTTCAGCAAGCATTGTTGATTGAGAAAATTAATCACCTTTTGAATAATCAGATTTAGGAATTCAACAGTGCGATGGTATCAGAACAAGTTTATGTCAGATTAGTTTTTATCATCCAGAGAAGAGTGATTTACTGGGATATAGACACTCGTATTTTTCATATGAACTACATCTGGGACTGGAGTCACATATTTTCCAATATCCTCACTCATGAGGAAATTGATTAATTGTTTTGATAAATTTGGGTACTTTTTGTTTGTGAATGCGTCTATGTAATTAAAAGAAAATCACATGTTGGCTTGAAGATATGAAGTTTATCGTGTCATATTGAAAAACTTGTATTTTTCATACAAAATACATCCCAGACCTGAGTAACATATTTTCCAACATCTTCACTCTTGAGGATATCGATGATTTCATCTCAGTGTTTTCCCTCTGACTTGACGCACATTGTCTAAATGGCAAACCAATTCAGAATTAAAATGCTTTTGATTAAATTGCATATTTTTTGTGTGGACATGTCTACATAATAAAAAGAATATTACACGGTGGCGCAAAGATATGAAGTTTATCTTCTCGTGTTGAAAAATATTTTCACCACTTGAAGATAAACTTCAAATCTTCGCACCACTGTGTTATATCATCAATGTATTTTTCATTCAAAATGAAAAGGTCACATTTTGTAAGTCATGTTACAAAATGTTCAAAGAATCTGATTAAAATATTTGGTGTTTTAATTACAACTTCAATAAAAATATTTTCAAAATGTTTGCAACTTGATCAACACTTTAATTTGCATGTTGCACCATGTGACCAAGACCTGCACATCCACTGTTGCATTTTGTTTTTATGTTTCCTGTTTCAGTGCCATATACTAATTTTATTCCTGTCGTTGCACAAATACCTCACACAGGTCTCTAAAGTCTCTCTGTAGGATTATGTTAACTATGACCATGACAACTATTTACACTTGTTATTTCATTAGTTATTCTAATTTGTTATCATTTACATTTTATCTAAAATCTAGGGCGGCATGGTGGTGTAGTGGTTAGCACTGTCGCCTCACAGCAAGAAGGTCCGGGTTCGAGCCCTGTGGCCAGCGAGGGCCTTTCTGTGTGGAGTTTGCATGTTCTCCCCGTGTCTGTGTGGGTTTCCTCCGGGTGCTCCGATTTCCCCCACAGTCCAAAGTAGTCAGGGGGCCATTTCTGAAATGGGCTTCCGTGAAGACTTTTGCTGCCATGTCAGGGTACAAGATGACAACCTATTTTTTTTTGTAAGAAGGGACCCTCAGGTGAAATTCTGCAGTGGTTGTCAGGCTGAAAAAATGATTTTGTGACTTTTAGGAGCTATTTCAGGGGTAAAAAAACGTTTTGTGTAACACGCTAAACTACAGAAAATGGTGATTATCTCGGGAACCGCAAGGGCCACAGACAAAAACTTGGTATCAAATGAAAGCTGACACTTCTGGGATGTCTGTAGAAGTGTCAGCATGTACATACCTATTACACAATAGGGGGAAAATGGAGCTTGAACATGTAAAAAATCAATCTCCGCCTAAAGTGTACCACTTTATAAAGTTAATATCAGCTTGGAAACACAAGATACAAACTCAAAACCTCTACCAATCAGTACTCCCATCTAGGGGAAAGAGGTGTGCCAAATGTCAGGCATGTATTGTGAAATGGGACAACACTGCACAGGTTTTTAGCATTTATTGACCAGGCGGAAATCTAGACTTCCAATTAAGCCTATACCATTAGGTCCTATTTGACTTAATTCATATACCTGACTGTAAATCCAATTATATTAATAATGATTATAACAATTATAAATGATCTCAATACGCAACTACTGTACTGTATCAAACTAGTGATATATAGTGTGTGTGTGGAATAGAAAACAATAAGTCAACTAATTTTATGTTTTAACCAAAAAGATTGTTTAATAAAAATAAACACACTTTATAAACTTAAAGGAACTTGGACTTCTTTAGGATATCAGAACTTTCATTAGCAGCATGGTAATGTTCATCAAAGCCTGCTGGTAGAAGATTGGTCTGTTGTACTCCGAAGACAATGGAAATTGTATGTTGAAGAAGATGCTGATATCAGAAGACACCTACTGTTTAAGTCATGTCCACATTTTCAGTCAAAGTCCTAAACAGGAATTTAATAGAAGAGTTTGGGGTTAATTTTGTTAACACATAATATCATGTCCTGGACACTCCCTGATGTCTGCCCTGATCTTCAATGCTACCCAGTACAGCCAACTCAATATCTGAGCATCCTTGTCAGTTCCACAGCTAGTCATGGTTGCCTCTTGGGTGTCATCCAGTACATTATCTGTTGATTTCTTCATGTTAAGTATGGCAGCCTCAGCCGTCATTTCAGGGAATATCATTATGGAATCGGTTGGCTTTCTTGAATGCACAAATAGTGCTTTTCCATCAAGCAACCGGTCGAGCTTTTCTTTAAAATGCTGACGTCTGTAACATCCTGGATCCAAGTCAAAGTCTGCAAGCAGCTTACAATATCTTTCCCAAACTGTCTTCATTGAGTATATTTGACCTCTGGCAAGTCCTGCTCTAAGCTCATCTGCTGCATTTTGTAAACAAATGGAATATGGATCATTTTCTCCTGACGATGTACTCTGGTACTTCCTTAAGAATGCCCTGTAGCAGATAAGATGGTACTTGCCCTCTGCGGCAATCAAGTCATTGACTCCTGCTAGCCTTGGTCGTAATTCTGTGTCTTGCTGAGCTAGGTGAAGAATCTTTTCAGATGTACTCAAGACTTGGATGTTGCGCAGTTTCTCTCTGTGCTTCTGACAAAATATACATTTTTCCCAAGTGACTGGAGATACTGATTGTCTAGTGGAGCGGGGGCAGAAGGTGCTTGTCGTTTCCTGTGGTGTACTTGCTTTTTCAAAACTCTTCTTAAGGCGAGAAATGTAAGTAACATTGGTAAAAGCAGCATAGCATGTTTTGTGCCATTTGATTTTGTCTTTTTCTGTGTCTAGGAATGCTTGGATTCGATCCAGAGCATCAGCATATTCCACATCTTTGTATTTTGCTCTTTCACTTGCTCTGACTCTGATACGATTCAGGCCTTCCTCAGATGGTTTTGTTAGCTGCTTCTCTTTCATGTACTTTCCATGGTCTTTTTGACAAATGAAACATTTCTGCCAATTTATACCTCTTGCTATTGGATCTTCTCTGGGTTCTAAGTTTACTGCTCCCTCTGTTTCCATGTTAACTTATCTGAAAAGCGAGGAAATCATTCAACCTTCTTTAGCCTGCTTGTATCTCTTTATATTTCTGTTAGAGCTTTTATATCTCAAAAACTATTGATCATTTGAGCTGAGTAATATGCTATGCTAGTTTAAAAGGTTGCCAACACTTATCTAGAAGAATGTAGAAATGAGCATTGTGCAGAAATAAAAATTTCCAGAACATGTGTACACATAAACATATAGTTATTACCAAGGTACATTAGCTTAATTACCTAGCTGTGAAGTTTAGCTTCTTACGTTTTCTGACATGTTGTGGTGGAATCTGAATTGTTGTAGTAGACTATTAGAAATGAGTGAGATGTTATTAATGAATTCCTGTGAAAACACCGTCTGTGATTATCTCCACTGAACCTCTTTCTTCAGCCCTAGCACATCTGTGGTAACAAAACAGTGCACCTGTGGCGCAATACTCCTTTGGTATGTGTGTTATTCACTTTATTAAAGGTTATATTTGCACATAAGATGGATTCTATTGGAAGCATTTTCAAGAGTACTGTAGGGGAATAAGAATAAGGAAACAGAGGTAAATTCCGATTTTGCCACTTTTAAAGATATAGTCATAAAATGGACAAAATCTCATTTTCCAAGCTGACAACCAGTCTAGATTACATCCCTAGGGGTCAAATATTAATATTTTATAGGTTGTCAGCTTGTACCCTGAGATGGCCACATTGGTTACAATGTCAGTTTTGGCCCCCTGACTAAAAACATGCAGGTTAGGTTAACTGGTGACTCTAAATTGACCGTAGGTGTGAATGTGAGTGTGAATGGTTGTCTGTGTCTATGTGTCAGCCCTGTGATGACCTGGCGACTTGTCCAGGGTGTACCCCGCCTTTTGCCCGTAGTCAGCTGGGATAGGCTCCAGCTTGACTGCGACCCTGTAGAACAGATAATGAGATGAGATGAGATCTAAAATCGACTACAGCGCTTATACGTAATATTGCCACCTCACAGATACAGCTTTCAGTCCTGAGCTTGGGTTAATACGTGTGTAGTTTTACACATACTCCCCATGTTTGTGTGGGTTTCCTCTGGGTTCTCTGGTTTCCTCCTACCATCCAAAACATGCATGTAGGTGGACTGGTTAAGCTAAATTACACATAGCTGTGAATGAGTGTGTGAATGACTGTGTGCATGGTGTCCTGTGATGGACTGGCCTTCTCATGCCTTGCGCTCAGTGTTGCCAGGACAGGTTCTGGATCCAGGACCAGGATAAAGCACTTACTTTGGATGAAAGAAGAAAGCTTGTTCATATGACAAAGTTCAAGAGATTCAAGAATTGTCCACCTTGCTGAAAAGTACAATACAGTCCAGAGGTGTCCACAAACGCCGGTGACCGGCGGTTTTCTCCGCCTACACAGACGGTCTGCGCCGGCTACTTGATCCCAGAAAAAAAATAAATGCCTTTCAATATTCAAGTGATTTATATCATTTCTGCTGCCCATAATTTGCTGCAAAGCCAATTATTCCACCATGATATCATCTTCGATTCAGGTCTCGCATGACCGAAAGCGGCGCCATATTTGTTGATCGATTCTCGCGCTCTGATTGACTGAGCCAGACCACATGGCCATGCTGTAGTGTATGTAGTTATGTTACAGAGCCAGGCAGCATACTACAGAGGGTAACTGAGAAAGCCAAGCACACACACATCTGGAGGGAAATTTCATACAGTGGTGCTTGAAAGTTTGTGAACCCTTTGGAATTTTCTATATTTCTGCATAAATATGACCTAAAACATCATCAGATTTTCACACAAGTCCTAAAAGTAGATAAAGAGAATCCAGTTAAACAAATGAGACAAAATATTATACTTGGTAATTTATACAATGATACAAATATTATACTTGGTCCAGTACAATGTCTGTTGTTGCCCAAATGAGGATGGGTTCCCTTTCTTCTTCATGTCGTCTGAGGGAGTTTTTCCTTGCCACCGTCACCACAGGCGTGCTCATTGGGGATAGATCAGGGAAAAAATTAGCTCATATTTTAAGTCGTTCAAATTCTGTAAAGCTGCTTTGCGACAATATTTATTGTTAAAAGTGCTAAACAAATAAACTTGACTTGGCATTGAGGTCATAACTCTTGAAGATATTGTACTAGACTACCCTATATTTGGAGGCGTTTCTAATATACTGACCCCCACATGTATGTATATATGAAGTACAAAGAATTAGAAAGACCCTTCAGTATAATGCAGTTCAGTACAACGCCAGATTTAACTATTACCACAGTAATCAACATATAGTGGAATGTACAAATTTCTGACAATATCAACAAAAACTGAACATTATAACCTTAAATGATTAAAGCGAGATGGCCTTTCAATTTCAGAAAACTGGTCAAATTTAGTTCCCTCTGAAATTTGGTCATTGTGATGTTCGTTTATTTCTGCAATATCGCAAAAAAAAAAAAACAGGCTATTCTGTGGCTGGGAAGTTATTTAATTTCAGGTGACTCCCGAGCAAATAATGTGCATGAAATCGCTCACTTCACGCAGTTAGGTAGACAGAGGAAGTCTGTGTGCACATACGCAGGTTTATCTTCTTTTGGGTTTTATGGCAGTTGGCATCCACAGTGTTGCATTACTGCCATCTATAGGTTTACCTTTGACTGTGCACTGACAGTTACATCATTCTGTTGCTCAACAAACAACTAATCACACCAAGGTGCTCGCTGACCGCCGATCTTTCTTAGTTTGGTCCTGCATTTCCTTTTCTTCGCAATATAATGTCTTTTCTTCTCACTTTCCGTTACTTTAGTCGGCCTTTCGCATTTCATTTGCATCTTCCATTTTTTCTCTCCTGTTTCAAATTTGTATCCCACAATGCCTTGTGCAAATGGAGAAAGCCCACCACATGATGCATGACATAGTATCTTGAATTGGGTCATGGTGAAGCAGGAAAAAATAGCTGAGAATTTAGGGCCATGTGGCCTTAAATTCATTAATTGTTCTATTTAAAAAAAAAAAAAACTATTAAAATTAGAAGTCTGTGATTCGAATTCAGTAGCTTTTGGTCCACTAAACAAAAATAATTGGGTGTCAGGGAAGATTCTTTTTATGACCTACACCTGAAAAATCTGAAAGGCAGTCTACCTTTAAGAAGCCCTTGAGTGGATATAAATTATTTAAAAAGGTATATAATTATTTCATACTGTTTCTAGAGAGCATCACAGGCTAGCATTACCACCAGTAGATTTAAGTAATAACAGAATGATATTACAACAGTTTGATCACAAAATCCCGAAAATAAAGAGTAAACGTTGTACTCATTGAAGGATACCTTGAGTAGGATGGCCTACAAATTCAACCCCATGGAATTATTCTTTTGGATTGGAAGAAGTTCAGAAGCCTGGGAGTGTATTATCCAGCTTGGACATGAACTTTGATTCCAGGTGCACCATTGTGATTCTATGAAACTGATTCTGGATCTGCATTTAAATAACCCAGTTACCTCTGAGAGAAGAGTCAAACTTGTCAGACATCATTACAGTAGGGCCAGCCTTAAAAAATTCTTTGTTGGTGGTAACCCAGTTGGGTGTTAAAAATAAATAAATGAATAAATAAATAAATAAAAATTGTGGGTGAAACATTTGTTGTAAAAAGAAAAAAGAAAAAAAAAACTTTTAGGCCTGCCGAACGGCCCCTATCGTTCACCGTACCCGTATTGACTGTTGCCAAAACAAATACATGTCACGCCTAGTGACTGGTCCATTTGACACAGTGAAAAGAAAGCTGCTGTCTCATTGGTTGTTCACTGTGTTTGCTAAAATGCTGTCCAACGACCATGCCAACTGCAAGTTGTTTTTAATATCCATAGCAGTGAATAATGACACTAAAATATGCAATAAAGTGGTGCACATTGATTGTTCTTGTCTCGTCTCGTCTTCATCCACTTTATCTGGGGCCGGGTCGCGGAGGCAGCAGTCTGAGCATGGAAGCCCAAACTTCCCTTTCCCCAGACACCTTGGCCAGCTCCTCGGGAAGAACACCGAGGCGTTCCCAGGCCAGCCGAGAGACATAGTCCCTCCAGTGTGTCCTGGGTCTTCGTCGGGGCCTCCTCCCAGGGGGACATGCCTGGAACACCTCCCCAGGGAGGCGTCCAGGAGGCATCCGAAAGAGATGCACGAGCCACCTCAGCGGATTCCTCTCGATGTGGAGGAGCAGCGGCTCTACTCCGAGCTCCTCACAAGTGACTGTGCTTCTCACCCTATCTCTAAGGGAGCGCCCAGCCACCCTGCGAAGGAAACTCATTTTGGCCGCTTGTATCCACGATCTTGTTCTTTCGGTCATTACCCAAAGCTCATGACCATAGGTGAGAATCGAAACGTAGATCGACTGGTAAATCGAGAGCTTCACCTTTTGGCTCAGCTCCTTCTTCACCATGATGGACCGGTAAAGTGACTGCATCACTGCGGAGGCTGCACCAATCCGCCTGTCGATCTCATGCTCTATCCTTCCCTCATGTGTGAACAAGATCCCGAGAAACTTAAACTCCTCCACTTGAGGCAGGACTTCTCCACCAACCTGGAGAGGGCAAGCCACCCTTTTCCGGTCGAGAACCATGGCCTCGGACTTGGAGGTACTGATTCTCATCCCAGCTGCTTCACACCGGACTGCAAACTGCCCCAGTGCATGCTGAAGGTCCTGGTTTGAAGAAGCCAACAGGACATCATCATCCACAAAACACAGAGATGAAATCCTTTGGTTCCCAAACAGGATTCCTTCCGGCCCCTGGCTGCGCCTAGAAATTCTGTCCATAAAAATTATGAACAGAACCGGTGACAAAGGGCAGCCCTGATGGAGTCCAACATGCACCGGGAACAGGTCTGGCTTACTGCCGGCAATGCGAACCAGACTCCTGCTCCGTTCGTACAGGGACCGGACAGCCCTTAGCAAAGAGCCCCGAACCCCATACTCCCGAAGCACCCCCCACAGAATACCACAAGGGGCACGGTCGAATGCCTTCTCCAGATCCACAAAGCACATGTGGACTGGTTGGGCAAACTCCCATGAACCCTCGAGCACCCTGGTCCAATGTTCCACAACCAGGACAAAAACTGCATTGTTCCTCCTGGATCCGAGGTTCGACTATTAGCCAAATAGTCTAAATTGATTGTTCTAAAACTTTCAAAAGTGTTTTCATAGAAAATGTAGACAAATATCAGATATTTGTATAGATGAGGATGCTGATCTTAGTCACGTACATGTTTTCATTCATACAAATGGTGCAAGGGGGAATGCAAGACCTACTGCCAGTGCTGATGAACTTGAGATTGACTTGACTTCTTAAGTTTCACATTTAACTCTGTAGTTGAGATGCAATAACTGCTTCAGTTTTACTTTTTGCAGATATTACAATGTCATGTTGTATGTTATAGGTTTGTGACATTTGATACTTTAAATTGAGATATTTCTGTGTCAGACATTGATTTTTTTTCTGGCCCTATGGAGTGTTAGAAAGATTACTGAAGTTATTCAGTGCAGATCTATAGTTTGTGACATTATATTAAATGGAGGGTTTGATTTAGATATCGAACTGTGTGTTGTGTGTCACATGTAAGTGACAGTTTGATACTCAACAAAGTTATGAACTTGTTCTGTGTCCGATATTAAATTTTTCTAAAGCATTATCAGATTATTTGCATGTCATAAAATTATTTGCTGTAAAATGAATTAGACTGTTGAAAGGCTTGTCATGTATGTAATGTATGGGTTTTTATGTGGCCTGTCTGAAAAAAAAAAAAAATTCTCCACAAATACCTGGTGATCTTGAACGGGCAAAAAAAAAATTTTTGCTGCCTACCTACTGGAATTTTTCATAGCATGTTACAACCAACAAAGAATTTATTAAGGCTGGCCTAAATTTGTTCCCATAAAATGTGGCAAATTACCCATTTAACATGAATCTATGTAGATCCTTTACTTTAAGATTATTGTGTTCTCCTTTTAATTTACACCTGAGGAAGACTCTTAGTGGTTGAAATATTATCAGGCAAATTATTAAGTAAGGATAAATATTGGCTATACAGATATACAGTGTGACATGCTACATAATATGTCCAGTGTTAGATGGGTCATCGCAAAAACACGGACTAACAAAATCTCTGGCAGCTCACAGTCTGCACCATGCACTAATTTACTGACCTCAACCCAGCACTCACAAACCCAACACGATATAATCTGACAGCAGGAGCTACAACCACTGTTTCACAGTTTACTCAGACAGAGAAACAGTGAAAAAGGCCGGTTATGCCATCTGAATCTCTTGCTGTGGCCTCAGTGTCATGTGAACAGAAACATGAAACTACATCACGTTGAATGAAACCGAGAGCAGCATGAACTGTGGTTAAGCCCAACAGCAACTTCTTCAGAGAAACTCAGAGCGGGCACAAAACACACTAACAGACTATCGATGGAAACAACGACGAATTTAAAATAAGAGAGAGAGAGAGAAAGGGAATAAGACACTCAGTTTTTAAGTGTAACGAGACAAATCATACTGCCCCCCTCCCAGTTTATAAAAGCTAAAAACATACACTGCTTTTAACAGCATGTTACTTGAGTAATAAAACATTACTTGGGTACAGTTTACTTGAGAACACGATGTGCAGTATTGTATCTCATACAATGGTGCTTGAAAATTTGTCAACCCTTTAGAATGTTCTATATTTCTGCATAAATATGACCTAAAACATCATCAGATTTTCACACAAGTCCTAAAAGTAGATAAAGAGAACCCAGTTAAACAAATGAGACAAAATATTATACTTGGTCATTTATTTGTTGAGGGAAATGATCCAATATTACCGTACATATCTGTGACTGGCAAAAGTATGTGAACCTTTGCTTTCAGTATCTGGTGTGACCCCCTTGTGCAGCAATAACTGCAACTAAACGTTTCCGGTAACTGTTGACCAGTCCTGCACACCGGCTTGGAGGAATTTTAGCCCATTCCTCCATACAGAACAGCTTCAACTCTGGGATGTTGGTGGGTTTCCTCACATGAACTGCTTGCTTCAGGTCCTTCCACAACATTTCCATTGGATTAAGGTCAGGACTTTGACTTGGCCATTCCAAAACATTAACTTTATTCTTCTTTAACCATTCTTTGGTAGAATGACTTGTGTGCTTAGGGTCGTTGTCTTGCTGCATGACCCACCTTCTCTTGAGATTCAGTTCATGGACAGATGTCCTGACATTTTCCTTTAGAATTCGCTGGTATAACTCAGGATTAATTATTCCAGCAATCATGGCAAGCCATCCTGGCCCAGATGCAGCAAAACAGGCAAGGCAAGTTTATTTATATAGCACATTTCATACACAGTGGCAGTTCAATGTGCTTTAACAGAAGTAAAGACAAAACAGTGAACAAAAAAATAAAATTCCATAAAATAAAAAGGGAAGAAGAGAGAGAAAAATAAAAATAATATGAGAATTAAGCAATAAGAGAAATAAAATAATAAAATGAAGTAAAAGTTCAGTAAAAAAAAAACAGCAAAATAAAATGAAGTAAAAGTTGAGTAAAGTTTAAAACATGTAAAGATGATGACATTTATCAGTTAGCAGAAAGCATCTGAGAACAGCTTGGTCTTTAGTCTAGATTTAAAGCTGCCAACAGCAGGAGCATTTTTGATGTCCTCTGGAAGTTGGTTCCATAGCTGTACTGCATAGTAGCTAAAAGCTGCTTCACCACACTTTGTTTTAACAACAGGTTTTACCAGTAAATTTTGCTGCTGCGATCTGGTAGATCTGATTGGGTTAAGCCGCTGCAACATATCAGAGAGGTAATTGGGCCCTGTACCATTTAGAGACCTTGTGATGACCTGGCGACTTGTCCAGGGTGTACCCCGCCTTTCGCCCGTAGTCAGCTGGGATAGGCTCCAGCTTGCCTGCGACCCTGTAGAACAGGATAAAGCGGCTAGAGATAATGAGATGAGATAAGACCATTTAGAGATTTGTACACCAGTAGCAATGCTTTAAAGTCAATTCTGTAGCTTACTGGAAGCCAGTGAAGGGACCTTAGAATTGGAGTAATGTGCTCTGTTCTTTTTGTTCGTGTGAGAACCCTAGCCGCTGCATTTTGAATCAGCTGAAGTCGTTTGAAGGTCTTTTTTGGCAGTCCTGTAAAAAGGCCATTGCAGTAGTCAACCCTACTAGAGATGAAGGCATGTATAAGTTTTTCCAGATCATTTTTTGACACAAGTCCTCTTAATTTGGAAATGTTTTTAAGGTGATAAAATGCCGATTTAGTGATTGCTTTCATATGACTGTCAAAGTTTAACTCACTGTCAATGAAAACAAGATTTTTAACCATATCTTTTGTTTTAATCCCCTTTGTATCAAGAATAGTGGTAATCCTGAGTCTTTCATCTTTTTTTCCCAAATAGAATTACTTCTGTTTTATGTGTGTTCAGCTGAAGAAAATTTTGTGACATCAAGTTGTTGATTTGGTCGATACACTGGTAGAGACATTCAAGGGGGGCATAATCATTAGGTGATAGAGAAAAGTAAATTTGGGTGTCATCTGCATAGCAGCGATACAAGATTGAGTTGTTCTTGATAATTTGTCCAAGTGGGAGCATATAAAGGTTGAATAATAATGGTCCAAGGATAGACCCCTGGGGGACACCACAGATCAAGGACATTGATGTTGAGATACAATTTCCCATGGTAACAAAGAAGCTTCTATCTTTTAAGTATGATTTTAACCAATTGATAACTTTACCAGTCAACCCAACCCAGTGTTCAAGTCGATATAGCAGTATATTGTGATCAACAGTATCAAAAGGTGCACTGAGGTCCAGTAACACCAGGACCAATGTTTTGCCTGCATCAGTATTAAAACGTATGTCATTTATAACTTTAATCAGCGCTGTTTCGGTGCTGTGATTGGCACGAAATCCTGACTGAAAGTTATCAAAGCAGCTATTTGATATCAAGAAGGCAGTTAATTGATTGAAGACAATTTTTTCAAGGATTTTCCCGATGAATGGTAGATTTGATATTGGCCTGTATTTGTTCAATACTGAAGCATCCAGGTTATTCTTTTTAAGTAGGGGCTTTACAACGGCTTTTTTCAGGGACACAGGAAAAATGCCAGTCTCTAGGGATGTATTTATGATCTGAAGCACATCGATAATTATGAGGTGAAAAACAGACTTAAAAAAGTTGGTGGGCAGAATGTCCAATTCAGATGTTGAGGAACTGAGATTTTGTACAGTTTTTTCAAGAGTCTCGTAATCAATCAAACACAATTCTGACATTGTGTTGAAATTGTCTGTCTGTGTCACTGGTGATTGCAGCTTTTCAGTTATTTGCAACTGAGATATATTATGAGCAATATTCTGCCGTATTTTATCAATTTTACCTTTGAAGAAGGATGCAAACTCATTGCATTTATTAACTGAGAGAAGTTCAGGTGCTAATTGTGGTGGGGGATGAGTTAGCTTCAAACCATGATACTACCACCACCATGTGTCACAGATGGGATAAGGTTATTATGCTGGAATGCAGTGTTTTCCTTTCTCCGAACATTATGCTTCTCATTGAAACCAAAAAGTTCTATTTTAGTCTCATCTGTCCACAAAACATTTTTCCAATAGCCTCCTGGCTTGTCCACATGATCTTTAGCAAACTGCAGACGAGCAGCAATGTTCTTTTTGGAGAGCAGTGACTGTCTCCTTGCAACCCTGCCATGCACACCATTATTGTTCAGTGTTCTCCTGATGGTGAACTCATGAACATTTAACATTAGCCAATGTGAGAGAGGCCTTCAGTCGCTTAGATGTTACCCTGGGGTCCTTTGTGACCCCACCGACTATTGCACTGCCTTGCTCTTGGAGTGATCTTTGTTGGTCGACCACTCCTGGGGAGGCTAACAATGGTCTTGAATTTCCTCCATTTGTAGACAATCTGTCTGACTGTGGATTGGTGGATTCCAAACTCCGTACAGATGGTTTTGCAACCTTTTCCTGCCTGAGGAGCATCGACAGTGCTTTTTCTGAGGTCCTCAGAAATCTCCTTTGTTTGTGCCATGATACACTTCCATAAACATGTGTTGTTAAGATCAGACTTTGATAGATCCCTGTTCTTTAAATAAAACAGGGTGCCCACTCACACCTGATTGTCATCCCATTGATTGAAAACATCTGACTCTAATTTCACCTTCAAATTAACTGTTAATCCGAGAGGTTCACATGCTTTTGCCACTCCCAGATATGTAATATTGGATCATTTTCCTCAATAAATAAATGACCAAGTATAATATTTTTGTCTCATTTGTTTAACTGGGTTCTCTTTATCTACTTTTAAGACTTGTGTGAAAATTTGATGTTTTAGGTCATATTTATGCAGAAATATAGAAAATTCTAAAGGGTTCACAAACTTTCAAACACCACTGAATTACTCACCTCACTCTGCGGTAGCTTGTTAGGGGGATGGGGGGCAGGAAAGCTGGTAAGAGTAGATTAGATTGTATGATAAAAGAGCATCAGATACGGTCTACAACATTATACTTCAGAAAGTCACATCAAACTGTGACACCAAGCCAACCACCTCTTCAGTCTTTCCCATGCTTGTAGCTGAATAAAAAAACAACACAGACTGGGCTCGAATCACAACAGAGCTTAATTTTGATTGACAGCACAGTAAAGTTAGCACATTAAATGAACAGTAACACAAAACAATGTGGGCGGCATGGTGGTGTAGTGGTTAGCGCTGTCATCTCACAGCAAGAAGGTTCGGGTTCGAGCCCCGTGGCCGACGTGGGCCTTTCTGTGCAGAGTTTGTATGTTCTCCCCGTGTCCGTGTGGGTTTCCTCCGGGTGCTCTGGTTTCCCCCACAGTCCAAAGACACGGAGGTTTGGTTAACTGGTGACTAAATTGACCGTAGGTGTGAATGTGAGTGTGAATGGTTGTCTGTGTCTATGTGTCAGCCCTGTGATGACCTGGCGACTTGACATCAATTGCCTTGACCAGAAGTGTAAAGTGATTAAAAGTAAATACCTTTCAATGAATAAAATTGATCGATTTCCTGTATCTTTGACTTTCACATTAAAATGCAATTAAATTCTACACATTTCTTCACAGCTGATTTTATTCAAGCAAAAACTGAGTAAAATCCAATTATTAAATCATTCAAGTTGGTTGAATTCAGCTGAATGTGATTCCAAACTGCATGAAGTCTTTTTTTATTATTTACAGGTTACTATTATTTATTAATTAAATATTAATTAAGCCCTGTGATGACCTGGCAACTTGTCCAGGGTGTACCCCGCCTTTCACCCATAGTCAGCTAGGATAGGCTCCAGCTTGCCTGCGACCCTGTAGAACAGGTTAAACTGGCTAGAGATAATGAGATGAGATGAGATGAGAATATTAATTAACCCATATCCCAGTTTTTACAGTGTACAGGGGAAGCCCACACAATTGGAGGGCTGGCCCATCAAAAAAAGCACATTTTAGTGAGGTATATTACACTGCAGTTTTCTTCATTCATCACAAAACTAGATGTGTGTCCAATGGAGCAAAGATGCCCCTGGCTGAGCAGTTTGATAGAGAATGTAATTGTTGCTATTGGAAAATTTCCTGAATGTCTGTGGGTCACATCCAGTTTGATTCACTAAAAAGTTATGCAAGTTCATATTTTCAAATCTATGACCCAGTTTAAAGTTGCATGAATCTTGAATCACCTTTGGTGGGTGTGGATGGATAACAACACCCCAAAAGTTCCCTAGGCAAACCTACAAACCATATTTGGTGGCTGAGCATCAATATCAACACCCAAAAAGTTATGTGAGTTCATATTTCCCGACTTCTGACCCAGTGAAAAGTAGGTCAAATGTAGGTCAATCTCGCCGCCGTTCAAACTCGTGCTATGTCATCCCCAGATAGACCCCAAAATGAAATTTGGTGCACGTAGGTCAATTTTAACTGTTAAAAATTTGTGTGAGCGTTCTGGATGGACAGATGGACGGACATAGTGAAATCATGATGCTCCTGCCGACTAAAGTCAGGCCAGGGGGCATAATCAAAAAAGAGCTCTCCCAGAGTAGTAAATAAGAATCATTATGATTGACCTTGCTCAGCAACCAGTGTAAACTTTTCTGTGCAATGTGCAGCTGTGTAGCAGGCTAGTTCAATAAAGCGTTCATTTACCTCTCAGCCACACCATACTTTTCCCACCTGTCACTCATGTACACTGTTGTCAGGGGATATAATAAAATGAAACGTTATCCAGTTTCTGTCTCTTGCACTGTCAGAGTGGAAATCACACTCATCTGAAATTTGAAGAGCAAAACTGCAGTTCATTTAGGAATACATGTTGGAATTCAAAACATTCATTTTTTTAATCGCAATAAAACACTTTAAACATTGTGGTTGTGTATCTTTCATCATAGGAATTAAAATAGGCCTGGTTTCCTTTTCAGTCAGTCAGAATACAAGGGCTTCCCTGCAAATCTTACCAATAAAAATATTTTGAATATAGTCACTTTTATCTCGTACTTTCTATTACTAGATTACAATAAACCAAATATAAGATTATTAAACTTGTGATATTTCTAGGCATTTTATTAATTTCAAGCTATATGTTTTCTTACTTTTTTGGTAGATATGTTTGCAAGAACTAAATGCTTAAAATTACCAATTTTTTATGCTAAAAGAACAAGACAAATTAACTGCTTGAAATGAGTAAAAAAATCTAGAAATAAGTTTAATTTTACTTTTGATTTATTGTAATTATGATAGGAAATAATCGGAAAACCAGGGTTCCTACAGATATTTTATGTTGAATTTACTGCCTTTTTACTACCTTCACAATTTTTTTTACTACCACAGCGACAATTTGGATTTGGACATTTTCTCACAATTTAACAAGGTAATATTTGAGTGTATGTGTTAGTCCAAGTGAATGCGCTACATACAAGTTAGTGACAACTCTACCCAAAGAGTTGGATTGATGAGACAAGATAGAAAGAAAATCTGAACGTACCGGTAGTGTAACTCTTTCCCTTTGGATGCATAACAGAACCTCCCATTGCTAGGGCTACACATGGAGTAATGCATATTTGTAAAAAAGAAAACAAACTTCCACATATAATTTATAATTTTATTGAACTGTGAAACTGTGGCCCATAACCTCTTAACAGGTACACAGATTTGCACTAAACCTTGTGTGTCAACACTTCACATTAGGTACAAGATCTGATTACATTTTGTCGGCCAACACTTTCAAGATGGCCAACATTTTGTTTGTTGAACAATCTTTTGAACAGGTGAACAGATTTGCACAAAAAATCTAATGTGCTTAGGTACATCAACTCATTACATTTAGATCAGGTCAAATGGCAAACACGAACCCACACACACACACAAAGCGCACCAGGCGCACGCACACATGGGTGCACACACACATGACAAAGACAAGACACACACCCTAAAGATACAAAACACACATAACCCAAGCCCTATTTTGGCAGTCTCTCAACACATTGCCAAGTTTGCTTAAGATAGTCATTTGCACCAGTCCTGTAGTCGTGAAGGCCCGTGGGCAGAGTCAACACCTTCCTCCCAGAGATCAGTGTTTTAGAGGGTTCATCTTAATCATTTGAACAGTTCAACAGATTTGCTCATCACATTTTGGATGCCTCAAATGGCGCGCGCACAACGCACCAGGCGCGCGCACACACAATGCACCAGGCGCGCGCACACAACGCATCACATGTGCCTCAGTTGTTTGACCTTTTCTTCGATCAACTGTTCAATGAACGCCTCTCGCCGATTGCCATCTACCGCCTTTAGCCAGTCTTTAAAATCAGGTTCCTCCAGCCAGAGGTCTGAAAATTTGCATTTCCCCATTGTTTAATTCTCGTGCAGATGTCGCCAGTCGGGTTAACAGATAGATTTGACTAGAGCCGTATAAACAAAGTCAGTCTCGTACTAAACAATCTCTGGTATAAATTTATACTGGATTCGACCGTTATTGGAATTCAATGCGCATGCGCCACCAACTCCTCACTGCGGTCCTCCTCGATACATAAAAATAAATTCGCCCAAATGTAGTAATTTATGGATATTATGGCATGCAGGTTAATTAAACGAATTAGAAAACACATAGGGCGGCACGGTGGTGTAGTGGTTAGCGCTGTCGCCTCACAGCAAGAAGGTCCTGGGTTCGAGCCCCGTGGCCAGCGAGGGCCTTTCTGTGTGGAGTTTGCATGTTCTCCCCGTGTCCGTGTGGGTTTCCTCCGGGTGCTCCGGTTTCCCCCACAGTCCAAAGACATGCAGGTTAGGTTAACTGGTGACTCTAAATTGACCGTAGGTGTGAGTGTGAATGGTTGTCTGTGTCTATGTGTCAGCCCTGTGATGACCTGGCGACTTGTCCAGGGTGTACCCCGCCTTTCGCCCGTAGTCAGCTGGGATAGGCTCCAGCTTGCCTGCCACCCTGTAGAAGGATAAAGCGGCTAGAGATAATGAGAAAACACATAGGCCCAGTTGGATGGGGGTCAAAAAAATTTACTACCATGTCAGATTACGTTTACTACCTTTTACTACTTTTTACTGGCCATAATTTAGCTTATTTTAATTAACTACCTTTTACTACCTTTTAAAACCCCGCGGGAACCCTGGTATCAAGTTATGTTCACTTGCTAACCTGTCAGTGTTGTTGTTTTGCTGTAGAGTTATGTGTAAATTAGATGATTTAATAAATCTGATGCGGCACAGAGCTGTTCTGGCTATATCTTCTGTTAAACATGAATAAACATGAATTTAATTAGACAGACTATTATAATGGTTCTCCTTACAGATAAGAAATCTTCACTGAAATTAAACTTAGCTAAAATAATAATAAATAACTAAAAATAAATAAAAAATTGTGATTTGTAGATGTTCCCTCACAGTTTAACATCCTAATCCTATATAACTATGGGCAGCATTATGTTTTGAATTCATAAAAAAAAGTTAGGTTTGACATGATAGGCCTGCAAATATTAACAATTAAGCTGCCACTAGTAAGATTTAATAAGAAAAGTTGCAAACAAAAAGAAAAGCCAATCCATTTGAATTAGCTTAACAGCATTATAAAACAGCAGGATTTAATTTCATTGGTGTGATTTCGTTGAAATGTATTATTCTGCACAACTTGGTGCATTTTGTGAAAGCTTCTTTGTTGTGTACATGTTAAGCCTATAGTTTGGTGAAGGTCCTGAAATGTGTTGATTTTATCTGCTCGAGTTGTAACTACAGGAAACAACTGACATTTGTGATGACAATACAATGTGTTGTGAATGGGACACAAGTAGGCTTATGCCAGGATCAGATTACATGATATTTTTGTCTTTTCATGTTAGTCACCATGTCAGTTTCAGCCATTATCATCTCTCATATTATCCATCATGTCAGTTTCAGCAATCACAGTCATCATTCCTTCAATGGAATGATGACTTGGACCCTGTCCAATCGTCATTCATATCCTTGAGTGACGTCGGAAAGGAGGGTCAAGAAATTCTCGATCATGGCCATGAAGGAACATGTCACAGAAAAGGAACAAAATTGTCAAAATCAGGCTGACATTGAAGACTTTCTGCAACCATTTAAGCTCTTTACAGTGACTGCTGGCATTTCTTTTCAAATCTTTACCCACTCAGTTTTCCCCAGGCCCACCCCACTGTTCAATTTCTGGCCAGGGAGCATGTTACTAAAAAATGTGCTTTCACATGTGTTTTTTTTTTACATGAGCTCATGTTAATTACATAATCATGTTATAAATATAAACGAAAAATGTACATGATTTTTCTGTAAGGAAAGACACTCTTGTGCATTGTAGAGTATTGTAGCAGCAGGACTGAGAAACCATCAGATAGCTACAACAGTGCAACTCCCTCCCTGCAGCAACCAATGGCATGATGAAGCTGCGCTCAGGTGCCACCCATTTTCAGTGTGTAAAGCAGGGAATGCCAGGCGCAGCACTCACACTCACACACTCTCACACACACACACACTCTCACACACACACACACACATCCTGCTACTTTTGTGGATTATTGTTTTTATGGCAATGTTTCTGACCTACTTTTTAATAACCACATTTTGTACTACTGTAAGTATTTCACATCATTCTGGGGATGAAAAGGGATTTTATGTCTCTTTCTCATTATCATTAGTGTTATAATGTTAGTCATGTAAAACTCTTCAGAAATTTCCTTTTTGGTAAATGCTTGGCTGGAATTCCCCAGCAACCACAACATTACATTGATTTTCCCTTTTTTTAATGATTTATTATATTTAATTTTTCCATTAAAAATATTAATTTTTCATTGTTTGTTTGATTATTTGATCATTTTGATGTTCTTAATTTTTTTATGGATATAATTATGAATGTGTGATTTATATTTGTGCATAAATAGGTAATCTGGGTTCAAGCTGATAAAGGAGAACTGCAAACGCTCCGTCGACAGAAAAGAGAATGGTTCACCCCTCCAAAGAAGCTGATGGAGAATGTGGATTATACCAATCAAGAATTCATTATGAAAGTGAGCATTTATATTAATAAGACAACTTTCTTGGAGGTTATGTTTTTGCCTCAGTTTGTTTGCTTGTTTGTTTCTTTGTCCGTTTCCAACATACCTCAAATAGTAGTGGTATTTCAAAATAGATTTTGATGAAATTTTGAGGAAAGGTGGGCCATGGGCAAAGGAACAACTGATTACATTTTGATGCAAATTCAGATCTGTGGCTTGACAGAAGTATGCACTCTACCGAGTGCACTTCTAGTTAATACATGACATCACATTTTTACTTATCATGAAGATAAAGTAAAGGTAAAACTAGATACAGACTGTGACTAAAGTCACAGTAATTTGTGCTAGCTGTTACAAACTGGGATGTCAGGTCACCGTGCCCTATAGATCCGGAATGGTAAGAGACATGACGCTTAGTGACAAAAAGTTGCATCCTGCCACCCTGAACAAAAATTAAAAAAAAAAAAAAATCATGAAAATTGATAGTTAGTAGTGATTGGAAAAAAAAATCCCATTTTGCATGGATCACTCTGGTTTGGCGATCCAGATCTCCACCAAAAGTTATAGCAACATAATTCAGCCCAGAGGTATTCTTCATGTGAAATTTGGTGATGACTGATTGAAAACTGAGGGAGAAATAGTGTCCTAAAAATAATACGATAATAAAAAGAATAATAATAATAATAAGAAGGAGTAATTTACAAAGATCCTCAGTGAGAGTAATAGTTTGTGCCAGCGCTGCAAGCACAAATTAATTGTACATGAAGTGAAACATTAAAGTGCATCCAGGTTGTACTGCAATTCTGACAATAAATTGTTTACAGGTACAAGAAAATTAGAGTAACTTCAATTACTTTTTTTTTATGCTGCTATGAATAATGGAGTTCCTCCTTTTGTACTCACAGGCTCAGTTTAGACTTTAGATCAGAGTTTGGATTTTCAAAGTAAGATTTAAATATAAAAAGTGAGCTGTTCATGATTGAATTTAAAGTGGGGAATTTTACCCATTTTTTAGAATTTGTGGTAATTGTTTAAGTTACCAAATATTAAGAGCCTCAAACAAGGAATTGGCCTTTTGTTTATGTACACGATAATCATCTGGTTACTTCTGTTTTGTTGTTATTTGTGCTCAGCACTGGTCCAAATGTCTAGAGCTGATCAAATCATTGTCTACAAGTTTAATTATAGTTTATTTATATTTAGTCGACTTGCTGTGAAGAATCGCCAAGTACACGGACATCAAGGAAGTTGGATTCAGGTTCATCACGATATAATTGTTTCGACTTTGACACCGACAGCAAGTTTAGTATTAAAATGGTTGATGGCAAATAAAATATTTCTAGGATTTTATTTACAAAAATAGTTATAACTAGATATCATGATACTGGTGATGTTTGTTTCCTTAAATAACATCATTACATAATTTTATACTATCGGTTATGTCTCTGTTTATAGTAACTGCTTTTAACAACAATGTGTTGCAGAGCTTATTTAATATAAGGTTTGAGTATTGAAAGTTTGCTGCACTGATTTATTTTCAAGACAGTACTGCACCATATTAGTTTGTCACAGATGTCATGAGCCCTAGTTCCTTTTGAAATCATTGAGCCTCACTGATCTGGACATGAATTCGGTTATTTGGAAATCGTTCACAGAGACATTCACACAAGAAATATGGCATTTATATAAATCCAGTTTCAGTTTGATTTAGCTTATTAAAACATTTAGTAAGTGATCACTAAATGAGGCACACTGTATAAGAAATAAGAAGTATAATGTGGACCATTTTTATTCATAAAACATAGTATGATTAACTCTCAACAAGTAAATTAATTTCCCTTCAAGTACATATCTAACCTAACCATGTCTGTTACCAGTTACTAAGCCCAAAAGCTAAAGATGTCTTACAACCTGAGGATTTGGGGGGGGGGGACAGTTGAGGCATTCCTGAAAGAAGATCAAACAAAATAGATGAGTTTCACTATGCAGTGTTGTCAGTCCTGTGTGAATGCATCACTGCATCACATTAGATCAGGCCAAAGATAACAGATAATGCATGGGACACACTGCAAAAAACAAAACAAAAATAAGGCTACATCCACACGACAATGGCAACGAGATTTTAAAAAAAAATATCGCGTCCACATGGGCAACGGATCAGTAAAATATCAGGTACATATGGCAATGCAACGCTTGCTGAAAACGATGCAATACACATGCCATACCTCTACGTGCGCTGTAAGACGGTCCCATCGGAGACACCAGAACAATAGAAGAAGTACGGCGCATGCGCATAAACCCCTTCTTCTACCCGGCGTCATAGACATATAAACATAGACGCCGCATTGAGCCTGGTGGCCTGTTGCTGGGATATGTCAGGGTGTCCGCCATATTGGATGTGGCAAATCTTCCCCGTAAACCAATGCAAGTAAATGGACTGAATTTCATAAAGCCCCTTTCTACAATAATGTATAACTCGATGCCTTTTATTCACCCATTAAGACACACACGTATACATTTGGGAAACAAACAGGCATCAAAACATATATAACTTTTAATGTGATGGTTATAAATAGTGTGTGAAATACCCGTCAATATTCCGTGGAAGGTGTGACCTAAATTTCCTCAACATGCAGCAGGAATCAGGCTATCGGAAACTTTTTTTTTTTATTCCACTGCTACTATCGTAGGCTACTAACGATATCTACACATCAAGGCATGTTTTGGAGCTCAGCGGGGATCGTGTAGAATAATGTGCTGTGCTTACGCTGCTGAAGCCGTGCCGTCTCCGCATCACTTTCATTAAATGCCGTGCAGATAGGCTATAAAATGTCTCCAAAAACAATTTTTGCAATATACAGTGCTATATGGAAAAAATTCAATTAAACCATATTACAATGGGATTGCTCCATGTGATTGGAAGCATATCAGACTGTGAAGCAATCGCTTCTATTTTTGAGTGTGCCATTACCATCTGACAGCTGGTGGTGAAATTGGTTGGGTGGGCTATGAAAAATTATAAATTTATTTATAAATTATAAATTGTTTGGAGACAGGTTTCACCGAGCGACTATTATGCGCGAGACTTCATATTAGCCACAAAGTCAGAAAAATCTGTTCGTAAAATTACGTTATAATGACCAAATACAATGAAAAGTATTTTTCCAGTCTCACCTGTGAAAGGTAATCCCATGTGATCTCGTTTGGACGGTAAACCTGTTGGTACAGTTAAACGCAGCACATGAATGAGGCATCTTTATTCTCCACTTTGCCCCATCCAATATGGCGGCGAGGATGACGTATGATTCTACGCGGAAGGCGGCGTCTATGTTTATATGTCTATGCCCGGCGTGAAGCACTCACAGTCGTGGTTGTGACGTCATCGTAAACAAATCCGTTCTACTCATCCAGATGACTTTGCAACGGCGCCGTTGCCAGATCTTTCCACTCTGGAACCCGTTCTCAAAAGATTTCGTTTTGGGGCACCCAAAACGCCGGTGCCGTGTGGACGCCAGGACGAAACGATAAACAATTTTATCAGATTCACCTGAATCCGTTGCCGTGTGGACAGGGCCTAATTTTCACAGAATTTTTTTTGCCCTGAATCATCTCTTACTTATCAAATGACCCATAGTACAAGAATAAAACAGATTATATCAGGAGTCCTGAGCATTGTATACGAGTTTCTAAGGAATCAAACAAACATCGGGGACGACATGTTGGCATGTCTGTCTTTGGTTATCTATCATTCAGGCATGATGTTAAGCTTGTGTTTTCCAATGAAACTGCCACCATGTTTCATGTCATGACTTATAGATGTAGTATTGTAAATCAGAAGGGTTAAGACAGAATTTAACACCACAGGATAATCTGGGATGGTCATCATTTAATATGTGTTATGGAGAAAATGTAAAAAAAAATAGCTATATTGTTCAATTAGACAAAAAAGAATTTGGACACTCAGTAGTGGCTTTATGAAAGATCAGTTATGGTGTTTTAGTATTTAATTTGCCATCCTTTGTTTTGCAGACCTTCTTGTCACAGAACGTATAACTTTTGCATATTTTGGCAAACGTTAAAGACGTGAACAGAAACTGTTTCAGTGGAGCCTTTTTGGAGAATTCCATGAGGAAAAGGGGTCAGAACAAGCAAAAAAAAATTAATTGAAAAAAAAAATTGGGTGATAGGAACGGTATTGTGTTATTGTTGCTTGTTTTCTACTAAAAAGTTTTCTTGGTTTTATGAAAACTTGGGTTCAGACATACTTGATAAATATGTAGATGGAAATTCAGATGAAGTTCAGTGGGAGTGCATATAACTGTCAAATACAGGCTGTCTCGCCACAAAAATAATATGTCTAGCCGACTTTGTCCCTAAATCAAGTGTTTTAATGCAAAAAAATAAAAATTCTGGCAGTAATTGCTTGTGCACAAATGGCCTCGATCTCATGTGACTGTCTGATAGCATCAAAATGTACCAAAAAAAAAAGAGCTGTCTATTTGTGATGAAAGCACTGCAATTTCTATCTGGAGAACAAATATTGCTTATTTGGCCTAAATTTGAGTCCCAAAAATCATAACAGTGCACTAAAGAGCAGGGCAAAATTGCACACTGTAAATTATCTGGTACTATAAATGACATAGCCTTATGTAATACTATTTAGTGTGATTCTGTTTAGGACGCAAACTTTAAATTGCTAGCTGTTGTTGAAAACCAATAGAATTTGGCTGTTTGAAAGGATAACAAAAGTATGAAGGAATGAAAACGGGCAAAACAATGGGTAATAGTACTGATATTACACTCCAGTAGACATTGTCTTTACCAAACCACCAAACACTGCATGGCATAAACAAAGATTCCCTTTTATCATGTATATTGGGTCTGCTTATAGATCGAGAGTAAACAGAAGTTGGCATCAGTGGCTATGCGAAAGAGTCAGATCATTAAGTTGTAAGTGCTGTAGCCACTATGTAAGGAATAAAACATGACAGGATGTGCTGTTATACAGTCATGGGAAAAGAAATTATGCCCTCTTTCAATTCAAGGTTTTTATTTATCAGGACCTAAATAACAATTGGGTGGTCTCTGAACCAATGTCTCTGAACTTTCTCAATGCAAAATATGAGAACCTTCTGAAACAAGTTGCAGAGCAGGATACTAAGCTTAAGGCAGTTACTGCAGAGAAGAGTGTTCTGAAACATGAAAAAGGCTTTGAATGACCAGAAAACGTGGCAAAATGAACTGAACAATATGGCTGCCACAAACGCCTCGAATTTCGTGGGATTCCAGAGATCATCAAAGACACCTTTCTGTTTTAGCCAGCATTACCTTTTTCAGCAGTTTGTGCTACAGTCGCTTTTCTGTGGGATTGGACCATCTGGGCTAGCCTTTATGCCCCATGTGAATCAATAAGCCTTTGACACCCATGACCTTGTCGCCGGTTCACCAGTTGTCCTTCCTTGGACCACTTTTGGTAGGTACTAACCACTGCATACTGGGAACACCCCACAAGATGTGCCATTTTGGAGATGTTCAGACCCAGTCATCAAGCCATCATAATTTGACCCTTGTCAAAAACACTCAGATCCTTATGATTGCCCATTTTTCCTGCTTCCAACACATCAACTTCAAGAACTGACTGTTCTCTTGCTGCCTAATATATCCCACTCCTTGATCCCTTTTTTATACGCATGTGTGTCTTCACTTTATATTTGTGCCTCCCACTCTACAATGGCTTGTTATTATTGTATTGCATGGCCATGCCACATAGCTATATTAGCTTGGTAGTCATTTTCTAGGTGGCATTGTACCTAACATATGTAAAGTTTCTTTCTTTTTTTATTTACCAGTGTGTGGCAGGAAATAAACTGTTATCTGTTCACCATACTTAACGTTTGGTCTAGAACTAGAGGAGGGGGTTTGGAGGGTGGGAGCAAAGAACTAGAGACCAGAGGTTTAAGCTGAGATACATGAAAGGTAGGGTGAACGCGTCGCATGGTGAGTGGTAATGCCAGTCTAACAGAACATGGGTTGATTACCTTCTTGATGAGGAAGGGTCCAAGGAACCTGGGTGCTAGCTTGCGAGAGATGGTCCTAAGTGGCAGGTGGCGCGTGAAGAGCATAACTTGTTGACCTACTCGGTAGGTGGGTGCCTTGGAGCAACGTTTGTCTGCCTGCCTCTTGGATGCGAGTGTGGAGCGAATGAGTCTTCTCTGGGCCAATGCCCACGTCCTCCTGTAGCAGTGTAAAGAGCTGGGCTGAAGGTACAGTGACCTCCTCCTCTTGGCTGGGGAACAGTGGTGGTTGGTAGCCTAGTGAGCACGGGAACGGAGAGAGACCTGTGGCAGAGGAAGGGAGAGTGTTATGTGCATATTCAATCCAGGGTAGGTACTTGCTTCAAGAACTGGCATCCCTGAACACCATGGACCTGACTGCAACCTCCAAAGCCTGGTTCACCCTTTCTGCCTGGCCATTGGCCTGTGGGTGGAAGCCTGAGGAGAGACTACAGGTGGCTCCAATGAGTTTGCAGAAGGCTCTCCAGAACTATGCAGTGAATTGAGGACCCCGGTCAGAAACAATGTCGGCAGGCAGACCACGTCAGCAGAAAACGTTGAGTAGTTCTGCGGTCTCTTTGGCTGAGGGGAGCTTGGGCGGAGATATGAAATGGACGGTCTTAGAAAAGCGGTCAATAACAGTAAGGATACATGTGTTGCCACCTGAGCTGGGGAGTCCTGTGATGAAGTCCAGGGCGATGTGAGACCAAGGTCGATGAGGAGTTGGAAGGGGTCTTAATAAGCTGGCAGGGGGTCGATTGGCTCTCTTATTCCGGGAGCACGTGTCGCAGGCTGCCACAAACTCCTGGACGTCCTCCTTGATGGATGGCCACCAAAAGCGCTGCTGGATGAGAGGCAGGGTTCGGGTGGCTCCCGGATGACAGGCCAGCTTGGAGCCATGACCCCACTGCAGCACATGATTTTGCACAGGACAGGGAACAAACAGATGGTTACGAGGAATGTTGTTGGAGTTACCTTCACCGGGGTCCTGCTCCAGGGCCTTCTGCATGAGCGTCTCAACCTCTAGAATAGCGGCTCCCACCAGGCAGCTTGGAGGAAGGATGGTCTCAGGTGGCTTGGACTCTTCTTGGTGGGAAGAGAACATCCTGTACAGGGCATCGGGTTTGCCATTCTTGGAGCCTGGGCGGTAGGAGAGCGTAAAGTTGAACCAGGAGAAAAAGAGAGACCAATGGGCTTGACAGGAATTGAGATGTTTGGTGGACTTGAGGTACTCCAGGTTTTTATGGTCAGTCCAGACTAGGAAAAGGAGCTCAGACCCCTCAAGCCAGTGCCTCCACTCTTCCAAGGCTAGTTTCAAGGCCAGTAGTTCTCAGTCGCTGATGTCGTAGTTCTGTTTGGCTGGGGATAGCCAGCAGGAGAAGGAGCATCAGTGGACCTTGTTGTCGTTGGCCCTCTGGGATAGGATGGCTCCGACCCCTGACTCAAAGGTGTCAACCTTGACGATAAACCGCTTGGTTGAATTGGGTATGGTGAGAATGGGTGCTGTGGTAAACCTGAGCTTGAGAATGGAAGACTTTATCTGCTTCCTCCCCCCACTTGAACTTGGTGTTGATCGAGGTCAGGGCTGAGAGAGGTCTGGCCACCATGCTGAAGTCACGGATGAAGCGCCTGTAGAAGTTGATGAACCCCAGGAAGTGCTGGAGCGCTCATCTCGAAGATGGGGTGGGCCAGACAGTGAGGGGGTCCATCTGGATCTTTGCTGGAGAGATGATGAACCCCAGGAATGAGACAGAGCCTTGGTGGAACTCCTTCTTTTCTGCCTTGACGAACAACTTGTTCTCAAGCAGGCGCTGGAGGACCTGACCCTGATGTTCCTCCAGGGAGCGGGAGAAAATCAGGATGTCATCTAGGTACACGAAAATGAAGATGTTTAAGAAGTCCCTTAAGATGTCAGTAACGAGTGCCTGGAAGACTGCGGTCGCGTTGGTCAGGCCGAAAGGGACCACAAGGTACTCGTAGTGACCAGTGGTGGTGTTAAAGGCTGTCTTCCACTCGTCCCTCTCCCTGATCCTGACGAGATGGTATGCATTGCGCAAGTTTAGCTTAGTGAATACCTTGGCTCCCTGGAGTAGTTCAAAGGCCGTGGTCATGAGCGGTAGTGGGTAGCAGTTCTTGACCGTGATGGCGTTGAGACCCTGATAGTCAATGCAAGGGTGGAGCGACTTGTCCTTTTCCAAGAAGAAGAATCCCGCCCCTGCTGGGGATGAGGAAGGGTGGATGATCCCAGCTGCCAAAGATTCGGGGATGTACTTCTCAATGGCTTGCCTTTCGACGGGAGAGAGAGTAGAGTCGTCCTCTGGGTGGCGCTGTCCTGGGTAGGAGGTCGATTCCACAGTCATAGGGTCTGTGAGGAGGGAGGGACACTGCTCAGGTCTTACTGAAAAGAAGTTTGAGATCCAGATATTCCATAGGCATGTGAGAGAGGTCGGGGAAATCGCCGGCTGAAGGCTGCAGTGGTTTGGTGGGAGGCAGAGCAGAGTTCAGACAGGAAGCTAGGCAGGACTGGCTCCAGCCTAGGATGGTGTTGTCAGCCCAGTTAAGGTGGGGGTTGTACTGCATTAACCATGGTAATCCTAGGACGATGGGTATGTGGGGGTTGTTCATGACGTGAAGCTGGATGGTTTCTGAGTGGTTACCGGAAATCCTTAGGGTGAGTGTGGCAGAAAGGTGGGTGATGCTTGTCAAGCCAGTGCCATTGAGCGTCAGGACAGTGAAAGGGACGTCAAGTGCAAGTAGCGGGATTCCCAGATGCTTGGCAGTAGCAGAGCAAATCAGGTTCCTGTCCGCCCCTGAGTCGATGAGGGCCTGGAAGTGGTGATGCTGGTTGTCACAGATAATGATGACAGGCACTAATGGATGATTAGCAGGGGACTGGTTCTGAGCATTGCCCACCAGGGCCCCTTGATTCACTGGTGGGCTCGTCCTTTTAGTGGGCAGGCTCGGTAGATGTGTCCCAGCTGACTGCAGTAGAAGCAGGCCCCCGTGCTCCGCCGACGATGTCGTTCCTCCGCTGACACCCGAATCTGGTCTACCTGCATGGGTTTGACGGACGAGGCGGGCGGTGGGGAGGAGGTGAAGCTGGAGCGGTTCTTCTCTCTCCTCTGTTGCTGGATCCGCGCGTCAATGCAGTTGGCAAGGTCCATAAGGCTGGAGAGGTCTGATGGCAGTTCCCGCGATACCAATTTTCCTTGATGGCGTCGGACAAGCCGTGCAGGAACGCGTCAATGTAGGCGTTCTCGTTCCAACTGCATGAAGCCGCCAACATCCGGAATTCGATGGCATAATCCGAGGTAGACTGGGACCCCTGCCGCAGCTCCATGAGCTCTCTGGCCGCCTCCCGGCCAGACAGAGGGCAGTTCAAAGTTCGCCTCATCTCCTCGGAGAAATCCTTGAAACTGGAACAAAAGGGTGCATTGGCATCCCAGACTGCTGTTCGCCACTCTCTGGCCTTGCCGGTGAGGAGCGTTATTGTATATGCTACCCGGGAGTGCTCTGTGGGGAAGGCCAGAGGTTGTAGTTCTAGGATCAATGAACATTGAGACAGAAACGATCTGCAGGTACCTGGTTCTCCCTTGTAGGGCTGAGGCCAGGGCTCGAAATTAACTTTTTTTCTTTGTGTCCCCCAGTGGTCCCGAATTCTGTGTTGTATTGTCCCGAATGGAAGCAATAGTGTCCCCATTTTTTTTCCTCTCTGAAATAACCAGTGGTTTATATTATCATATGAAGTTACTATTGTATTTGTAACTATGCGATTTTGAACCCTTTATATCATTTTTACAATAAGTCACAAAACACAAGTGACACGTCCTATACATCATCTACTTCAAAATTACAGTTATTGCATTTTCAGTTTATTAAACTTTGGCGATCTCACTGTATGAATAGATACCCGTTTATTTAAAGGAGCCAACTAGCTCATTCAGAAAATGTTTCAACTCACTACATCTGCAGTACACTTTAGTTGAAAATAAGACCCCTTTTATGTTCATTTCATCTATTTATACCTTGAATATCTGTTGGCATTTATAAGGCCAACTTATAATTTTCACCATGACCGTTATCCATTTTTATGAACTTTCCGTTATCCATTACCGTTATCCATTTTTATGAACTTTCCGTTATCCATTACCGTTATCCATTTTTATGAACTTTCGCTGCCGAAACGTGGGTGCAAATGTTAGCAACATCAACATAGTGCCAGGTCCTAGCCTAGTTGTGCTGTTGACTGACTAAACTTTCTGAACTAGAAAGACACCAAGAAAACTCACTTATTCTGTTGAACGGTATCTTCCGTCAATATCATCCACATCATTCCTGTTGTATTTTATAACGTGTCTAACAGTGTTCATTAAGTTCATTCAGTTGCTAGCGTTGCCTGCAGACCAGCCCTATCCACAGTAGTTCCTACCTAACCATAGCATCATAAGTCATAACCTAATAATCACAAATAACTTACCACATTGACAGGCGATGACACTTTGGATCCTGAAGGTCCCGGAGACGTTATGTCTGGGCTTTCAGTTTCTTCCCCGCGGTCGGTCCGCTTCAACCACTTAAGCATTTTTGTTCTGGCAAGAGTCGGCGCAGCGTGTGCGGTAGCAATTCCATTCCAAGTCCATATAATGCAGACTCCGGCTGAAGATTCTAGAACAGAATGCGCTGCTCTGTAGCCTACGGATGCAGGTGCATCGAAAGTGTAGCTACTAATGTATTTTTCGCTGTTAACGTTTTAAAATTAAAATTGACAAATTAGGTGAATGTCTACGTATGGTTTACGGCTTTGTAAATAATATTAATGTAGAACTTTTTTTCTAGATCTATTTTTTTCCATTGTCCCGGGATTGTCCCAGATATGATAATTTTGTGTCCCGATGACATTTTTTATGGTCCCCGGGACGTCGGGACACCGTTAGTTTCGAGCGCTGGCTGAGGCGCTGGAAGTCTCGGTTCGTGGAGAAAGGCAGTGGCAGGAGCTGAAGTAGGAGACGGCTGAGCAGGGGTAGGCACGGCTTGACAGCGCTGCATCTGCATGGTGAGAAGGTGGAGTGCGTTGGACAGGGTGGCGAGGTTCTGGGTAATTTGTTGTAGGTCTTGTTGGTGGGTCCAGAGGAGAGTCTCTTGCTGCTGGATGGCCGTTCTCAGATGAGCGAGTTCCGCTGGATCCATGTTGGCCAGAACGTACCGTTAGGGTGGTTGGAGGTATGGTGAAGTTCGGATCCAAAAGCAGAACACAGACAGTAATCCAATAAATAAGACGATTTAATACAGGGAAGAAAGGGCGTGGCAAAAGGTAAACAAACAGGACTCCTTCTGCTTAACTTTGACAAGATTGAAGTATTTGTACTAGGACCACATGCAGCTAGAAGTAAGTTTTCTGATTACACAGTAACTCTGGATGGCCTTTGTTTCTTCACGTGCAGCAGTAAAAGACCTCGGAGTGATTATTGACCCCAGTCTTTCATTTGAAACTCATATTGATAACATTACCCAGATAGCTTACTTTCATCTCAGAAATATTGCTAAGATAAGAAATTTAATGTCACTACGTGACGCGGAAAAACTAGTTCATGCTTTCGTTACCTCCAGGTTGGATTATTGCAATGCCTTACTGTCTGGATGTTCCAATAAGTGCATAAACAAGCTCCAGTTAGTTCAAAATGCAGCAACAAGAGTCCTTACTAGAACTAGAAAATATGACCACATCACCCCTGTCTTATCCACACTGCATTGGCTCCCAATCAAATTTCGTATTGATTATAAAGTACTACTGTTGACCTTTAAAGCACTGAATGGTCTTGCACCACAGTACCTGAGTGAACTTCTGCTCCTCTATGACCCGCCACGCCTACTTAGATCAAAAGGTGCAGGCTATCTGCTGGTACCTCGTATAGTGAAGGCTACATCAGGGGGCAGAGCCTTTTCTTACAAAGCCCCACAGTTATGGAACAGCCTTAAATGATATGGAAACATATCTGTTTCGTCAAGCCTTTTGTTCATGGTGTTTATGAGGTAAAGGTGTAGATCTGGAGGGTCCTCAGACATAGTGTGTTTTGGTAAACTGGGATGTATGGATGCTGTCAGTCCCCACTCGCTTGCTCACTCGAGTTTGTTGACGGTGTAGTGGCTGGCTGCTTTATGTCCCGGGGCTCCCTCATGCCTGTGTTACCTTCTGGCTCTCCCCTTTTAGTTATGCTGTCATAGTTGGTTGCCGGAGTCCCTGCTTGTACTCAGTGCAATATGTACTGTATACTGTTCCTACTTATTGAGGTGACATTGGGCATACCTGTGTTTTCTCTCTCTCTCTCTCTCTCTCTCTCTCTGCCCCCCTCCAAATCTGTCCCTCTGAGTTACATGTTGGTCCTGGGATCGAGATGCTGACCTCTTCTGCTCCTCAGACCTGCTTGATCCATCCTGGTGCCCTGTGCCTGGTTGGAGTCTCATCGCATCGCTCCTGTGGAGGACGGCCCCATGAGGACAGTTGAAAGTCACACCTGGAGGACATGCTGGACTCTTACAGTAATGCTTTTATGGCTGAGGACTGCAGTTGACTTGCTAACTTTAGGACTGCAGTTGTCATGAACAGTTTTGCACTCAAGTTTCCATCAATGAAAAGTTTATAACATCAACGAAACTGACTTCATGTTAAAACTGTTAATATTATAGTCATGCTGTCTGTTGTTGCCCAAATGAGGATGGGTTCCCTTTTGAGTCTGGTTCCTCTCGAGGTTTCTTCCTCATGTCGTCTGAGGGAGTTTTTCCTTGCCGCCGTTGCCACAGGCTTGCTCATTGGGGATAGATTAGGGATAAAATTAGCTCATGTTTTAAGTCGTTCAAATTCTGTAAAGCTGCTTTGCGACAATGTTTATTTTTAAAAGCGCTATACAAATAAACTTGACTTAACAGGACAAAAAACAAATGGCAAAAATAGTCTGGGCAAAATGAGAACAAACAACTTGACAAAAACATCAGACAGGCAAAGACAAAAACGCTAGCGCAAAAAACCCTGAACAAGAAAAGACCCTTAGTGCAAAAAAACAAACCAGAAATAACCCTTAGTGCAAAAAACCATGAACCAGAAAAACACTAGTGCAAAAACCATGAACAAGAGAAAACCGCTAGAGAGAAAATCCATGAGAAGTAAGAGAGGCACAGAAATGGCGAGAGTAGCAAAACGAGACATTCTGGCAAAGTATGAGTCTGAGAACAGCCTTTAAATAAGCAGCAGTAAAAACCAGGAAGTGAGTTCAGGAGAGAAGGAATTCCTGTCCCGGATCTGGATCGGCGCTGGCGTGAGAGATCCGTAATCTCCAGAGTGGATGTCCGGGGTGGAGCATGACAGTGCATGATGACCAAACATCTCCATCTTGGTCTCATTAGTTGAAAGAATATTGTTTCAGAACTTTTGTGGTTTGTTCAGGTGCAATTTTGAAAACCTAAGTCATGCTTTGTATCCTTTTTGGAGAGAAGGAGCTTTTTCCAAAACACCTTTCATGAGCGTCATATTGTTCAGTCTTTTTCTGTTTGTACTGTCAAACACAAACATTTAATGTGCTTACAGTGGCCTGTAGGTCACATGATGCAGCTCTTGGGCTTTTATTTATCTCTTTGAGCATTAAACGGTCTGATGTTGGACTGGATTTGTTGGGATGCCCACTCCTGGGAAGATTGACAACTGTCTTGAAGGCTCTACATTTGTAAATGATCCTTCTCGCTGAAGAATGGTCAATTTCGAATTGTCTGAAGAAGACGGCCTTGTATCCCTTCCCAGATTGATGAGCTTCATCAATTGCTTCTCTGAGGCCATGGCTGATGTCTTTTCTTTTTGGCATGAAGTAGACACACAGCTGTGTACTCCAGAACACCAAACTATCAGAAATTCCACTTTTATAGAGGTAGTCACACTTCTTAAGAATTAACTTACTCTTATGCATTTCATTGGTAACATCTGGCTGCAAATTACTCTCTTAATGATTGCAAAAGTGGGAAGGGTGTACTTATTTTTTTTCTCACCTGGGTTCTGATTGTTGGTTTACTTTTTTGGGGAAAAGGTAACATATTGAAATCTGTTGTGCATTTTGTGGTTATGTATTTGTTTATTGAAGTTGATGAGGACCACTCTCAAACTCAAACTTTAGTTGGTGGCTTCTTTCTTGGAGGTGAACCTTTCAGTCCATGGCAATGTAAAACTCACTTGACTGTGAACAGTGTTACAGCATCTTCCAATTCATGGCAGGCCTGTGCCTTGGTGGTTTCCTGGATTGATCCTGACTATCTGAACCACCTTCCTCTCAGCTGAGTGTAACAGTTTGAGTCTTCTTCCAGCAAAGTGGCTTGGCAAGGTGGCTACATCTTGCACGGTGGTGTAGTGGTTAGCACTGTCGCCTCACAGCAAGAAGGTCCTGGGTTCAAGCCCAGTGGCCGATGAGGGCCTTTCTGTGTGGAGTTTGCATGTTCTCCCCGTGTCCGCGTAGGTTTCCTCCGGGTGCTCCGGTTTCCCCCACTGAAGCGGAAGCAAGATGGCGCCAGTGTGTCTGCCGTCAGCTCCGTGAGCTGCTACCTGTCCGATTTGCGCTATGTCTGTTTATGCTGCTACTCATGCTATGCTGCCACTGCTCTGCTGGCCCTACCTGGATTTATGATCGTCAGACTCTGCTACATCTTAGAAGCGCACTGGTGACCACCGATGGGTCTCTTATTCCATACATCGAATGTCATCCTCCATCTGTCTACCCCACCCTGGATTGTGTCCTTCACCTACCTTGTTGTAGTTCTCTACGGAAGAAGCGCCGCAGGCGCCGAGGCAAGCGTGGAGGCGTCCAAGTGGCAATGAGGAAAATCGCGAGTGTTTCTCTCGCCCAGCCTGGGCCTCGTCGGCTCTCTGCAGTCCATCTAGGCCGGACAGATCTCTTCCTGGCCCGTCGTTCGTGGGACCGCTGGTACTCCTGCCATGTTCTCATCACTCTGGAGGACCAACCTCAAACACCTGTCTGCTCTGCCCGCCCGAGACTGCGGATACGTAGCGGTGGGGTGAATTCCTTGAACATCCGCCCTCTGGAATATTCCCCTTGTCCTCAGGCTACGGTCCACTTCACTGCAAAAGTCGCCCTGGTCAACAGCAGGTCTGCGTCTAACAAAACTTTTGTTCTAAATGACTTTTTCTCCCTTTACAACCTGGATTTCCTGTTTTTAACTGAGACATGGATTAGCGCTGGAATTGGCCAGTCTTCTGTCTTTAGTGAACTCTGCCCGCCTCAGTGCTCGTTCATTAGCACACCCAGGTGCGCTGGAAGAGGAGGCGGGGTAGCGCTCATTTTTAAAAACAGTCATAATTTACGGACACTCTCTGTGGGGAGTTTTGTCACATTTGAACTGCAATGCGTAATTGTAGAATGTGCTATGTCACTGCTGGTATGTGTACTCGTCTACAGGCCTCCTAAGCACAACAAAAACTTTATAACAGAATTCTCCGACCTTCTCTCCCACCTCCTGTCATCGCACGATCGCCTTCTTATACTTGGCGACTTTAATATCCATGTCTGCTGTCCTGACAGACCCATGGTTAACGAATTCTGTGGTGTAATAGATGCCTTTGGTCTTACTCAACATATAAACAAAGCTACTCATATCTTGGGACATACACTCGACCTTGTTCTATCCTATGTTTTTTCTGTGGATAACATTGTGATTGAGGATGCCATTTTCTCTGATCATAAACCTATTATGTTTAATGTTAGTCTATCAAATGCTCTGCAAACTGTCAAAACTCAAGGTCGTCACTCTCGCCACATTAACACTCAAACTGCATCCCAGTTCTCAGATAGTTTCATCAGTAACTCTGTTGCAGCTACCATTGCAACAGCGGCATCATCCTCTTCTGGGCCAGACGAATTAGTCAGTCTTTTTCAATCTTCTTGCTCTTCCATACTTAACTCTGTAGCTCCTCTCACGTTCACCCGCCCTAAGCTAAAGTCTCAATATTGGTTGGACGAGGCCACCCGCTCGCTCAGGCAAGCCTGCCGTAAAGCTGAAAGGAAATGGAAAAAGGACCATCTCACTGTTTCCTATGAAATTTTCCAATCGACTTTAGCTTCCTTCCAGACAGCGGCTAAAAAAGCCAGAACTAAGCACCTCTCTGACTTAATTAGTACACACTCCAACAGACCCAATATTCTGTTTAGCACTATTAACTCTTTTCTTAACCCTCCTAACTCTCCAGTTGCTGGCGTATCTACTGAGACCTGTGAAAAATTCCTCAAGTTTTTCACTGATAAAATAGAGAACATCAGATCAGTGTTTACACCCTCCTTATCAACTGCTCTACCTGTTCACTCTCGTGCACTAGCTATTTCTACTTTTAACTAATTTCAGCCCATCTCTCTCAGTGAATTGCAGGAACTAGTTTTACATATGAAACCCACTGGATCCCCCTATGATGCCATTCCTTCCTGTATTATAAAGGATGTTTTTGATGCTGTTGGGCCATCGATTCAAATAATTCTAAATTCATGTCTCACATCTGGCACTGTCCCTACCTTTTTTAAGTACGCAGTCGTCCAACCCCTGCTTAAAAAACCCAACCTCGATGTCCAATGTTTGCAAAATTATCGCCCCATCTCCAAGCTCCCTTTTTTTCAAAAGTTTTAGAAAAAGCTATACTGTTACAGCTGATTCCGTTTCTGTCCACCCGTAACATATTTGAACCTTTTCAGTCAGGATTCAGATCCCTTCACAGCACTGAAACAGCCTTGCTTAAAGTAACTAATGATCTGCTCCTCACTTTAGATTCTGGTGATAATGCCATTTTGGTTTTACTCAACCTTAGCGCTGCGTTTGACACTGTTGACCACAACATCCTTCTCAGCCGTCTAGACCAGCAGGTGGGCATCAGAGACACTGCTCTTCTCTGGTTCAGGTCCTACCTTAAACATAGGACCTTCTCTGTTTCCATTGGCCATTTCTCTTCATCAACTGCCTCTGTCTCCTGTGGGGTCCCCCAGGGGTACATCTTGGGTCCCATGCTTTTCAGTCTCTACATGCTCCCACTTGGTGACATCATTAGAAAGCACAACATTTCCTTTCACCTTTATGCAGATGATTCTCAATTGTATTTGCCCTTAAAATCTAGGGACTCCATCCAATCTCTCCTTGTCTGTCTCGAAGACATCAGAAATTAGATGGCTAACAACTTTCTCCAGCTAAATGGTGACAAGACTGAAGTCATTATTTTTGGTCCCTCCAAGGCAAGATGCACTACAGTGAACAATTTAGGTCACCTCACTCCTCATGTCACACCCTCTGCTAGAAACCTGGGTGTCTTCCTTGATTCCGATCTCTGTCTTGACAAACAGATTAGCACTGTGGTCAAAAATAGTTTTTACCAACTCAGAGTGATTTCCCGTCTCAAATCCTTCCTATCTCATAACGATCTTGAAATAGTCATCCATGCTTTTATCACATCACGACTGGATTACTGCAATTCTCTTTATCTTGGCCTCCCTCAAACCTCACTTAGACGTTTACAGCTGGTCCAAAACGCAACTGCACGTCTGTTAACTGGCACCAGGAGACGTGAGCACGTCACTCCCAGTCTTTTTCAGAATACAATTTAAAGTCTTATTATTTGTTTTTAAAGCACTCAGTGGGCTGGCCCCAGCCTGCATTAACGACCTTTTACAGTCTCACTCAGTCCAAAGGTCTCTAAGATCCTCTAACACAGGGCTTCTTCATGTACCTCGCTCGCGGCTGAAGCAGAGAGGTGACAGAGCTTTTTCTGTTGCTGCTCCACGCCTCTGGAATCAGCTCCCACCGGACATCAGATCTGCTCCCTCCATCTCTGCCTTTAGATCTAGGCTAAAAACCCGTCTCTACTCCTTGGCCTTTCCCTAACCATCAGCTTATTGTTATTGCTCTTATTATAGTTTTATTTTATTTTTTTTTTCTTTTTGATCATTTGTTTTTTAATACTGACTCTGTACAGCACTTTGGTCAGTGTATGCTGTGTTTAAATGTGCTATACAAATTAAACTTACTTACACCTCCCAATAACTTGTACTTACATACAATTCTTTGAACTGATGGTCTTAGAGTCCGCAGTTGTTTAGAAATACTGTAGCTCAAACAATATTCATTTGTGAAAATCTATGATCCTCTTTCTAACATTTGCACTGAGATCCTTCAACTTTCCCATTGTACTGTGTGTTGGTCAATCCAATGAGTGCTGCCAAACAAACCCTTTTTATCTTTCGATTACGTTCATTATGTCTTATATTGAATATTGTTAGTTTTTTCTTTTTTATCAGACATCTAATTTTTTAGGTTTGTTTACCTTCTGACATGTTTCGACGTATGACTGTCGTCTTCCTCAGAGTGTCACCGGATGTTATTGGTGACGCATCTTTTATCAGCTGATGTTTCCGAAGGCGTGGCCTTCCTGTCTGGATTGACAGGTCGGTCACGCCTTCTACTGTCGGTTCGTCCCCTGCAAGATGGCACTCCAGGTATGGGAGAGCATGTATGCTCCCTCATTTCGGTTGATGGTCCTCGGGCTTCGCTTACGGATCTCTATGGCCTCCCTGATCCAGCGCTGATGTTTATTATCTTCTGTGCGGATGACTCTGGCATTCCCCCAGTCTATAATATGATTTTCCCTTTTGCAATGATCTGTTATGGCTGACTTATAATTTTCCTGTTGTGCCTTTTCTTTTATTGTTCGGGTTTGTCTTGTAGCTGTCTCCTTTTCGCACTCTTTCTTATGTTCATTTTTTCTTGTGTTGAAACTCCTTCCTGTCTCCCCAATGTAAGTTTTATTGCATAATTGGCATGGAATCTCATATATGGTGTTGCATCTGTTGTCCGGATGTATTCTGTCTTTAGGATGAACCAGGATCTGACGGAGTATTGTGTGTGGTTTGACAGGTGTGTTAATGTTGTGTTTCCTCATTGCTCTTTGAATGCGTTCCGTTAATCCTCTGATGTATGGTAATGTCACTACTCCCCTGTGTTCTTGTTTGTTGGTTTGTTTTTTCTCTTTCTTCTGTGTTTTATTGTTTTTGACCTGTTCCGCCCCTTTGGATATTGCCCATTGTGGATATTGACATGCCTTCAGTGCGTGTTGTATATGTTGTTCTTCCTGTTCTTTGTCCTGTGCATCTGTAATTATTGCTGCGCGTTCATGTAATGTTCTAACTACGGATATTTTGTGCATTATGGGGTGTTCGGAAGTCCAGTTTAAATATTGGTCGGTGTGTGTGGGTTTCCTGTTTACTTTTATTTTGATATCCCCCTCTTCTGTGTGATGTATTTTTAAGTCCAAAAATGCTATTGACTGTTCCGTTTCCTCTTCATGTGTGAATTTTATATTGCCGGTATTGTCTATAGTATTGAGATGGTCGGTAAGTTGTTGAGTGTGTCCCCTCTTTACTTTTTCCAATATGTCGTCCACATACCGTTTCCAGAGTGTTGGTCTGTATTCTGCTGGTATTGTAGTGAGTGCTTTCTGCTCCAGGTCTTCCATGAAAAAGCCGCACATGATGGCTGATAGTGGGTCTCCCATGGCAAAACCTTCCTTTTGTCTGTAAATTGTGTTCCTGAACTGAAAGTATGTGGATGTGGCGATGAATTGAAGGAGCTGAGTGATGTCTTGTACAGTGAGATTTGTGCGTTTCTTGAGCGTCCTATCTGTTTTTAATCTGTCTTGTACTACCTGTATGGTGGCTTCCGTGGGTGTTCTGGTGAAAAGAGATATGACATCGTGTGAAATGAAAAAAATGCAACAAGACGAAGTTATGTTTTTTAGTTCTTCTGCCAGTTGTTTTGAGTTTTTGCAGTGTTGGTCTGTGAGTCCTAGTAATGGTTTAATTATTTCCGTGAGTGCTTTTGATAAGTTGTATGTGACTGAACCAATGCTATCTACTATGGGGCGTAATGGTGTTCCTGGTTTGTGTATTTTTGGTGTACCGTAAATCCTGGGGATGACATTGGCTGTGGGTACTAAATGATTATATGCCTGTTTATCCATTTTATTTTCATCGAGTAGTGGTTTGAGTAATGCTTTAAGTTTCTTTTTCTTGTCTTCTGTTTTGTCTTTTCTTAATATCTCGAAGGCATTGTCACTGAGTAATTCCATCATTTTGTGTTCATATTCTTCGGTGTCCATAATAACTACTGTTCTGCCTTTATCTGCTGGGAGGATTGTGATGTCTTTATTTTTTGCTAACGTTCTCATGGCTTTGGCTTCCTGTTTGGTGATGTTACTGGGTGGTGGTTTGGCCGTTTTCAATATACCAGCTATTGCGTTTCTTAGTGCTGCTTTTTGTCCCTGATCCTGTATTTTCTCACATGCTAATTCAGTTGCCAGAATGAATTCATCATGTGGTATGTTGTTCGGTGTGACAGCGTAGTTGAGTCCTTTTGCTAATATACTGCGTTCTGCTTGTGAGAGTTTGTACCTTGATATGTTGTGGATCCATTTTTCGTTGATGTGTGCATGCTCCGGTTCTGCCTTCTTTTTCTGTGCAATGAGTTTGTCCAGTTTTCGGATTTGTCGGGTTTTTGTCTCTGTGAATTCCTGCTCATGTATGTCTGCCAAGTGTCCATGTATTGCTATTTCCATTTCCTTGTTTTGGGGAAACCGGCGTTTGAAAGTTTCCATCTCCTTATGTAGTTCGCTGTTGATATTATTGAGTTTGTCAGTTGTGCACCGCATCCGTTCTTTTACCAGAGTCTATGTAGAAGGCGTGACCGACCTGTCAATCCAGACAGGAAGGCCACGCCTTCGGAAACATCAGCTGATAAAAGATGCGTCACCAATAACATCCGGTGACACACTGAGGAAGACGACAGTCGTACGTCGAAACATGTCAGAAGGTAAACAAACCTAAAAAATTAGATGTCTGATAAAAAAGAAAAAACTAACAATATTCAATATAAGACATAATGAACGTAATCGAAAGATTAAGAAGAAGTTATGGAGATGAAAGCATCAAGGAGTTTCGCCACCTTGAAAGACTGACACGGAAACGGGCACGCTACAGGAATCACCTGAGATTCAATCTGCGCTGCCGGGATGAAGAAGTCGTACCGGCCAGCCTGAACATCAAGAACCAGATTCCAACCAGAAATGCGGAAAAGATGATCAGGAAAGTGCGGATGACTCTGGTAAAAGAACGGATACGGTGCACAACTGACAAACTCAATAATATCAACAGCGAACTACATAAGGAGACGGAAACTTTCAAACGCCGGTTTCCCCAAAACAAGGAAATGGAAATAGCAATACATGGACACTTGACAGACATACATGAGCAGGAATTCACAGAGACAAAAACCCGACAAATCCGAAAACTGGACAAACTCATTGCACAGAAAAAGAAGGCAGAACCGGAGCATGCACACATCAACGAAAAATGGATCCACAACATATCAAGGTACAAACTCTCACAAGCAGAACGCAGTATATTAGCAAAAGGACTCAACTACGCTGTCACACCGAACAACATACCACACGATGAATTCATTCTGGCAACTGAATTAGCATGTGAGAAAATACAGGATCAGGGACAAAAAGCAGCACTAAGAAACGCAATAGCTGGTATATTGAAAACGGCCAAACCACCACCCAGTAACATCACCAAACAGGAAGCCAAAGCCATGAGAACGTTAGCAAAAAATAAAGACATCACAATCCTCCCAGCAGATAAAGGCAGAACAGTAGTTATTATGGACACCGAAGAATATGAACACAAAATGATGGAATTACTCAGTGACAATGCCTTCGAGATATTAAGAAAAGACCCAACAGAAGACAAGAAAAAGAAACTTAAAGCATTACTCAAACCACTACTCGATGAAAATAAAATGGATAAACAGGCATATAATCATTTAGTACCCACAGCCAATGTCATCCCCAGGATTTACGCTACACCAAAAATACACAAACCAGGAACACCATTACGCCCCATAGTAGATAGCATTGGTTCAGTCACATACAACTTATCAAAAGCACTCACGGAAATAATTAAACCATTACTAGGACTCACAGACCAACACTGCAAAAACTCAAAACAACTGGCAGAAGAACTAAAAAACATAACTTCGTCTTGTTGCATTTTTTTCATTTCACACGATGTCATATCTCTTTTCACCAGAACACCCACGGAAGCCACCATACAGGTAGTACAAGACAGATTAAAAACAGATAGGACGCTCAAGAAACGCACAAATCTCACTGTACAAGACATCACTCAGCTCCTTCAATTCATCGCCACATCCACATACTTTCAGTTCAGGAACACAATTTACAGACAAAAGGAAGGTTTTGCCATGGGAGACCCACTATCAGCCATCATGTGCGGCTTTTTCATGGAAGACCTGGAGCAGAAAGCACTCACTACAATACCAGCGGAATACAGACCAACACTCTGGAAACGGTATGTGGACGACATATTGGAAAAAGTAAAGAGGGGACACACTCAACAACTTACCGACCATCTCAATACTATAGACAATACCGGCAATATAAAATTCACACATGAAGAGGAAACGGAACAGTCAATAGCATTTTTGGACTTAAAAATACATCACACAGAAGAGGGGGATATCAAAATAAAAGTAAACAGGAAACCCCCACACACCGACCAATATTTAAACTGGACTTCCGAACACCCCATAATGCACAAAATATCCGTAGTTAGAACATTACATGAACCCGCAGCAATAATTACAGATGCACAGGACAAAGAACAGGAAGAACAACATATACAACACGCACTGAAGGCATGTCAATATCCACAATGGGCAATATCCAAAGGGGTGGAACAGGTCAAAAACAATAAAACACAGAAGAAAGAGAAAAAACAAACCAACAAACAAGAACACAGGGGAGTAGTGACATTACCAAACGTCAGAGGAATAACGGAACGCATTCAAAGAGCAATGAGGAAATACAACATTAACACACCTGTCAAACCACACACAACACTCCGTCAGATCCTGGTTCATCCCAAAGACAGAATACATCCGGACAACAGATGCAACACCATATATGAGATTCCATGCCAATTATGCAATAAAACTTACATTGGGGAGACAGGAAGGAGTTTCAACACAAGAAAAAATGAACATAAGAAAGAGTGCGAAAAGGAGACAGCTACAAGACAAACCCAAACAATAAAAGAAAAGGCACAACAGGAAAATTATAAGTCAGCCATAACAGATCATTGCAAAAGGGAAAATCATATTATGGACTGGGGGAATGCAAGAGTCATCCGCACAGAAGATAATAAACATCAGCGCTGGATCAGGGAGGCCATAGAGATCCGTAAGCGAAGCCCGAGGACCATCAACCGAAATGAGGGAGCATACATGCTCTCCCATACCTGGAGTGCCATCTTGCAGGGGACGAACCGACAGTAGAAGGCGTGACCAACCTGTCAATCCAGACAGGAAGGCCACGCCTTCGGAAACATCAGCTGATAAAAGATGCGTCACCAATAACATCCGGTGACACTCTGAGGAAGACGACAGTCGTACGTCGAAACATGTCAGAAGGTAAACAAACCTAAAAAATTAGATGTCTGATAAAAAAGAAAAAACTAACAATAAACCCTTTTTATGTTGGCACTGAGAAGCTACCAGCTGTAGTCAATCAAGATCACAAAAAGTAAGTTAAGAGGCCTTGGCTGTGGCAAATTAAGACATTTTGGAACTTTCAGCACCATTGAATTCATAATCTAAATAGGTGTGCATATTTTTGACCCTGTATGTATAATTTTGACCTTGTGTTTATTTTAGAAAACTCAAAATAAATTAAAATTTGTGCATCAAATTCTTTTTTTAAGCTGTATGTTGTACAGTTATTCTGCCACAGAAAAGACATTCATGTCCCTGTATGGAAACTTCTGACCTCAACTGTAAAATCATAGAATTGAGGGGACTCTCTTTTTTCCATGACTATTGGAAAATAATCAACAAAAAGGTGGTGGACATTTGTTACCACATGGTATTTGATGATTTTCCCATAACGGTATGTACTGAAGTATTTTATTCCTTTTATACCACAGCAATTTGCCAACAATTACAACCTCACCTCAGAAAAAGTTGGAACGGTACATTGAAATTAAAACTGAAAACGGTGTTTTGTAAACAATATTTGACCTGTCTTGCACTCAAAAAAACAGCACATTATTGATGTTTTACCTCATGAATTTTATTTTTTAAAAATAAGCACTTGTTTCAATTTTGATTTTCATCTCATCTCATTATCTCTAGCCGCTTTATCCTGTTCTACAGGGTCGCAGGCAAGCTGGAGCCTATCCCAGCTGACTACGGGCGAAAGGCGGGGTACACCCTGGACAAGTCACCAGGTCATCACAGGGCATAGACACAGACAACCATTCACACTCACATTCACACCTGCGGTCAATTTAGAGTCACCAGTTAACCTAACCTGCATGTCTTTGGACTGTGGGGGAAACCAGAGCACCCGGAGGAAACCCACGCGGACACGGGGAGAACATGCAAACTCTGCACAGAAAGGCCCTTGCCGGCCATGGGGCTCGAACCCAGGACCTTCTTGCTGTGAGGTGACAGCGCTAACCATTACACCACCATGCCGCCAATTTTGATTCTGACGATACATTTTTTTCAAAAGAGTTGGGACAGGAAAGCATTTCCCATTTTATAATGTTGCCTTCCTTCTCACGACACTAAGATGTTTAGGGACTGAACACCAAGTGCTGGTGTTATTTTGTCCCATTCTTCCTGCAAACAAAGTACGGGGTCGTTGTTGTCATATTTTTCTTTTCAAAATTTGCCATACATTCTCTATTGGGGACAGAGGGGACACACCCTCTTCTTCCACAGCCATGCCTTTTTGTTGTGTCCATAATGTGGTTTTGCATTGTCTTGTTGAAATATCCCTGTAAATGATGTTGTCTTGAAGGCAGAATATGTTGCTCCAAAATCTCAATGGACTTTTCTGCATTAATTGTTAGGGTTTTGCTGGGATTCGAACCTGGTTCGTTGGTGTGATAATCCAGCAAACCCCCACTAGGCTACCAGGGGGATGACTCAAATGCAGAGGCGTGAGGCGGAAATAGAAAAAGAATCAAAAAGGTTTATTTATACTATATACACTATATACAGGGCAAAGCAAAAAACAACAAAGAGTATAATCTAACACTGGGAAGACAAAGGGAAAAATAAAATATCAAAAGTATAAGGTCCAAAAAGGAAAAGGCAAAAATGCAAAAGCTCAGAAGATCCAAAAACAGTCACTACTAAATCCAAAAGAAAAGCAAAGTACAAAACAAAGAACACAGTACAGAGGAAACTGGAGATAAACATAACAGCACAAAGACTCCGTGACAAGAGGACTGAACTCAGGGGTATAAATACACAAACTAATTAAGGACACAGGTGAAGATAATCAGGACAAACAGGCAATTAACAAAAACACAAAACACAGGAACAGTGGCGGCCTCTAGAGGCCAAAATAAACATGACATGAAAAGGAAATAACAGCGGCCTCTAGAGGCCAAAACAGTCCTAGTCCTAACAGGACCCCCCCCTCTAGGAGCGTCTCCTGACGTTCCCAGGGCGATCCGGATGGGCCGAATGGAAGTCCCGACATAGTTCTTTATCAAGGACATCCCGAGCAGGAACCCAGCAGCGCTCCTCAGGACCATAGCCCTCCCAGTCCACCAGGTATTGCAACCCGCCGCAGACCCGGCGGGAGTCAAGCAGGCGATGCACAGTGAACACAGTCTGCCCCTGGAAGATGCGGGGGGGTGGGGGGTTCCTAGGGGCAGGGGCATACGTAGACGTCAGTACGGGCCGCAACAGGGAAACATGGAAAGTGGGGTTGATCCTCAGAGTCCGGGGCAACTGGAGCCGGTAGGAGACAGGGTTCACCCTGCGCACCACCTTGAAGGGGCCAATGTAGCGAGGAGCAAGCTTGTGGTTCTTCACCCGCAGCGGAAGGTCCTTAGTAGACAGCCAAACCCGCTGCCCAGGGCGGAAAGCGTGTGCAGGTCTTCTATGGCGGTTGGCCTGAGTCTGGTTGGTTTTGGAGGTCTGTATGAGGGTCTTCCTGACCTTGCTCCAGGTCTTGCGACACCGTCTCACATATTGGTTGACCGAGGGCACCCCCGCGTCCTCCTCCTGGTCCGGAAACAGAGGTGGCTGGAACCCGAATTGGCACTGGAATGGCGACAGCTTGGTGGCCGATGACTGCAGGGTGTTGTGGGCGTACTCTGCCCATGGCAGCCAGGTGCTCCACGATGTCGGGTTATCCATAGCCAGGCCTCGCAGGGTGGTTTCCAGGTCCTGGTTGAGCCTCTCCGTCTGACCGTTGGACTGTGGGTGAAACCCAGAGGAGAGGCTGGCAGTGGCTCCGATGACCTTGCAGAACCCGTGCCACACTCGGGAGGAGAACTGGGGCCCTCAGTCTGAGACGATGTCCTGTGGAAGACCAAAGACTCGGAAGACATGATTGAACATAAGTTTAGCTGTTTCAAGAGCAGAGGGGAGTTTGCACAGTGGTATGAAGCGGCAGGCCTTGGAGAATCTGTCAACTATGACCAAAATGACCATGTTACCTTGTGACTCAGGGAGACCCGTGATGAAGTCGACTGCCACGTGGGACCAGGGATGCCGGGGAATGGTCAGAGGATGCAGGAGACCCTGGGGACGCTGTCGTGGGTTCTTGGTTCTGGTGCAAACCTCACAGGACAGAACAAATGACCTTACTTCCTTCTCCATGTTAGGCCACCAGAAGCATCTTTTCAGGAAGTCCAGGGTCCTCCGAGCTCCCGGGTGGGCGGTGAGAGGGGAAGAGTGACCCCACTGGAGAACCTTGGCCCGGGCTTGACGTGGGACGTACAAGAGGCCCGGTGGCCCCGTCCCAGGACCAGGGTCCTGGCGTTGGGCTCGTCAAACAGCCTCCTCAATACCCCAGCGGACAGGGGCCACAATCCGGGACACCGGAATAATAGGCCCAACTTCATTCTCCCTGTTAGTGGCAGAGAACAGCCTGGACAGTGCGTCAGGTTTGGTGTTCTTGGAGCCGGGGCGGTACGAGAGGGTGAAGTCAAACCGACTGAAAAACAGGGCCCACCTAGCCTGTCGAGGGTTCAGTCTCTTGGCTTGCTGGAGGTACTCCAGGTTCTTGTGGTCAGTCCAAACCAGGAATGGATGTTGCGCTCCCTCCAGCCAGTGCCTCCACTCCTCAAGGGCCAGTTTGACCGCTAGCAGTTCTCGATCCCCCACATCGTACCGGGACTCCACAGGACACAGGCGGTGGGAGAAGTAAGCGCAGGGGTGCAGCTTTCCTTCTGAACGTTGAGAGAGCACCGCGCCGACACCACTGTCCGAGGCGTCCACCTCCACGATGAATGGTTGGGAGGTGTCCGGGAGGACCAGAATGGGTGCCGTGCAGAAGCGGTCCTTGAGGTCTTTGAACGCCTTTTCCGCCTGAGGAGACCAGACATAAGATCCACCTGTCCTTTTGGTGAGGTCTGACATGGGTGCTGCCACAGAACTGAAGTTCCTGATGAACTTGCGGTAGAAGTTAGCGAATCCTAAGAACCGCTGAACCTCCTTAACGGACTTGGGAGTAGGCCAATCCCGGACGGCCAGGGTCCTGGCAGGGTCCATTTGGAGTTGGCCTGTCCGTACAATAAATCCCAGAAAGGAGACCTCGGGAACATGAAATTCGCATTTCTGGGCCTTGGCGAACAGATTGTTCTGTAGCAGCCTCTGGAGAACCTGGCGGACATGGTGGCGGTGCTCCTGCATGGTCTTGGAAAAGATAAGGATGTTGTCGAGGTAGACAAAAACGTACAGGTTAATCATGTCCCTTAAGACGTCGTTGATTAGGGCCTGAAAAACAGCTGGTGTGTTGGTGAGTCCGAAGGGCATCACCTGGTATTCGTAGTGCCCAGACGGGGTGTTAAAGGCAGTCTTCCACTCGTCTCCCTGCCGGATACGGATGAGGTGGTATGCGTTCCGTAGGTCCAACTTGGTGAAGACGGTGGCGCCTTGGAGCAGGTCGAAAGCTGTGGACATCAGCGGAAGGGGATATCGGTTGCGCACAGTGATCTTGTTCAGGCCCCTGTAGTCAATACATGGTCGGAGCCCCCCATCCTTCTTGTCGACAAAGAAGAAGCCGACTCCAGCAGGTGAGGTGGAGGGTCAAATGAACCCAGAGACCAGGGCATCTTTGAGGTATTCCTCCATGGCCTTGCGTTCTGGCTGAGAGAGGGAAAACAGTCTGCCACGAGGAGGGGTAGTCCCAGGGAGCAAATCAATGGCACAGTCGTAGGCCCGGTGTGGAGGAAGAACGGCGGCCCTGCTCTTGCTGAATACCTCCTTGAGATCCCAGTACTCTGTGGGAACTTGAGATAACTCGGTGAGATCAGGGGGCTCGGCAGGAGACACAGGAGAGCTAGAGAGCAGACAAGAGGCATGGCATGCAGGGCCCCATTCCACAACCTGGCTAGTTACCCAGTCTATGCGAGGGTTGTGGCGAGTAAGCCAAGGAAGGCCTAGAATAACTGGGAACTCAGGTGAAGGAATCAGGTGCAGGGATATTTCTTCCTTGTGACCTTGAGACTGGAGGAAGACTGGAGAAGTAACTTGGGTGACTCTTCCATCACCTAACGCTTGGCCATCGAGGGCAGACACAGACAGTGGGACTTCAAGAGGTGCAGTCGGAATATTGATGCTTTGGGCGAAGTGAATATCCATAAAGTTCCCAGCCGCCCCTGAGTCTAACAAAGCTTGACAAGAGTGGACAGACTCACCCCAGGAGATGGAGACCGGGATGTAGATTCCTTGGCCAGGGAGTCCGGGAGAGAGGGTAGGCCCCGTCACAACCCTCCCTCGGCTGGACGGGGCGGTCCTTTTCCCAAGAGTTCGGGACATGATGCTCGGAAGTGACCTGGCTTGCCACAGTAGATGCAGCACTTGTCCCTCCTTCTGCGCTCCCTCTCAGATGCGGAGAGGCGAGTACGACCCAAAACTTGCATGGGTTCTGGACAGTCACTGAAGGAGGTAGACGGTTTCCAGGTAGAGGTAGGGAGGCTGGGGGGGCTCAAGGCTTGGTGGCGTTCTCTCATCCTGTTGTCCAGATGAATAGCATGTGAGATGAGGGTTTCGAGGTCACTTGGGCATCCAATAGAGGCCAGACCGTCCTTGATGGGATCAGACAGACCATGGTGGAAGGCTGACACCAGGGCAGTCTCGTTCCATCCACTTACTGCTGCGAGCGTTCGGAACGAGATGGCGTAATCTGCGACGCTTCCTCCTTGCCGGATGGACATGAGCTTTCGGGCTGCGTCGGTACTGATGTCCGCCTGATCGAAGACCCGAAGCATCTCTTCAGAAAACAGCTGGAAATCAAGGCACTCAGGTCCCTGTCTTTGCCAGATAGCAGTAGCCCAGGCTCGTGCCTTACCATCTAATAAGGTGATCACAAAGGCAATCTTGCGGCAATCCGTAGTGTAGGTGGTAGGCTGAAGCTCAAAGGTGAGTTGACACTGGGTAAGGAACTCTCGGCACTCACTGTGCTTGCCGTCGTACCTCTGTGGTGCAGGAAGGCTGGGTTCGCGAGGTGAAGAAGGCAGCATGGCAGGAGGCACAGGAGCAGGAGCAGGAGCGGGAGCTGGGGCTGGATCAGGAGATGCAGGCAGAGATGTCAGCTGTGCCAGGGTTTTCCCGATTTGCTGAAGCAGTTCCTCGTGGCGAGCAAGGGCCTCACGTTGGCTGGTGAGCGTCCGTCCATGAGCGTCCATGGTCGCTCCGAAGCGTGTCAAAGCTGCCATAATTCCCTGAAGGTTGGCCGGGTAGACAGTTGAAGTAGCCTCTGCTGAGTCGGTCATGACGGAGTCTTTCTGTTAGGGTTTTGCTGGGATTCGAACCTGGTTCGTTGGTGTGATAATCCAGCAAACCCCCACTAGGCCACCAGGGGGATGACTCAAATGCAGAGGCGTGAGGCGGAAGTAGAAAAAGAATCAAAAAGGTTTATTTATACTATATACACTATATACAGGGCAAAGCAAAAAACAACAAAGAGTATAATCTAACACTGGGAAGACAAAGGGAAAAATAAAATATCAAAAGTATAAGGTCCAAAAAGGAAAAGGCAAAAATGCAAAAGCTCAGAAGATCCAAAAACAGTCACTACTAAATCCAAAAGAAAAGCAAAGTACAAAACAAAGAACACAGTACAGAGGAAACTGGAGATAAACATAACAGCACAAAGACTCCGTGACAAGAGGACTGAACTCAGGGGTATAAATACACAAACTAATTAAGGACACAGGTGAAGATAATCAGGACAAACAGGCAATTAACAAAAACACAAAACACAGGAACAGTGGCGGCCTCTAGAGGCCAAAATAAACATGACATGAAAAGGAAATAACAGCGGCCTCTAGAGGCCAAAACAGTCCTAGTCCTAACATTAATGCTCCATCACAGAAGTGTAAGTTACCTTTGCCAAGGGTACTGACATGATGCCATACCATGACACACCCTGGCTTTTGAACTTGTTGCTGGTAACAGTCTGGACGGTCCTTTTGACTTTAGCCCGGAGCACACAGCATCCATTTCTTCCAAAAAAGACCTGGAATACTGATTCATCTGACCACAATATACATTTCCACTGTGTGATGGTCCATTCCAGATGCCTCCGAGCCCAGAGAAGTTGATGGTGCTTCTGGACACAGTTAACATAAGGCTTCCTTTTTGTTCAGTAAAGCTTTAACTGTCATTTCCGGATGTAACTTTGTATTGCAGAGCTTGACAAAGGCTTGCCAAAGTAATCCTTAGCCCATGTGGTTCTATCAGCTATAGATGAATGACGGTTCTTGATGCAGTGTTGTCTGAGGGATCGGAGATCACTGGTGTTCAGATTAGGCTTGTACCCTTCCCCATTACACATCAAAATTCTTCCAGATTCCTTGAATCGTTAAATGGTATTATGCACTGTAGAGGGTGAAATATCCAAATCCCTTCCTATCTTTCTTTGAGGAACATTGTTTTTCAACATTTCAATAATCTTCTCATACATTTGTTGACTAACTGGAGATCCTCATCGAATCTTTGCTCCTCAAAGACTAGGCCTTTCTTGGATACTGATTTTGTACCAAATCATGATTACAATCACCTGTTTCAAATCAAATCATTACTTAATTGTTTGCTTCATTACTAGCCCTAAATCGCCTCTGTCCCAACTTTTTTGGGAATGTGTTGCATTTATGAAACACAAGAATGGATGTATATTAACAAACGACATGAAGCTGACCAGACAAAACATGAAATATCTTGGGGTCATCCTGTCTGCGATGAAATATCAGTCAAAGTTAATTTAAAATCGTTGTTTTCCTTTGTTTATTTGCATTTTCCATACCATCACATTTTTTTCTGGTTTGGCGTTGTATATATTTTTTTATTTATTAAAGAATGGCAAATTATGTATAGTTTATAACAAGTTAATAACTGTCATCACTTATGCTTTAAAAGCTATAAACAGTCAGTTCAGCATTAGTTTTTCTTTTTACAATTAGAAAAAATGCAGCACTTTATGATACACATAAACTACAATGAGCAAACTCTTCTGTCTTGAAGGCTTTCCCCATGGCAGAAAACTTCAAGATTATTTACAGAGATGGTTAAAGCATTATCCCCTAACTGTTACAGAGTGAGACTAGAGACTCCATAAATGTCAATTTCACACCAGGAAACAGCAATATAAGAACATGTTTCTTTGTTCAACAAAACAATATTCAAAAATATGTTAATTATTAGGGTTTTTTTTAAATTGTGCTGTTGCTACAGAAACTATAATATCTACAACGAGCGTGATAATATAAACTTGTGATTTCTTTTGCAGCCTGCAATTCTGTTGCTAAACAAAATTAACCAATACCTTCTGACAGTGGCGGCTCCTGAATTTTTTTTCAGGGGGGGCAATTTTCCCCCGTTATGTCTACACACACCGTAAATGTCCACAGGACTGAAGTAAATTGACCTAGGTAGCAAATCAATTGGCCGAACTTGTTTTTGCCTGGTAAATTCAGATATCAATACAGACAATATCTCTGCTCTCCACTAGGTGGCAACACTAAACAAGTTAAAGGTGGCAAACTAAGGTAGCCTAGTAAACTAGACCCACCCGCCTAGCGGCCAAAAATATTTTTGCCTACGAGTGGCAAATATTCACATTTAGTCTGGCTTGCCAGGCTAAAACTAAGGAAGATTCATTGTGAAGCCTTCAAAGCAAAACATTTGGCATCACAATCAATTAATATTACATTACTCATTTATTTTCTCATTATTCCAGTATTCTATAATAAGTAGACACAAATTCTTAATTATAAACATATTCTAATTTCTTCAATTCTAAAGAATGCAATTAAAGTGGCAGGATATAAATCCAAAACAAGTGTTTATTTAAGTTTTGAAAAAGATGAAGAAAAGCATAACCATCAAACAAACATGTGCAGCTTAATTATGTGTTTTTTTTAAATGGAATTGCACCATTTTAACAACAAATAATTCTAAATAAATTCTGCAGTTTTTTTTCCCAAGAATTCCTCCAGAAAGCCATGCCTTAAAAGGAAATTTAAAGTATTACAAGCATGTCAATGAACACAAAAGGCTTTAGTTATTTAGCTATATACACACAAGGTTACACAAGGTTTTGTAGTCAGTGCAACTTGGCTTAACAAGTTGGAAAAAAGGTAAGGTGCTGCTGGCTCCAATGAACACATATACTGTACAAAATATAAAAACTGAAAATATGCTTAATTTACACCAAGTCAGAGAGAACTTGAGGCTACTGAAATATTCCAAGCATGGCAATGTTAAGCTGCCATTGGTAAAACACACACAAAAACAACTTTTGCCTAGTAAATTCAAATATCAGATATCACTGTACCGTCTGCTGTGCTACTTCCAGGGCGGAAGAGAATGCAAGGGGAGCAAAAACGAGCATTGACTACATCACAGCCAGCCAGCCAAGTTTTCCGGTGGCACCAGTTCTTGTTAAAACCTCTTGAGTAGGTCTTCTCCCCCTTCGTAGACACTTGCTTGATGTTTAAATTCGGTCTAGGAGGTCCTAGCTGTTTGATTGCCGTTTTCTCCTCATTGGTACGACGACTAAAGGGAACTTCTTTCAGAGACGCTATCGTATTGTTGCACTCAACACTCGCCGCCATCTTCCCGCGCAAGTTGCGTTTTCCAGCCCAAAATTATGTTCAAAACCCGCCAAAATGCACTTAAAACCAATCTGGCAACACTTGCGCGGCATAACAGGTGTATGACATAAGCACGCTGCTTGTGCGAGCACATAAAACCTAATAGAAAATGCATTGGGAGCAGGATTTTCGAAAAAAACGTATGTACCATTAGTGTCAATGGGAGATTTTGGGGCAAATCTGAACCTAACAGAAATCGCCCCAAAAGGGCGTGGCTACACCAGGCGCGACCTTAGCCTGATTGGACAATGACATTACTGTTGGTAGTAGGAGTAGATAAAAAAAAAAAAACTCCCTCCCTGTTTGGGAGTGCGTCGCCCAAATCGCCCCTATTAACGAGCCGCCAGTGCCTTCTGACCAGTCAGAATTGAGAATGGAACAGCATTGTATTATAAATACATTTATGAAGAAGACTCACAAGTCGGTAAAATGCTTTGATGCCTGTAACAGGTAGAAATTAAATTATGTTGCATTCATCTACTGTATATATGAAATTGTATGTGTTTGATTTCAGATCCAATGGGGTGAAGAGACCAGGGACAATCTTACATATTCTCTCATAGGATCTGCGGTGGACGAAGGATTATTCACCGTCAACCCAAAGAATGGCTATGTCAGGATCCATGGCATCTTGGACAGAGAGAAAACCGCGACTTATGAAGTGAGTCTATCCTCTGCATAGCCGTGAGCAACATCACATTTTCTGTAATGATAGTGAAGGTAGTGATTTATTTGAATTATTCAAATGTTAAGTAAAAAGCTATTTATTAATTTATAGTAAGAATAATGTAGCACAGTGGTGCAGTGGTTAGCATGGCCACTTCACAGCTCCAGGGTCCACGATTTAATCCTGAGCTTGGGTTACTGTCTGTGTGGAGTTTCACATGTTTTCCACATGTCCATGTTCCTTCCAGGACCCCAGGCTTCCTCACACGATCCAAAAACTTGCTGTGGATTGGCTATTCCCGTAAATAAGATATGTGCTATATGTGCATTCACACCTTGCGCTCTCACCAGGACAAAGCAATTACTGAAGATGAATGAATGAATGAATGAATGAATGAACTCATCAGCAGCTTAACATTAAAACAAATGAACATTTGTATTCACTATCAGAAACCTTATAGAGCAAAACCAAGACAAAATACATTTCTGCAAATCTCTACATCAGTGGTCCCCAAATGGCGGCCCACGGGCCAGATCCGGCCCAGGCACGGCAAATTTTTGGCCCGCCACGTCACATCTGAACAAAGGTAAACAGCGCCATCTATGGCCATGCATGATTAGCGATCTCCCCACTTCAGTGGGAGACATCTCTGCTAGTCATCAAGAGTGAGTGAAATCTTATCTAAGCTTATGACAGTCGTGACAACAGACCATGGCAAGTACAAAAAAACGTAAAGTCGATAGCGAAAATCGTCAGTTTAAACCCGACTGGACGGATCAGTTTTGTTTTATTTTACCTGAGCATCCAAATGCTAAGCCAACATGCCTGATATGCATGCAGACTGTAGCCGTCTGCAAGGCTGACAATATCAAGAGGTACTTCACTACTATGCATGCCGCTATTTTTAATTCAAATTATCCTGAAAACTCAGGTAAACGCAGACAAAAAATAGCCAACATGCATTCCTCATTCAGGCGCTCCGTTTTTACCATGGAGAAATCTACCACAGCACAACAAAGGGCTAGCGCAGCCTCTTTATGTGTTTCCTGGAATCTTGGGAAAGCAAAGAAACTGATGCTGTATTGGTAAAACAGTGTGCAATCGATATGGTTGAAGAGGTTTTATGTCACGACGAGGAAAACAAGCAAAATATTGTGGACCTACCAAAGCAGGTGCCATTGTCGGCCAACACCACAACAAGAAGAGTGGAAGTTTTAGCCAAGGAATGTTCATCCAGACTAAACACTGATCTGATTAAAACAGAGGCCATGTCACTGGCAATAGACTCTTCTTGCGACCGAACCGATATAGAACAGCTATCGGTATTCATCAGATTTTTTTGATGGAAATACATTTCGGGAAGAGCTACTTTGTTTGCTGCCTCTGCCTGGGCGCACAACTGGGGAGATCCTATTTAATGAGCTGACTCAGATCTTTGCGAAGACTGGCTTGGATGTGAACAAAATCATCGCTGTCGTTACCGATGGAGCCCCATCTATGGTGGGACATCGCAAGGGCTTGATGAACAGGCTTTCCGCAATTAACCCAGGGCTTTTGACATTTCATTGTATTATTCACCAATCAGTGCTATGCGCTAAACTTGACAAGGAAATGAAAGTGACATGGATTCGGTGACAAAACTGGCAAATTTTGTTTGGGAGAATTCAAGTCTGCAACACTGCATTTTCAGAACATTGTTGGAGGAAATGTCAGTGGAACACACAGACCTTCTGCTACATAACGATGTTTGCTGGCTTAGGGGCTCATTTCACAGAGTACGATTTGGAAAAAAACACGCGCGACTATGATCGCAGCTGTTTTCCCGTAGTCGCGAGCAAAATCCGTGCAACCTAAACCCATTATTTTCTCTGTACGCTCTATGTTATCTCGTTCGACCTTCGATGTGTACGCTCTACCTGCATCTTATACGCTCTGTAGATGCTTTACATACGCTCTACTTGCGTCTATCCACTCGATCTGATGCGATCTTAACACGACCAAGGCTCATTCTGTTCGACCAATCTGCGACACAGCGTTGATCTCTCGGCGATCTATCCTCGCAAGCGCGCGACCTCGGCCGATCAAGGCTCAATCTTGGCCGATCTAGCTACGTACGAGTTGCAACGTACCCTCAATCAATACGATTTAACCTGCGATATAAACGTTCCAGCCTCGCTCTGTACGCTCAATTCTCGATCTTTTCTAGACAGATTCTCGCCTGAGCTACACGCAAATTTGTCACGGTCGCCCGGATTTGCATGCGACCCACTGCAACCGTATAAAAAGGCCCGGCGATCGGTGGCCGACCATCAGTTTTTGACCAGCCTCCAAAGGGACAACATGGACCCAATCGCTCTGCATCATGCTATGTTATTACAGCACCGTCAGGGGTAAAAGTAACTTTTATTTCTTGCCGGTACTATTATTTTGAGTCATAGTGCACGCGCACAGCGCGCGCTGGAAAATACACCTAATTATTTATTATTGTCTACTTATCAAGCATTCACTAAGACTTCTTATCACTCAGTAGTACTAGTATAGTACTTTATCACACTATCACTCTTTCATCCACCTGTATCAGTTTTTGATTATAAATAAATTGCAAACATCATTTCAACAACACAATTTAATAATTTTTTTTTAGCTGAACAGTTGAAAACTAACTTTTCATTCTGGACATTGGACACAGAACAGTGTAACAGAACAGAAACGTGAAAGTTTTTAGGTAAAACACTTAAAATAAATTCCAAACAGGCTTGAACGTTTGAGAAAGTGCATGCATTCTACAGCAAGTGCGTGTGTTCTCAGTGCACATGCCATGCATTGGTAGCCTAGTTATTCTGCTCGCTCCAACCAGACAGTAATCTAGAATCTTTGCCCCAACTTCCACTCGATTTACGAATTCTGATCAAAGTAATTTTTAAATAGTCTATCATGAAACATTAACATGTTTCTTTATATGCCTTTTTATTTGGGAGACTTTGCAACTAACGTCTGTCTGCTAAAACACTTTGATTACCAGCTATTACCACGTTATAGCACAAGATCTGGTTAAGCCATATGCGCGCTGTAACCAGCGTGCGTACGGCTTAATTTTTTTTTTTAGTATTTACATTTTTTTTTCAGAGACAGTATATTTTTCTTTCCGGTACGGCCAAATCTTTTAGTGGTACGCCGGACCAGCCAGGACCGGCTTACTTTCACCCCTGAGCACCGTGCCCTGCAACTGCAGCAAGACTCTCTGACAGGGTTTCCCATACATAGACCATTGTGTGGCGCAGCGCCACACAATGGATTCCTATCACCACATAATCAGACTTGCGATTTTGAAAAAAAAAAAATTCCGTTGCATATCGTTCCGTTCATTCATAGTGCTCTTTCGTCTCGTTCACATGCGCGCGCACACACACACACACACACACACACACACACACACACACACACACACACACACACACACAGAGCCACGGAGAGGTGTGTACACAGGTCTGCTGTTGCGCATACACCCGGTGCCACGGTCTGATCGTGCGCTGGTATAAATTTACCATGCGCATGCGCAGACCGATTTTTTTTTTTCCCGGTCAACTTCCAGGAAGTCTAGACTGGTGGTAAATTCAGACCGTGACACTGGCCTTATTGCATTATCCCGTTTATCCCGCTTCAGCATTCATGCAAGTTATTAATAATGGCTTGACATTCACAATAAATAAGGATTTCCCACTAGCCTAAATAAAATGCATTACCTTGCACTTACAATCAGGTACCCTGTGGTGGCACACTTATGTCGTTCATATACATGTACGGATGTCATATGGTCGCAAAAGCCATCAAAAATCAGGTCAATGCATTCCCATATTCTCTGAAGTATGGAGGTTCTGCTTTGCGCATGGGGAGTTCCACTATGATGATGATCTCATGATTTAATAAAAATAATTTGTTTCCAACCAAACTTAAGTGGTCTTTAATTATTTAAGAAAAGCATGTGTGACCATAACCATGTGTCTGTGGCGCAATTTGAACAGAAGGAGGACTCTGGGTTTCGTTTCTTTTCTGCATTCAATCTCTATTTGCACAGTGATTTACTACAACCAGAAATGTCACTTCTGCAACAGTGAATACATGCACAAATTAATACAGCTGAACAGAACATATTCTATTTGCAGAAATTTCTTTCTGCCATTTTGCCAAGAAAAAAAACAACAACTATGCAGCAGGAGGGAAGATACTGAGAACCTGAAGGAAACCCACACTGACACAGGGAGAACACACAGACAGGGTTCTGAACTCAGAATCAAAACAGACCCTGCAGCTGTAATGTGGGAATAATAACCACTTGAAAAAGATACTGCAATAAACTTCAAAAGTTAAGGATAATAGAATCGACAATTTGTATGCTTCAGCTCCTACCCCTGCTCTTTATAAGAACGCCTTCAGCTTCAGTCCAAATTTGACTTGGTATCCACAAGTAAAACACAGATGCAGTTATTCCTTGCTAAACAACTTTTCTTTGAGGCCCTGTTTACATTATTTCGAATCAGCGGATCATCAGATTAACGTTTTTAAAACGATTCGCGTGCACACAGAAATGCCAATACACGATTCCCATGCACACAGCAACGCCAATACACGGATACGCTAATCACATGACTAATTAGACGGCACGTCACACGATCCCAGTGCATATCGGGCATGCGCAAGTCACTCACCACTTGCAAGTGGAAGGATGGCAAGCGAACACCTTCTCCAGCAGATAAACACACCTGGCTGTGATGTTCATGTTCTCACTGAGTTTAAGCGCCTGAAGGAGGTTGAAATGTGTAAATAAACCTCAGTGCAGCTCAGCGCTTCCTCCTGCACTCCAAATCACTCCGCCCTAAACAGCGAGTGCCCTCTGGAGGGTGCGCACTCCGGTCCTGCGCAGCTCACAGAGCGCGCGAGTGAAGCGCACGAGCAGTGATTCGGGACTGAGCCGCTGTGTGTGTGATCCCAACGCCAGCGAATCAGGATGGTGGATGTCACAGTGACATTGTCCAATGACGACGTCAGCTAGAGCTCAACACAGCGTATCCTCGTTTCTCAATGTTTACACAGCACCGGATCAGACACGAACTGGATTGAATACGTGGGCTCTGGCGGATTCCCGTTTCCCGGCGTTTTAATGTGAACGGACAGTGCATCCGCAAAGAAAATGAGACAGATACGGTCTAATGTAAACTTGGCCTGAGACTGGGGATAAAGCGGGAAGTGTACTGTTCTCTCTATGTGTTTTGCTCTTGCGTGAACACAGATAGCCAGCCAAACTCCTTATTCAAGAGCCAGGAAGTGAGCGGCTTGCTCCTTTAATATCTTCTCACACTTAAGTCAACATTTCTGACTGCATTGAATTTGGTGTAAAACTAGAAAAGAAAAATACAAAAAAAGTCTTCATAAACAACCATGTAAATATCAGTATCAACGTACCGACTGCTTGATATTAACTCAACAGTTATTAGCACAGCAGGCTAGAAAACAAGGCAAATTAGCAGGTATGTAACACTTATAACCATTGCTTTCTGAGAGATTAACTGCATTGACGCGGCCGTGAGATGATGCGCGCACACATTTTCCCTCTCGTTTAGGTTTTTACTTCCTACTTCCGGTTAGTCGGGAGATTTTCAAAATAAAAGCGCCGCAAATACATAAAAAGGTAAAAAACAGTAAATCAACATTTCAAAGTCATTTTGAGTGTCTTTTAAACATCTCATCTCGTTATCTCTAGCCGCTTTATCCTTCTACAGGGTCGCAGGCAAGCTGGAGCCTATCCCAGCTGACTACGGGCGAAAGGCGGGGTACACCCTGGACAAGTCACCAGGTCATCACAGGGCTGACACATAGGCTACGTTTACATTACGTCGAATCAGCGGATCATCAGATTAACGTTCTTAAAACGATTCGCGTTTACACTAAAACCGTTAGCCGTGCACACAGCAACGCCAATACGCGGATACGCTAATCACATGACTTTAGACGGCGCGTAACATGATCCCAGTGCATTTCAGATGGCGCGTAACATGATCCCAGTGCATTTAGGGCATGCGCAAGGCTCACCACTTGCAAGTAGAAGGATGGCAAGCTGCGCAAGGCTCACCACTTGCAAGTAGAAGGATGGCAAGCTGCGCAAGGCTCACCACTTGCAAGTAGAAGAATGGCAAGCCTAATACACAGATACGCTCGGCTCCGCAGGCATCCTGCGCTCCAAATCACTCCGCCCTGAACAGCGAGTGCCCTCTGGAGGGTGCGCACTCCGGCCCTGCGCAGCTCACACAGCGCGCGAGTGAAGTGAACAAGCCACGATTCGGGACTGAGCCGCTGTGTGTGTGATCCCAGCGCATATCACTTACTGATGGCAAGCCTAAAGACAATCATAACTACACAATGGGCAGTATTTGCATCAGTATTTGCAGTATTTTCATACTTTTATACTCTTTAATGAAAGGTGATACAAGGCGGAAGTCCGCGCCGTTTTTCAGCAGTCGCGTCACATGACCAACGCCAGCAAATCAGGAAGGTGGATGTCACAGTGACGTTGTCCAATGAGACGCCAGCTAGAGCTCAGCACAGCGTATTCGCGTATTCTGAATGTTTACACAGCACCGGAGCTGACACGATCTAGATTGAATACGTGGACGCTGGCGGATTCCCGTTTCCAGGCGTTTCCAGGGGGTTTAATGTAAATGGACAGTGCATCTGCGAAGAAAATGAGACAGATACGGTCTAATGTAAACGTAGCCATAGACACAGACAACCATTCACACTCACATTCACACCTACGGTCAATTTAGAGTCACCAGTTAACCTAACCTGCATGTCTTTGGACTGTGGGGGAAACCGGAGCACCCGGAGGAAACCCACGCGGACACGGGGAGAACATGCAAACTCCACACAGAAAGGCCCTCACCGGCCACGGGGCTCGAACCCGGGCCTTCTTGCTGTGAGGCGACAGCGCTAACTACTACACCACCGTGCCGCCCGTCTTTTAAACATATTAAACATATTCAGGGCAGAACAGGAAGATTATTAGCACATCAGGCGCATGCAGCCACACTATCCAGATTGATCCCCAAGATCAAATCTGTGTCAGGTGAAATTACCTCAGATCCTATTGAGATTAATAAGATATTTTGTTCTTTCTACTCTAACCTCTACTCCTCACAATGTCCTTTAGATGTTTGGGATGGAGATAACCCTCTAGATAAGATTGTTTTTCCTAAACTAAACGAGGATTTGTGTAGGGAGCTGGGAAGTCCAATTTCTATCAAGGAAGTACAGGAGGCAATTATGTCACTTCAGAACAGTAAAACTCCAGGCCCTGATGGGTTCACTGTTGAGTTTAAGCTATTCTCTGCCACCATTGCACCAGCCCTCCAGAGAATGCATAATGAATCCTTTGTTGAGGGCCACCGGCCTCCTACCCTGTCGGATGCCTCTATTTCTCTCCTGCTTAAGAATGATAAAGACCCCTTCATGTGCGGTAGCTATAGACCCATTTCCCTCTTAAATGTTGACCTAAAGATCCTAGCCCAACACCTACAGCGGGTCCTATCAAGTATAATATCAATTGATCAAATGGGTATCATGCTTGGAAGGCACTCATTTCATAACACAAGGAGGCACCTAAATATCATTAATGCTCCTAGTTCGAACACTCCAGAAGTGATTATCTCACTAGATGTGAAGAAGGCCTTCGACAGGGTAGAGTGGAGCTTCCTTTTTTTTTTGTTTTGCAGAAATTCGTTTTCAATCCAGAATTTATATCTTGGATCAAATTGCTTTATGCCAGCCCAGTCGCCTCAGTCCACACAAACAGACTCCAGTCTGCCACATTTCCCCTCTATCATGGAACCAGACAGGGCTGCCCTCTTTCCCCCCTCTTATTTGCCATAGCTATTGAGCCTCTAGCCATCTGGCTGCACCAGGAGGGTGGGTTTGAGGGCATCACCAGAGCTGGGAAAGTTAAAGGACATGGGACATGAAACATAAATGCACGCTATATCAGTTTCTTTCCATTAAAAATATGAATTAATTGCATCAACAAATACAAAATCATCTATTAAATTCAGCAAAATCGTTATATTCGTGATGATTATATGGCATTTCTGCTCAAGCTCTGATTTGCATATTTTACAACCGGAAGAGCCGCTGTCACGTGATCATACGTCACAAAAACTTTCGGGCACAGCACAAGTGGGTAGATGAATGGAGAAGTGAATGACAAGAAAATTGTTTTTTATAGTCTTTAACGTACATTGAACATCATGGTGTATTGTGCTGCTTATGGTTGCAATAATTCCAATGGGAAATGCCCTGGAGTAAGTTTTTTTGCATTCCCCAAGGACCCGAAGCTGAGGAAAGTGTGGGCTCACTACTGCCGTAGAAAAAACTTTGCACCTACTGTTTCCCACAAACTGTGTTCGGACCATTTCACTGAGGATTCTTTCAACATTAATACTCAGGTACTGAGCGATATTAATTGCCAAGCCAAATTTAAGAGGCCGTATAGCCGGGTTCATGGAGGCAGTGATAGCGCCATAATATACAGGGCCTAACATTCCTACAACTGTAGAGACAGTCAAGAAATCCTGTAACATTAATGGACATTTAAATAGGAACAGTCCACCGTACTTCCATAATGAAATATGCTCTTATCTGAATTGAGACGAGCTGCTCCGTACCTCTCCGAGCTTTGCGCGACCTCCCAGTCAGTCAGACGCGCTGTCACTCCTGTTAGCAATGTAGCTAGGCTCAGCATGGCCAATGGTATTTTTTGGGGCTGTAGTTAGATGCGACCAAACTCTTCCACGTTTTTCCTGTTTACATAGGTTTATATGACCAGTGACATGAAACAAGTTCAGTTACACAAATTGAAACATAGCGATTTTCTATGCTATGGAAAGTCCGCACTATAATGACAGGCGTACTAACACCTTCTGTGCGCTTCGACAGCGCATTGATACCTTCACTCGGAGTTGTACCATTATCTTTTAGACAGGGCGGACGGACCAGGGCATTCGCCCGCCTGGCCGTGCCCGACGAGGAGCGCTCTCGGCCGGCTTGGGAGGCAGACGGCAGCCCCTCCTGGAAGTGTGGTTTTACCATGGGCCTCATGCGGAAAAATGCCGAGGTGCATTCGCTAAGCGACTGAAAGCCGAAGTAAGGATTAGTATTATAATTTTGGGTGTATCAATTATTGATTATCATAATTCTGACTCGTTTCGCCATTTTGAATGTTTTCATCTCGGACTCTGGAAGCATTGTATCTCAATCAATCTCGAAAAATATCAGCAAAAAAAAAAACTAGCTTGCAACGGACTTTAGCTAGATCTATGATGAACTTTCAATGTATGATACAAAAATAATACTTCTTTCAACAGATTATTAGCCTTTGAGCAGAATTGTTTTTAACTTACCAGGAAGTGTTATCGAGCTGACCGCTTTTAGTTTCATGGGGATTGAATGAACTCTCACTCTCAGAATCATCTGACCTGTCAGAGTAAAGACAAGATCCATGTTCATGTGAATTTCCAGCTATCGGTTCGAATTGATAGGGTCTAACTTCACATCTCTGTGAAACATCGGGAATGTCACTGTCAATGGTGTCCATTTCGGTAACCTGTTTACATTAGATTCCCAAGCGCTGGCTCCTTGGAAAGTTTTTGTGACGTCACGGGTCACGTGACCACCTAGCTAATTAACGAATCATTGTTTTACGTTGATGTATAAAAAAGTTGAATAATGTGATGATTTTCACATTTTTGACGCCCTGCAGTGATTTAGATGGCATTTCTTATGTCCTTTATACATAATTATACCCAGAAAAAAATCCATGTCCCATGTCCTTTAATAAATTATCGTTGTATGCCGACGGCCTCCTTTTATACATGTCTAATCCAGCTGCCTCTCTCCCCATGGTTCTAAGTATCTTCAACAAATTTGGGTCCGATTCAGGCTATAAACTTAACCTCCACAAGAGCAAACTTCTTCCCATCAATTCTCTGGCCAAAAATATAGCCCCATCTTTTTTCCCTTTCAAAAATGCTACAGACGGATTTAAATATTTGGGGGTGCATATTACAAATTCAATCAATCAACTTTTCTCCAAAAATTTCCCTCCTCTCCTTGAGAGGTGTAAACTAGACTTTGGTAGCTGGTCTGGTCTCCCACTATCCCTAGTAGGTCATGTTAGTTTAGTTAAAATGGTTGTTTTACCCAAGTTTTTATATCTTTTTTCACATATCTCCATCCTTATTAAAAAGTCTTTTTTTAGATCACTCAATCAATTAATAAGTTCCTTCCTTTGGGGAAATAAAAATCCATGCATCAGAAAACCAGTGCTACAGCTCCCAAAGGCTCTTAGTGGCTTAACAATGCCGAATTTCTTACACTATTACTGGTCCTGTAATATTCATCAACTTTTATACTGGATTACTAACACAGCAGACGAAGAGCGCCCTGCATGGGTGGAGATGGAACATGCATCCTCTAAACTCTCTCTTCATTCCCTGGTTTGCTCCCAGCTCCCTTTGATGGCCTCCAACTTTACCTCAAACCCAGTGGTAACTAACTCTGTTAGAATCTGGATTCAAATTAGGAAAAACCTAGGCCTCCATAGGGCCTCAGACCTCTCCCCCATTGTAAACAATCACCTATTTCTGCCCTCTTGCATTGACCTTTCGGACTTGGTTTGACAAAGGGATAACTAAATTTAAGGACCTTTACAACCAAGGGACTTTTATGTCCTTTTCTGAGCTCTCAAAGAAATTTGATTTGCCTAAATCCCACCTATTTCTTTTTTTTTTCAGATAAGGCATTTTATTCAGAATCAGAATCCCAAATTCCTTAGTCATCCCCCGGAAACTCTGGTTGACTCACTCTCTTGATCCTGAACAAAAGTGACTAATTTCTAGCATTTACAGCCTTATCAATTCTACTACTGACACCCCAGCGTCTGGTCCCAAGGATTCTTGGGAGCAAGAGCTTGGAACCACACTGCTTGATGATTATTGGCAACACATTTTACGGTTGGTTCACTCCTCTTCAATCTGTGCGAGGCACGGCCTCCTACAGTGTAAAGTTGTACACAAAGCTCACTACACTAATTTGAGGCTATCTCGGATTTACCCCAATGTAACTGACTCATGTAATAGGTGCAAACAATCTCCAGCTGACCATTCCCATATGTTTTGGTTCTGTCCCAGGCTTGCCACATTCTGGTCTGAAATCTTCAAAACTCTTAGCACAGCATATAACACTACTATCTCTCCTGAACCTCTCTTGGCTTTGTTTGGTGTCCCCCTGCAGCCTTTTACCTCTAAAGTCGTGCAGACTGTTCTTGCCTTTGCCACTCTGTTGGCCAGGCAACTTATACTCCTCAATTGGAAACACCCTCATCTTCCATCTCATAGAAGGTGAGTGAAAGAGGTATGACTGTCCATTAGACTTGAAGAGCTTAGATTTTCCCTCAATGGCTCCTTAAACTCATTTGAAACGACTTGGAGATCTCTCTTAAATTATATTGAATCCTTGACATCTCTGCCTGACTGTGACAATTGAGGCCCCGCTTTTGTTTAAATTTATTTATTTATTTATTTATTTATTCATTCTTTTTTCATTGTTATTTTTAAACATTTTTATTTCATTGATTTATTTAATTCATAATTTTCCTTATTTATGTATTTGTTGTATGTATTCTGTATTGTTTACATGTTGACACTGATTTACATTGAGAACTGTTCTCTTCTGGGTGGGGTGGGATTGTGGGAGGAATAAAAAGACCGGGAAAAAATGATAGACTGGAAGTCCTCTCTGTCATATTGCACTGTCATTTTGTTGCCTGTGAAATTGCTTCCAACAAAGAAAGTTAATAAAAAAATTGAGGATGTGCATCAGATGTTTTTAGCTTCACTGTTGATCGATGGGCCTTAAAAATGATTCAACAACCCATTTGTACAAACCATGAATGCAAATTAGCTGTGCATGACTACTGTAAGAGTGTAGAAACACATACCTAAGCTAGAATTTCATGTGGTGCAGTTGTGGCAAATTTTTAAATTGAGTCATGTCATCCATCCATTATCTATAACCACTTATCCTGTGCAGAGTCGCGGGCAAGCTGGAGCCTATCCCAGCTGACTATGGGCGAGAGGTGGGGTACACCCTGGACAAGTCACCAGGTCATCACAGGGCTGACACATAGAGACATACAGCCATTCACACTCACAGTCACACCTACGGTCAATTGAGAGTCACCAGTTAACCTAACCTGCATGTCTTTGAACTGTGGGGGAACTGGAGCACCCAGAGGAAACCCACGCAGACACAGGGAGAACATGCAAACTCCACACAGAAAGGTCCCCGTCAGCCACTGGGCTTAGATCCAGAACTTTCTTGCTGTGAGGCGACAGTGCTAACACCACGACACCACCGTGCTGCCCATTGTTCATTTCAGATTTGGTCAAATTTGTTGAAGTATAATTTAAATAAATTAATTTGTTCAACTGAACCAAACTACTACAAAATGAATAGTGCTCACAAAACCCTAATTTTAAACAAAACCCTAACCCTTTAAAACCCTAAAGAAACATCTGGATCACATGCTGTATAGAATGCTATGTTCAGTACATGCAAGAATTCCAAGAACTCTTAAGCATTTACATGAATGGTGTGTGTGTGTGTGTGTGTGTGTGTGTGTGTATTTTCATTTAGTTAAAAGGGAGAGTGATACTACCAGAAGGAAAACTCGCTAAAAAGGACCTCAATTTGAGAATCATAGTTGAAGACAAGAATGATGAAGACCCTTATTTTAATATTTCGTTCACTGGTTCTGTTAATGAGCTCAGTGACAAAGGTACATGGACTTTTTTTTTTATTCTTATAATGTGGGGTTTCTTGTTCCCGATAACAGCAAATCCAATAGTATTTTACTCCATAGCAATTTGCCAACATTTTTTTTATTCACCATGTCATAGTTTTAAACATTTTATATTTACATTTAAGGTTGTAGAATATCCACAAGACATCCTGTTCCTGAATCGTGTGCATTATAAAACCGATAAACATCAAGCTTCCCTCATCAGCCTATTTTTTTCTCTTTTGAAATTAATAACACAAAAAAATGCAGATGTCATTTTACAAAAAAAATTAAAAATAAAGCCCTGAATGTTTTTCCAGGATTAGCAAACTTCCTGACTTTTACAAAACACTGACACTGGAAACTCCTGCCTTAAATGTTTTTTAAAAAGTCCTCACAAAAAACTTCACCAGATCAACAATTATGTTTTTTTTTTCCCCTGACACACAATTATTTTTGTTTAGTGGACTGAAAGCTACTGAATTGAAATCACAGACTTCCAATTTTATTAGGTTTTTTTTTTCTTTAAATAGAAGAATTAATGAATTTAGAGCCACATGGCCTCTGCTATTTTTTCTTGCTTCACCAGGACACAATACAAGATACAAATCGTCATGCATCACATGGTGGGCTTTCCCTGTTCGCGCAAGACATTGTGGGACACAAATTTGAAACGGAAGAGGAAAATGGAGGATGCAAATGAAACGGGAAAGACTGACTACAGTAACGGAATGCGAGAAGAAAAGATGTTATGTTGCGAAGGAAAGGAAACGCTGGACCAAACTAATAAATATCGGTGGTCAGCGAGCACCTCGGTGCGATCAGCTGTTTGTTTAGCAAAAGAATGATGTAACTGTCAGTGCACAGTCAAGATAAACTTGTAGACAACAGTAATGCAACACTGGATGCTGCATGTGGGAAAACCCAACAGAAGTAAAAGAAGAAGAAGAAGAAGAAGAAGAAGAGGCTCCAGAGAATGCGCACACCAGACTTCCTCTGTCTGTTCGACTGTGAACAATTTCATGCACAATATTTGCTAGGGAATCCCTTCAAATTAAATAACTTCCCAGCCACAGAATGACCTGGGGTTTTTTATTTATTTATTTTTACAGTAGATATTACAGAAATAAACATATCACAATGACCAAATTTCTGAAGGAAACTAAATTTCACCGATTTTATGAAATCTAAAGGCCATCTAGCTTTAATATAATACTGTGCATTGCAGGTGCACTCCTGTCAGAGCTGTTCTTCTGGAAAATTAATAAACATTTTCTGACCAATCAGAATCAAGAAATCAACAGTGCTTTGCTATATTTTAATTTCCTATCAGCTGCACATAAGAGTGTCATTAATAATAAGTGGTTTCATAAATGGCCATATCTGTGATGTCTCAGGAAAATATTTTGATGTAATTTGTCACAATATCAATTTTGCAACATCATATTTGACATTCTGATTTTTGTTGGGAAAAGGGGAATATGGTCCTTTATAAATGTATCTCATATGGTTCTGTTTCAATGTTAATACTTTTTCTCCTAGACACCTCTGTAATTACAGTCACAGCTTATGATGCAGACGAGCCAGGAACACCAAATTCAAAAATTGCATACAGGATTATTCAGCAGGAGCCGGCGAGAGAGTCAATGTTCAAAATTGAGCGATCGTCTGGTGAAATCAAAGTCAAAATGAACACTCTGGACAGAGAGGTGAGCACCTCAGTCATAAAAAGCAGACATCACAATCACTATTGTGCAGTAAGTTCATCAACAGCCTTGTTGAAAGTGAGCAATTCCAGGAAGAGAACCCTGTCAAAGACATTAAATATTAGACAATATTTAGTTAGAGAAGATTAGAATCTGAGCTTCATACAATCTGAGTTTTATTATCCAAGGCTTTCTTATGCAGTGTCAGAATTATTGACATCCTTGGTAAAGATGGGTAAAAAAAATGTCTCTGTGGTTAATTAGCTTAATCTCATACTGTGGGTGGTAAAAGAGAGCAACTGGACTTGTTTGAAGATTCTTGAAGAGGTTTCACCTCTCATCCGAAAGGCTTCTTCAGTTCTATCTGACTAATAGGGAGTATCAGGTATTTATCCTCTCATGGATGAAAAGCAATCCTAAGGTGTCGTTGAGCCATCCTGCTGGTGTGGGTCACTGGGGGCTGGGTGTGAACAGCCTCGAGAGTCGTTAGGGTGATCAATGGATTGCTGGTTCTCTCTGTTCTCCTGTGAGTCACTGAAAACAGCTGGGTTTTGGTGTGCATTCAGGCCCTGTCCACACGGCAACAGATTCAGGTGAATCCGATACAATTGTTTATCGTTTAGGCCTGGCGTCCACACGGCACCGGCGTTTTGGGTGCCCCAAAACGCAATCTTTTGAGAACGGGTCCCAGAGTGGAAAGATCTGGCAACGTTGCCGTTGCGAAGTCGTCTGGATGAGTAGAACAGATTTGTTTACGATGACGTCACAACCACATGACTGTCAGTGCTTCACGCCGGGTAGAAGTGTAACGAACTCGATGCGAGTTGTCAACAAATCCTGTAACTTGGTTCATGAAACGCACTTACAAAATATTTTCACTGTGAATATTTATTGTGTAATGGTGCAAAGTGAGAGAGAGAGAGAGAGAGAGAGAGAGAGAGAGAGAAAATAGCCCTTAGGGCAGAGTCAATCCCGCCAGCAAAAATAGGGAAAAAAAGGAGCGATCTCACCTCTTCAGATGTTGGTTTAAGTCCTACAATACATTCCTCAAAAAGGGCGTAGAAAAACAAATTAATCCATCAACGTGTAGCATTCAATTTATTCCGGACCATTAAAGACGCCGCCTTCCGCGTAGAATCATACGTCATCCTCGCCGCCATATTGGATGGGTCAAAGCGGAGAATAAAGATGCCTCATTCATGTGCTGCGTTTAACTGTACCAACAGGTTTGCCGTCCAAACGAGATCACATGGGATTACCTTTCACAGGTGAGACTGGAAAAATACTTTTCATTGTATTTGGTCATTATAATGTAATTTTACGAACAGATTTTTCTGACTTTGTGGCTAATATGAAGTCTCGCACATAATAGTTTATGCGCATGCATCCTTACTTCTTCTATTGATCTGGTGTCTCCGAAGGGACCGTCTTACAGCGCCCCTAGAGGTGTGGCATGTGTATTGCATCATTTTCAGCAAGCATTGCGTTGCCATATGGACCTGATATTTTACTGATTGTTGCCCATGTGGACGCGATATTTTTTTAAAATAACATCTCGTTGCCGTTGTCGTGTGGATGTAGCCTCAGTTGTCTGGGAAGTGTGCCAAGGACTGCATTGTAGGTGGCTGATAAATGATGTCTTAGACCCCCACCTCTGTTCAGTGATGGCCGTTCCAGGTTGACAAAAATGGCTTCTTTTTTAACTTTGACAGATTTTCTAATTATTGTGTTTACACTTAGCACTAAAAATACCCAATGTGCATTACTCAAATATGTCACACAACCACTGAAAATACTTTAGACAATCTTTAAACTATAGTAACTTTAAAATGATACAATCTGCTGGAGTAGTCTGTGCTCTCTCCTAAATGAGTTGTAATCCTTAATTTATGTTACCAGGGTGTTTTCATGGCATTCAAACTGGGGAATCCTGCCTCATGGCAATATGAGACATTCTCCTGAGCTACTGATATTTTTCTATTGCGTGCTCCTTTAATGCAAGACAGAATTCAAAACAATTTTTAAATTGTTAATATTTATGGGTCAAGACTATTTTCAACTTTTTCTTACACAGACACAAGAAATGTACAAACTGATAATCACAGGCACAGACATGGACGGACACTATACTGATCCTCAAAACAAACCACGGACAGGAACAGGGACTGTGACCATCAACATACTTGATGTCAATGATAACATCCCCATATTAGAGGACGGCTCTGTGAGTGGGTTTTTTTCTCTGGATTTTTTTCTTATAATGAATAGCTAATGTTAATTGTGTCAGAATTATATAAATCTCTAATAAATTATTTAGTGCATATTGATCTTATTCAAATGGCTTGATGGTGATTGCTAGCTTGGTTAAAATATGTTGTTACATACATGGCATTTGAGTGAAAGTTTGATATGTTGCTATATAGCAGTGGCGGCTGCTGGTTTGTAAAACGGGGAAGCCCATTTTACGCATTCATCGTAAAACCTGTAGGCCGGATATCAAAGCATGGAAAGGTGTGCCCCATTAGCATAGTGAACTAGACAACCCTACCTAGTGGCAGAAAGTATTTTTGCTTGTACATTTCATGTTATAGTCTGGCTTGCCAGGCTAGTGCCTCATATCCTTAATCAAAAATATCAAACATCCAAAAATCACTGGCTATTCAACGAAGAGCCTTGAACATCATACCCTGATATGCAACACAGAGTCTTTAACACAACACCCAGCTGTGCAACACATCCTTGAACATCTTCTGCAACACAGTCTGGAAATTCATAACCAGGTAGGCTATGCAACACACAGAACCTTGAATATTATACCCAGGTATAACCTATAACACAGAGCCCACCATTCTCTTAACATTACTGAACAATATACACACTTCAGATTCATGAACATTATATGATGCACACTATTTATACACAAATTCTGCCCTCCGCTCCTTTTCCAGAAAATGGTCTGTGACCCTGTCATACTAGCTGGTTGTGCTTTCCAGAGACTTCACCAATTTCTGTTAGCAGCTAGCACTGCAGATCCCAATAATGCTCAAGCTAGCCTACAACCAGATTGAACTACAAATGAAATAAATGAGTGAATTCGCGAATGATCAAACTGATAGAATGGATGAAAGTTAATGGAGCACAACGAGTAATATTTACATTTATTTACAGAGTAATGTACAGAGACATCAATGAGAAGAAACGTTTATATGAAAAGAAAGTCGGACAGCACTTTGGCACACGACTACACTTTCTCGACATCCGCTGGGGACTGACTGATCATACTTCCGTGTTCCTCGCCGACGCCGAAGTACAGACCCCGCCCTCCTCATGTCTTTCAAACACTACCTCCAATAATCCTTCATCAGCCCAGCTTCTTGTCCCTCCCACTGTCTCGTTTAGTCCCAGAGAAGCCCGGCTTCCCTGGAAGTGACGATTTTGTCGATTTTAACCAATAACAACTAGCCGAAATTGGCTGTTCAGAGCCCTCTCATAGACTGCAACGGATACCCGGCTGCCAGCCATAGAGCCCATTGAAATAAGAAAGGTTACAGCCAGTGTTGCCAGATTGGGCGGTTTTAAGTGCATTTTGGCAGGTTTTGAACATATTTTGGCTGGAAAACGTCAGCAGTATCTGGCAACGCTGGTTACAGCCTGGCAGCAAAGGTGATTCTCGTAGCAAACTGCAAGTTCGTCAGACATCACTCAAATAAGTTACAGGATAGTTATGAACGTAAATACAATCTTGGGCATATATTATGTTATGCAAGTTATTGTTTTAATGAGAATTCAACGTCGTAGATGCCACAGTTTGGGGAGAGAATTTTAGGGGAAGCTCGGCTTCCCTTGTTGTCTCTGAGAAATCGCCCCTGCTATATAGTGTACGCTTGTGCCATAATGTTGAAATTCAGTGTATAGAAGGTGCTGCAAATATCTTGCATACAACTGTTTTTCCTCCTGTGGGACTGGGATACAAACAGCACCAATCAAACTCTGTAATCAGACTCTCAAAACAGAACACAAAACATCCAACTCATGGCTGAATGCTTCTTCTCACCATGTGTGTGTGATGTTTGCAGTGCATTATTTAGTGCATATTGCAGTGGATTATTTAGTGCATATTGATCTTATTCAAATGGCTTGATGGTGATTGCTAGCTTGGTTAAAATATGCTGTTACATACATGGCATTTGAGTGAAAGTTTGATATGTTGCTATATAGTGTACGCTTGTGCCATAATGTTGAAATTCAGTGTATAGAAGGTGCTGCAAATTTCTTGCATACAACTTTTTTTCCTCCTGTGGGACTGGGTTGCAAATAGCACCAATCAAACTCTGCAATCAGACTCTCAAAACAGAACACAAAATATCCGACTCATGGCTGAATGCTTATTCTCACCACGTGTGTGTGATGTTTGCAGTATGAGGGGACTGTGGAGGAGAATAGAATGAATACGAAAGTGGAAATGGAAGTCCGAATTAAGGCCACAGACAAGGATAAGATTCACACGGAAAACTGGGAGGCTGTGTACACCATCATTTCTGGAAATGAGGCTGGTTACTTCGATATCAGCACGGACCCCAAAACTAACGAGGGCATCCTAACAGTCAAGAAGGTAAGATAGATAATTTACACAGGTGACACAACAGATGAAAACATTGAACATCATGGAAAGCTTTATTTCACATGAAAGTCCAGCGTGAATCTGACTCTGGAAATAGTGGAGGTCTTTATTGTGTACATTCAAATAAATTAAATGTCTATTTATTAGTCTAAATAAATCGTCTAAAATATCACTGGCTGAAACTGAAAGTAATAATCACCTTTTTTGCACAAGCCAAATGTTTTGTGATTTCCACTACAATTGATGAACAGAGTATTGGTCAGGTTATCTTGGATGTTTTGCAGTCATGGAACCTCTTTAAAGATAATCAAAATACAATAAAATCTGTTGATAGACTTATTTATTGAACATGTTCCAAATATTAGGCTCATTATTTACAATGATGTGTTGCCTCTTTTTTCTATTTATCAAACTTACTTGCTTAATCCAGATAATTCAGCATTAAATATATTCAAATGACCCTTAAAAGAGGTTAATAACTAGAACAATTCAGTAATAAATATAAATAATTCAAGAATGGTGGGTTGAGAGTTCCACCACTGTCACTAAATTTCAAAAAGCAAAGAAATTACAACTCCCTTGGCTCTTCCTCATGGACTCCATTTTAAAAACCATGGGTCTAGTCCTGGGGGCGGCATGGTAGTGCAGTGGTTAGCACTGTCACCTCACAGCAAGAAGGTTCTGGGTTCGAGCCCAGTGGCCGACGGGGGCCTTTCTGTGTGGAGTTTGCATGTTCTCCCCGTGTCTGTGTGGGTTTCCTCCGGGTGCTTCAGTTTCCCCCACAGTCCAAAGACACACAGCAAATTCCTCAGTGTTGAATTAACACCCAGAGTGTTTATATAGGTCCAATTGGACCAGTGGCAGCTGGTAGTCCTTCAAACGGGAGGCTGGTCAGTTACGATATTTCCAGATTTAAAAGAAAAAACACATCAATTTTGCCCATACTCTTGCCTCTGATCTGGCTAATTGTTGGCAGGGTCACAAACTGTGAAATAACAGGTTCTTTTGGCCCATTAGCCTACTGTCCAATATACATGATGGTGGTGTTGGGGGGGGTATATTTTAACATTTTACAGTATATTTTAAAATTGTGGCATGTTGTTTAAAAACTGATCATTATTGAAAGCAGCTCTTTGTCAGCAACCTCAGCAGTAACAGCAGAGTGTTCTGGAATAGGCACAAGCACTGACCTTGGGGAGCCAAACATAGAGCTGGGTGCCACACATTTCATTCAATGACACTTTCCCTATATTTTACTTATTTTGACTGAGAAATGTTTTATTGACAATTTTGATAACCCTTCACTTTTAATCCAGGTCTGTAGTGTGAAATGTTCTCGGCTGTGTTTTTGTTTAAAAATGTTTTCCAAATTGTAGCTGTGTTTAATTCATATCCAGAGAAATATATATTCCAATATAATATACTCAGCATAAACATTTTAAATAGATTCTATATTTTTAGTCCACCCATGACATATTACTAAAGTAGCCTATTTACTGTTGTTGATGTGGGTCACTTGCTGTTAGCCAATTCACTTTCTCGTACCAGGAGAGCTGAAAGGAACAAGTATTATTTCCTACCTTTTTCACCAAGTCAATTTGAGGCGTTGGTCTACCCTGCTCTTTAATTTTAATTTTTTCCTCGAAAGGAAGACTGGCAAATGGCTTCGCCAAAATTAAATCAGCAATGCTTGGCATCCGTGTGCAGCTTTCTTGCTAGCTGACTAGCCCCCTCAAGTTCAAGTTCAGTCACTCAAATATACAAAATTTCTGGAACTAAGATAGCAAACTTGACAACACTATATTTACACTTTATTTACAATGAAAATATATACAAACTAAAATAGCTGGTAGAAACCGTATGTAATGAATGAAATCGAAATGTAAGCTGATCTCTTACAATACACCACAGCACTTGCGAATCTGCATGGGACTGAACTGAAATTCACCGCTGCCTGTCTATAGTTGAAACGAGCTGTCAATCAAAGAAAATATCCAGCCGCTTTCACCAATCACCAGTCTCCTCACGGAAACTGCCATGTTCCTCCCACTGTGAGGCTGGGAGTCCGTGGGGCGGGCATTTTCGCAGTATTTGTCCAATAACCGTCTTGCATTTTGAGATTGAAAAGCGCATAGCTCCCAAATGCCATTGAAGTCCACTGAGGCTGGGCTGCATCGCGCTGTCATGAGGGGGAAAAACTCATGCACACATTAGGCGAACTGGGGAAAGTTATAACGGAATGATTTTGCACTGTAGTTGGATTGAGCACATATATTTCTATGATTCTGGATCTGAAATGGCAATGTTATAAAGTCGGCTATAACATAAGCCTAGCGCAATTCATCCTACACGATGTTCGTCATTTTTAGAGGAGGCTGAGCCTCCCTAGTTGTCTTAGAGCAATTGCCCATGAATTGGACCTATATAAACACTCTGGGTGTTAATTCAACACTGGGAATTTTGCTGTGCATGCAGGTTAGGTTAATTTGTGACTCTAAATTGACTGTAGGTGTGAGTGTGAATGTGAATTGTTGTTTGTCTCTATGTGTCAGCCCTGTGATGACCTGGCAATTTGTCCACGGTGTACCCTGCCTCTCGCCCATAGTCAGCTGGTATAGGCTCCAGCTTGCCCGCGGCCCTGCACAGGATAAGCGGTTACAGATAGTGGATGGATGGGTCTAGTCCTGTTCATGTTGTGATTTGGTATGAATTAGCCAAAACCTCCAATATTTTTGTTGATTTGCAGTTGTTTTTGCATGCTCATGAAGGAAAATAAAATTTAATCTCTGCCTTCATGACAAATTTTAGCCTGCATTATTATCACTTCCTGTGATATTAATATTACCCAAAAACTGTATATTAGTAGCAAAATGGAAGAAGCAGACAACTGTGATGAAACTGTTTATGAGGGAGGATTTTTGATGTCTAAAAAATGATGCCAGTCCTCTTTTCCCCATCAATCTCATCATCCCTGTGCTTTTTTTTTTTATCCCTCGTGCTCACCGAACATACTTAGAAAATTCTGCATCACTACATTGAAAAATAAAGAATTTCATCATAATTTTTGGTTTTAGAATGTTGACTTTTTAGTCTAGGACCTTTTTAGTCTTGCACACGATTTAGGAGAGGATAACTCAACTGTTACAGGCTAATTTGACCCCAAGGAATAACTTGGGATGTGTGCCAAAATCGCTATCTGGGGCAAACAGCCTGAAAATGACCGATCCCCATACCCAAAAACCAATAAAATGAGGTATTGCACATACTTCTGTGGTGAGTGGTTCAAAAATTGATATTTTCAATATGGCTACCGGCAACCATCTTGGATTGGTAATTTTTGGCCTGTTCGCCCCAGATAGCGATTTTGGCACACATCCCAAGTTGTTCCTTGGGTTCAAATTACCCTATAACAGTTGAATTATCCTCTCCTAAATTATGTGCATACATTCTCACCAAGGTCCTCTACTATTTGCAATTTTGTGCAACACCTACACTTAAAACATTAATGATGTGTGGAAACATTATGTACGAAGGATAAGACCAGAGAAATATATCAAAATGTATACGCATATGAGTGATGTTGACCATATTTCATAAAAATAAAAATCCTTGAATTCTCACTACCTTCTTATTAGCATACTTTAAACTGTATACAAACTGTAACAGCCTGAATTATGACTAAACTTAAGAATCATACTGTCAACCAAAGCCTATAACATTTATTTACTTTCTACTCTTTCTCTATAAACCCTTATTTAAAAAAAATCTACTTTAATCTCATTGTACATGTTTATAGTGACAATAAAGGCATTCTATTCTATTCTCTTATTTTATTCTCTGATTTATTTTTAATTATCTTTTAAAGGAGCTGAACTATGAAGAGTTGAAAGAGATCGATCTGGAAGTGGTGGTCGACAACAAGGCGCCTTATCACAAGTCGGTGGTGATTGGCGAGCGCAGAAAATACCGCATTAAGATCAGAGTGCTAAATGTGCCTGAAGCCCCTCAGTTCGTCCCCGCTGTCAAAATTGTCTCCATCTCTGAAGACAGTACCACCATTGACCTGAATAAGGTCATCACCATCTTCACAGCCAATGACACTGATACACAATCAACGGCCACTAACATCAGGTGAGAAATATGAACTAAAATTCCAGATGTGAAAGTGTTTCAGATATCAAAATGGAGATTTTTTTTAAAAAATCTAACATAAGCTACCATAAGCATTGTGTTAAATATTAGTGTATACATTATTGATCTCCAATAGAACTGAAGTGAGTGTTTGAATTTATTGTTGAAAATTTAAAGACTTAATTTCCTTGTGGGAACAAGGTCGATTTATTTATGGACAGTGGTGGTTCAATGGTTAAAGGCTCTGAGTAACTAATCAGTATTTCTGTATTTTACATTACTGTCCTGTAATGTACTTTATGTGTGAGAAATAAAGTCCTCTTCGTCTTCTTCGTCTTCTTCTTCTTCTTCTTCTCTTTAACATGACATGTTTACATAGTCACTTGTCTCAATTCTGGGTTTGGCCAGAAAAATCGAGGCTATCAAAAAAATTCCAACTTATAAATTCCCACTCAGATGATTATGTGGGAGCTGACTTTCTCTTTATTAATGCTTCATTACTTATCAATAGATGTATGGCTAAGCCTGAATATCTATTTAGATATTATAGCATGTCAAATTTAGTTATTGCTGCACAAATTAATTACTTTATTAACCTTCAGAAAGCACTTTATCCTAGTCATGGCTGCAAAGGATCCAGAACCTGTCCTTGGATGGGATGGCAGTCCATTGCAAGGCACTATGCACACAAACATTCACACATTCATTCACAATTTAGAATAGCCAGTCCACCTCCAAGCATGTTTTTGGACCACCTTTATTAAAGCATTCATATGAAAGAAGGTAATGTTGGCCTGAACTGTGCACCATGGATTTAGTTCACTTTTAAAACTGTGGCTAAGGTGAATATAATTCATTAATATTTTAACAGATGAGAGAAGAGAATTCGAAAACTTTGCATACTGGAGTGGTCTACATATTAAATAATTTATTAAAATAGCTTTTGGCAAGATATTTCTCTTATTCTTTCTGTTTTATCCTGAATCATATAAACCTAGTTTGTTCATTTTAAGTAGTGTTAATTCTTGCAGCCACCTCACGGAAGAAGTTTTGATATTGTGCAATTGTTCTCTTGCTGTAATTAACATTGGATTTTATACTGGATCTTTGTTTAAAGTTATGGCTAAAGGCTGAAACTGTTGTCAGGGCTAAACATTATCATTATTTTATTGCTGTAGGTATCTAAAAGGAAAAGATGTTGACAACTGGGTGAGCATTAATGAGAAAACAGCTGAGATCAAACTCAACAAATATCCAGACTACGAGTCCAAGTTCCTGATCAATGGAGTTTACTACATGACAATCTTAGGCATCACCAATGGTAAGTTAGCCAAAGATGGGAGCAGCCATGTGGCTGGTCTTTCAAGAATGTGCAATATACAACCCAGTGATACAGATGATAGGATTAGGCAACTGTGACGAGGTCAGGAATTACCTATGCTGTACAGAGGATAATAATTAATGACAGGGAGAGTTGCTTATTTTCATATGAGAACACATCCTTTAATGTTGTATTCCTTTTCATGCTTTTTATTCCTTTATATACATTTTAATCCCTTTATATACATTTTATATTGTGGAATGTCCACCAAAAAAAGTTACATAGTTCCTTTTATCACTTACATACTGTATGTTATAGCAGTGTAGGTGCAATAGGCTTATCAAATCAGTCTCATCAAACCAGTCTCATAAATTCATTAAACATTAATTCAAGCATCTAATAGTTTACAGCTAAACTTAAAATGAATCAAATCAGTCTCATGTAAAAAGGGATCAGTCTCATAAAGTCATTAATCATTAATTCAAGTATCTAATAGTTTATAGCTAAACTATTAAAATCAATGGAATAACTTGGTGGTGATGTTGCTATAGTTTAATGAGTATTGTAGCTCTAATGTAATACATTTACTCTTGATCTATAACATTCATACAACCAAATGGGTGAAGGCAATGAGAATACTTTCCTTGGCAGAGGTTGGCACTTCAGTGAATATTGTAACAATAAACAGGACACAGTTTATTCCAAAGATACCATTTATTGAAATAGCTGACAGGAATTAGCGAACTAATACTGGTCAGATATGGCAACAATAGCAGCCAAGGAATAATTCAATATAAATAGTGATACAATATATACAAATAAGAATCAGTAGTGTGTATGATAATTAAGGCACAAATGGTGATCAGAAGTAATAAGCTATAGCCATTGTTACAGTGTAGGGGCGAGTGGATGTTAAAATGTGATAGGGAAACTACGTGTGTGTGTGTGTGTGTGTGTGTGTGTGTGTGTGTGTGTGTGTGTGTGAGAGAGAGAGGGAGAGAGAGAGAGAACAATGTTTAAGAGGGCACTGGTAAACAGATCCAAATCATGAGACAAAAGGCAGTATAAAAAAAACAGGCAAAGGTCAGGCAAGGCACAAACAGAATATCAGAAGCAATTATTATTAGTAGTAGAAGCAGTAGTAGTAGGTTACATTTATACAGCACCTTTCTCATACCCAAGGTCACTTTACTATTATAAGGGGGGGAGTCCACCAAAAAAAAGGGCAAGATATCATTCCAATGCAGTCCACAGTACAAATAAAATCAAAAAACAGAATCAGCAGAGCGATAACAAAAGGCTGGGTAAAGTCAAATGCAAGGAACTGTGCATATACATCGCAATAAACAGTGAGAGTTGAAGTCCTTAAATAGTGAGTTGGGGTGATTGTGAACATAATGTCAGCACAATGTTCGCAACAAGATCAGATGAGCACAAATGGTCCTTCCATTCAAATATTGGGCATAAGTGAAGACTGGATTATATAATGGCAGAATGGTATGTCAAATGTGTTACAAAGAACTGCAGAGCATACCCTATGCAAAGCCAGCCTTTTGATTCAGACCACCAGATCGTAGTTTTGGATGCCCACTTCCTGAGAAAGAAAATGGTCAGAAAAATCTTTTACAAAAAGTGGGTCTCCAGTGCAGTACATCCAGATCTTCATCACCTAAGAGATGATGCTTCCATTCAAGATGCATAAAGTGCTGATCTTGATTATCTGCTAGCAACTGAGTTATCAGCATAAATGGTTAAAGAAATTGAAGAGTTAGTCACAAATGCCATACAATAGGCTTCTACAGAGACAATTGCTAAGCAAATTAAGGATGAAATCGGAAAACCATGGATAAGTAATGATTATCAAGCACTCTTAGTGCAATACCATGATGAAAAAGACCCAGTAAAAAAAGAAGACAGCCTATGAGGTCAGGAAACTTTGCACAAAATTAAAAAAAGAACCACCTATTTTGAATCTAAGGCAAATGAGCTGAATCTCATGCATGAACAATGCAATACCAAAGAGGAGTTCAGATTGATGAAGAAACACACGTCACTGTCACGTGTGACTAGGCCACTGATTCAGCCAAGGAAACTGGAAGAACATTTCTCAAAACACTTTTCTGGACGTCCCTATGATCCACAGCCTGAACTAGAGACCCTAAGAATTATCCACATCTGCTACCACCAGATGACCTACCTACTATTGAAATATCTACACCCAGTCATGGGGAAGTTGAAATGAGCATGAGGAGGCTATAAAATTGCAGATGTCAGGGCACCAATAAAGTATATTCAAAACAAATGAAATACTCAAGATCAGAAGTCTTGATAAAGTATATCATACTATCTGTAGGTATGATATGGTCCTGCCTGGAAGTCCCCACCAAGTAATCAAGAAAAAGAACAGCTTTATTTATCACACGTACATTTAAGCACAGTGAAATTCCTCTCTGCATTTAACCCATCTGAAGCAGTGAACACACATGTGCACACATGTGAACAATGAGCACACACACATACCCAGAGCAGTGGGCAGCTATGCTGTAGCACCCAGGGAGCAGTTGGGCATTAGATGCCTTGCTCAAGGGCACTTCAGCCCAAGGTCACCCCAGGTTAACCTAACTGCATGTCTTTGAACTGTGGGGGAAACCAGAGCGCCCAGAGGAAATCCACACAGACACAGGAGAACATGCAAACTCCACACAGAAAGGTCCCTGCTTCTGCTGGGCTCGAACCCAGAATAGTGCTGCCAAAAGGATGAGGTCCCACTGAGATTTGAACTCGGATCACTGGATTCAAAGTCCAGAGTCCTAAACATTACATTAACAGCATATATAACCTGTTTGCATAAGAGAGAGTTGAAATCACTAGCTGAAAATTATAGAGGCTTAAATAGAAGTGTGACAATTTCTAAAGTGTTAATAATAATAATAATAATAATAATAATAATAATAATGGCATCCGTCTGTCTCGGGAGACAATGGACTTTTGCGCCTTGGGTCAGTCAGTGGTAGAGGCGCAGCGCCTGCTGTGGCTGAACAGTCCAATTCTGGAGTGGCAGGTCTTGCTGCAGTTGCTGCATGTAAAGGCCTCAGAGGGCAGTGAGTCCACTCTTTGTTTCTTCTGTTGTCGTCTCTGGGTCCACTGCTCCTCTCTCCTGTGTTCGCTCTGTTGGATGCCGAGCTTGACTCTCATCCTCCAGCCATTGCAGTCAGCTTCCAGCTTCTCCCAGCTTGATGGGTTGATGTTGCAGGCTTTCATGTCCTGCTTGCAGACGTCTTTATAGTGCAGAGTTGGCCTGCCCATGGGTCTCGTACTGCTGGCCAGCTCACCGTACAACAGGTCCTTGGGGATGCGGCCATCTTCCATATGGCTCACATGGCCCAGCCAGCACAGGCGGCACTGGGAGAGCAAAGCAAACATGCTTGGTATGTTTGCCTGCTGCAGGACAGCTGTGTTGGAGATGTGGTCCTGCCAGGTGATGCCCAGGAGTCTTCTAAGGCAGCGGAGATGGAAGATGTTGAGCCGTCTTTCCTGGCAGGCGTAGATTGTCCAGGACTTGCTGCTGTAGAGCAACATGCTGAGCATGCAGACCTGGGATACCTTCGTCTTGGTGTTGGTGGTCAGCTTGGTGTTCTCCCACATTCTCTTGGACAAGTGGACCATTGCTGTGGCTGCCTTGCCAATGCACTTGTTGAGCTCTGAATTGAGGGAGAGGTTGATGGAGATGGTGGAGCCCAAGTAAGTGAATTCTTTGACCACCTCCAGTGTGTAGTCACTTCGGCAGATGTTCAAGGCATTGCTGACGTCTTGGCCCATGATGTTGGCCTTTTTCAGACTGATGGTCAGACTGAAGGCATTGTAGGCAGCTGCAAAGCAGTTGATGAGTCTCTGGAGGGCTGTGTCAGTCTGTGCAGTCAGAGCAGCAGCAGCAGCAAACAACATCTCCCTGATCAGGGCTTGGCATGTCTTGGTCTTTGCACGTAGTCAGGCCAGGTTGTACATGCTGCCATCGCTCCTTGTGTGGATGAAGATGCCGTCCTCAGATACAGCAAAGGGGTGGGACAGAAGCAGGGAGAAGAAGATGCCAAAGAGGGTGGGTGCTAGGACACAGCCATGTTTGACTCCACTGCTGATTGGGAAGGGGTCAGATGTGGACCCGTTGAAGAGGACTGTGTCTGTCATGTCTTCATGGAAGGATGTAATTATCCAGAGGATCTTGGGTGGGCACTCAATCTTTTGGAGAAGAGCAAACAGTCCTTTCCTGCTGACCAGGTCAAATGCCTTCGTCAGGTCTATGAAGGCAATGTAGAGGGGCTGTTGCTGCTCTCTGCACTTCTCCTGCAGCTGACGCAATGAGAAGATCATGTTGACAGTAGATCTCCCAGCCCAGAATCCGCACTGAGCTTCAGGGTAGACTCTGTCAGCGAGGGTCTGAAGTCTGTTGAGCACCACCTGGGTGAAGGCTTTCACAAAATTGCTGAGGAGAGAGATGCCTCTGTAGATGTTGCAGTCGCTGCAGTCTCCTTTATTCTTATACAGGGTGATGATGTTTGTGTCCCACATCTCCTGAGGTACTGATCTCTCCTCCCAGCACTGGCAGAGAAGTTGATCCACGTGTTGAAGCATGGCAGTCTGCTTGCCAGCCTTGATGACTTCAGGTGGGATGCCATCTTTTCTTGGAGCTTTGCCACAGGTGAGTCGATGGCCTTGATGACTTCAGCTTTGGTAGGAGGGGTGACAAGTTCCACCAGCACAGGAAGGTCCTCGATGCTGTCCAAGGCAGCCATGGTGACAACGTTTTCCCTGGCATAGAGTTCCTGGTAGTGCTCTGCCCATCTTTCCATCTGCTTGCTGTGGTCTGTGATGATGTCTCCTGTGGAAGATTTCAGTGGCCCAATCTTGGAAATGGCAGGCCCAAACGCCTTCTTCATGCCATTGTACAGGCCTTATATATTGCTGACATCAGCAGAGAGTTGAATGCTCTGACACAGGTTCAGACAGTACTCGTTGGCGCAGTGTTGAGCAATCTGCTGGGCATCACTTCTGGCTCTATGGCGGGCAGCTAGGGTCTTTTCCAATGGGTCCCTCTTATGAGGGATGAGAACTGTTCTTTTGGCCTTAATCGCAGGTTCAAGTTGGGTCAAGCTGGCTTCAAACCAGTCAGGGTTCTTCTCTTCTTTCTTGCCAAAAGTGTCCATTGCTGAGGTGTAGATGGCTTTGTGAATATGTTCCCATCCCTTTTCAGCATTTTCTGTAGGGCAGTCCTGGAGAGCCTGGCTGACTGAGTTGGCAAAGCAGCCAAGCAGGTCAGGGTCAAAGGTTCTGGTGGTGTTGATGCGTGGGTGGCCGTTCTGGTTGGAGCGATGGATCCTCTTGGGCTGGATATGCACTATACTCATGACCAAGGAGTGGTCAGTATCACAGTCTGTACTGTGATAGCTGTGGGTGACAAGCACGTTGTTCAACGCAGGCCATCTGTTGATGGCAAGGTCCAGCTGGTGCCAGTGCCTAGATCTGGGGTGATGCCAGGAGACTCTGTGTTGGCGCTTGGTGATGAAGAATGTGTTGGTGATGCAGAGATTGTGGTAGGAGCAATGTTCCAGAAGTCTTTGCCCATTCTCGTTCAGTTTGCCAACACCTGAGGGCCCGAAGCAGATCGGCCAGGATTCATGGTCAGTTCCTACTCTTGCATTGAATCACCCAGGAGGAACAGTCAAGTCAAGTCAAGTCAAGCTTATTTGTATAGCGCTTTTAACAATAAACATTGTCGCAAAGCAGCTTTACAGAATTTGAACGACTTAAAACATGAGCTAATTTTATCCCTAATCTATCCCCAATGAGCAAGCCTGTGGCAACGGTGGCAAGGAAAAACTCCCTCACACGACATAAGGAAGAAACCTCGAGAGGAACCAGACTCAAAAGGGAACCCATCCTCATTTGGGCAACAACAGACAGCATGACTATAATATTAACAGTTTTAACATGAAGTCAGTTTCGTTGATGTTATAAGCTCTTCATTGATGGAAGCTTGAGTGTAAAACTGTTCATGACAACTGCAGTCCTAAAGTTAGCAAGTCAACTGTAGTCCTCAGCCATAAAAGCATTACTGTAAGAGTCCAGAGTGTCCTCCAGGTGTGACTTTCAACTGTCCTCATGGGGCCGTCCTCCACAGGAGCGATGCAATGAGACTCCAACCAGACACAGGGCACCAGGATGGATTAGGCAGGTCTGAGGAGCAGAAGAGGTCAGCATCTCGATTCCAGGACCAACATGTACAACCCCGATTCCAAAAACGTTGGGACAGAGTACAAATTGTAAATAAAAACGGAATGCAATTATCTGGAAGTTTCAAATTTCCATATTTTATTCAGAATAGAACATAGATGACGTATCAAATGTTTAAACTGAGAAAATGTATCATTTAAAGAGAAAAATTAGGTGATTTTAAATTTCATGACAACAACACATCTCAAAAATGTTGGGACAAGGCCATGTTTACCACTGTGAGACATTCCCTTTTCTCTTTACAACAGTCTGTAAACATCTGGGGACTGAGGAGACAAGTTGCTCAAGTTTAGGGATAGGAATTGTGATATTTTGGTATTGTACCAAGGGATGAAAACATTAATAAATCAAGGAGACCGATTTCGCATGACCAATATGTTTACTTGGGTCTTCAACACATTACATATTGTGTAGTTCTGTTGTACTTGACTTAGGTCCAAACTAACAAGGATGCCACCAACAGGTAAGGAGGTAAACTACAACTACAATACATCACATCTCTCTCCTTAAGATAGATATTCCCTTAACAGTTCTATCCTGTAACTTCTGTTAATTAATGACTTGTCTTTGCAAACCAAAACATATTATTTCTTGTACTAAATAAAACTCTCTTACTTCACTGTTTAACCTTACAACTAAATGTTCCTTGGCAGTATTACTTTTTTCTATTACTTAAAATTCACAACTTAAACAATGCCTTACAGAAACAGAAAATTGCAAAAACTTTTTTTTTCTTCAATACTCAAGTTCTTGGAGAGTAACGTGATGGTGGTTTGATCACTCTGCCCACTCGTGACCTCTTGACCACGTCTTCATTCACGGTAGGTGTTGCAGATGTTTTCACAGGTGACGATGCAGGTGTCTGGAATGATGCGTCACTTTCTGCAGGTTGTCTTTCTCCTGGATCATAGTCTTCCAGATGTGGAGGACTCTGTGTTGTGAAAGTCTTTTCTCTGGTTTTCAGCAGG